>NC_035162.2:25902336-26213880 GCF_001659605.2 Manihot esculenta
AGCGCAGGTGTATCTTGAGGAAGTTGTGAGGTTGCATGGGGCTCCTGTTTCTATAGTGTCTGACAGAGGACCCCAGTTTACCTCCAGGTTTTGGCGAAGTCTGCAAGAGGCTATGGGCACAAGATTAGACTTCAGCACTGCTTTCCATCCACAGACTGACGGACAGTCAGAGAGGACCATCCAGACCATAGAAGATATGCTTCGAATGTGTGTGCTAGATTTTGGCGGATCTTGGAGGCAGCATCTACCCTTAGTGGAGTTTGCCTACAACAATAGCCATCATGCTAGCATAGGGATGGCCCCATATGAAGCTCTGTATGGGAGGAAGTGCAGGTCACCAGTTTGTTGGGAAGAGGTTGGAGAAAGGTCCCTAGCAGGACCTGAGTTAGTAGAGATCACGAACAGGGTGGTGCCCATTATCAGAGAGAGGCTCAAGACTGCTGTTAGTCGGCAGAAGAGCTATGCAGACGTTCGCAGAAAGCACATAGAGTTTGAGGAGGGGGATCTGGTCTTATTAAAGGTGTCTCCAATAAAAGGGGTGGTTCGTTTTGGGAGGAAAGGTAAGTTGGCTCCGCGGTACATTGGACCTTTTGAGATTGTGCAGAAGGTCGGAAATGTGTCGTATAAGCTTGATTTGCCTATGTCTATGGAAAGAATCCATCCAGTCTTCCATGTTTCGATGCTAAGGAAGTTTGTGTCAGATCCGAGTAAGGTTCTTAGCGAACCAGATGTGGAGATCCTAGGTGATCTCACGTATGTAGAACAACCCGTGCGGATCATTGACACCCAGATCAGAAAGCTAAGGAACAAGGAGATCCCGATGGTGAAAGTCCTCTGGAACCACCATAACATCGAAGAGTGCACCTGGGAGACAAGGGAGTCTATGCTCCAACAGTACCCCCATCTCTTTTGAGGTTAGTTCTAGTTTCTTTTGTTCTTTATGTGCCTTATGTTCTGTTATGAGTATGTTTGAGTTAGCGAGGAACATTCGGGGACGAATGTTCTTAAGGGGGGGAGAATGTAATACCCGGCTAGACCCCGATATCGGAATTCCTACGTTCCGGCGGATTTTCCGTTGGAAGTCGGGATTCGAGGATGTCGGAGCTTGCCCTAAGGGTATAAGAAAGGTTTTTAAGATGTTTTTTTAAGTGTTTTTATCATGTTTGCATGTTTTGAGTAAAGAAAATTGAGTTTTGAAATGAAAAGGCCAAGGGGACAAAAGCCAGGTTCGGCCGCCGAAGGTGAAGTTCGGCCGCCGAAAGTTGCATGGTTTTGCATGCACGTTAGGCCGCCGAAGGAAGAGTCGGTTGGCCACCACAAAAGCCCCTTTGCCCGAGACTTGAGTGTTAAACACTCTGTTTTTTGGGTCAAAGGTAGGTTCAAGCTCTCCTTGGTGTGATTTCTCATGTTTTCCTCAAATCTTGCATGTTTTAACATGTTTTTAGCTTTGTTTTAGAGATTTGAGCAAAAGGAAGCAAAGTTGAGCAACTTGGAGACTTTGAGTAGTTTTCCACCACATCTCCAAGTTTGGACCAGCAATCCTCTCGTTCTTCAAGAGGTAAGCATGGATCCTCACCTCCCCTTATGTTTACAGTAAGTTTTAAGCGTTTTTAAAGAGTTTTATGGGTTAGTTGTTGGTGGAGCTTTGAGTTGAGCATATGTTGAGCATATGCTATTTGATGTTGTTTTTGGGGTTTGAGCTAGTTTTAGGCCCCTATATGCATGAGATATGTTATGTGCTAGTTGAGAAGTGTTGGTATGCATGTTATGGGTGTTTTATAGGTTTTTGGAGGCTGGAACCCTGAGTTGGGTCGGGATTCTGCCTTTCTGGAGAATCCAGGTTCGGCCGCCGAAGCAAGGTTCGGCCGCCGAACCCCTTGTGGAGGCAGTTTCGGCTGCCAAACCTTGCCCCCGAAAGCTAGGCTTTTGGGTGAGAAAGAGACTTTCGGCCGCCGAAAGAGGGAGTTCGGCCGCCGAAAGTGCATGAGTTTCGTCTCTGGACGAGACTTTCGGCCGCCGAAGGTGCCGCCGAACATGCATGAGTTTCGTCTCTGGAGGGAGGTTTCGGCCGCCGAACCAGCCGCCGAAAGTGCCCAGTCCAGCCTTCTTTTGCCCATTTTTCCATGCATGCCTATGATGTTTTAGAGGGGTTTTGGGGAGATATTAAGAGTTATGTTTACGTAAGTTTGGTCCTCATTTGAGTCCACCTGTGTAGGTGCGGACCCGAGAGACCAAGGAGGCCCACAGAGTTAGAGTTACAGAGACTGCCCAGCAGTTGACAGAGGTGAGTGGAACAGAACTTTATTTTCAAAGTTAAGAATTGTTTTAGCATGATTCATGCATCATTAATGCCATGTTTATGTAGGATGCTTTGCATTAGTATTCATCAAATTGATGCATTGCATTATTACTTGTATATGTGGATTGGACCGAGGCGATCTCAATAGCCCATAAGTCTGTCATTATCGTATGTCCTGTGTGAGCTCCTTTGGGGCCGGGCATTTACCTTGGATGAGTCCTGTGAGAGCCCTTATAGGGTCGGGCACCATGAGTAGTTAGTGAAAGACCTGTGTGAGCTCCTTTGGGAGCCGGGCACTGACAGAGGGAGTTTTGGGATCATGTCCAATCCGAGATGTGAAATGTTTGTGCAGTGATGCATCATATGATAGCATGTTTTAACTGTGATTTTTTATAGATTCCGCTCACTGGGCTTTAGCAGCTCATCCCTCTCCCTAACCCCATTTTTCAGGGCCTCAGAGAAGAGAAAGAGAAAGAGAAAGCAAGGGTAAAGGCATATGTAATAGTATAGAATAGTGGACATGATAATGATGTACAGTACAGAGTTTATGTAATGTATAGAAATGATGTAAAAGCAAGTTATATAGAGTATTAGAGTATTGTGCTTGGCCCTAGTGTATGTTTATCCCTTTGAACATGATCCTTTTATGATTGAGATAATGTATGATGAGCTAGGCTTGGTGCATGGTAGTATTTCTATCTCTGTAGTTACTGTATGGTACCATAGCAGGTATCACTCTTCGAGTGCATACAGACAGAGCATGCATAGTCCAGGCTTAGTTGATGAGAAAAGTTTCAAGAAAAGAAAAGATAGTCAAGCAAAGAAAGAAAAAAGAAAACAATAATAGAGACGAGTACGTAACAGTTTTAAGTTTAAGTGTGATCATGTATGGGATTTATCAGGTACACAGAGTTAACAGTAGGCTTACTACGGGTCCCGGCGGCCTTAAGCCGATCTGGATCCTAGTGCCGGTGATGGTCCGGTAAGCGGGCTGTTACAAGCATATTTCATTAAAAGCATGTAAAACAATGTACAAGGACCGAGACCAAAATTTGATACCCATATAAGAAAAAGCTTATATTTAAGTTTAAAGAAAATCCATCCACAAATCTAATTCTAAAAAAGTGGGACTCCAATTTGAAAAGTGTTATGTCAGTCAAGATAGACAATAATAGAGAGGACTACAATCACTATTGAGAGAAAGGGTGATTTTTTTTTTTCTTTCAAAATAAAATATTAAATAAATCATCTGTTTTGATAATTAAATTTGAAAGATAATTTCAAAATTGATCAAATAAAAATAAAAAGGCCGAGTCAAGTATTGAACCAATCTAAATTTCTTACTCCAAACAACCAAAGAAGACTATCCATTAAAAGAGGTGATACACAGAGAAGCCATAGGCAAAGAAAAAATACCTACAAAAGTCAAAATCAACGTGCAAGAATAAAAGCAATACAAATAAGAGAAAATAATATGTCAAAATAGTTTCCTCACTAATCTAGTATATGCATTTTCAAAAAATCAAAAATAATATATACATTCTATTCGACAATAAAAAAGGAGGAATGGTATTAAGGGAGAGAGTAGAGCTCTCCAAAGTATAAAAAAGCCAACTTCAAGGAAGAGAAAAAGGATTAATCCTTAGGCAAAATTGGTCAAGGAAAGAGAGAAACTTCTCTCTATGATTTAAAGAGAAAAGAGAGATGAAGTTAAAATAATAATAAATTTATCAATATACTGCAAAAGTCCTTTATTTTATTTAGAATTTAGTCTCTATAATTTAATATATTTTAATAATTTAGTCTCTATAATTTAAATACATATAGCAAGTTAGTCCTGAATAATAATGTAACGACCCCAAACTGGACCGTCACCGGCGCTAGGATTCAGATCGGCTTAAGGCCGCCAGAACCCGTAGCAAGCCTGCTATACTCTCTGAGTACCTGTAAAAATCTCAAACATGGTCATACATTTTTTGTGAAAATAAAAACTTTTCTCTGGACCAAGGCTTAACCTGTGCATGCACTATCTCTGTACTTTGTACCCCTGACTAGAGCTTGCTCTAGATGGGTTAAATCATACCTGTTAAGCCTGGTTTTTCATATACTCTATAAAACTGTTATTTAAATAGACCATGTATACAAAAGATTTACAACACAAAATACTAAGTCAAGCACAATTCTAACTTTATACACAACTGTTACATTTCTTTAACATTACATGTCCACAATATTCTATTACAAAACTCTTCTCTCTTCCTGTACTCTGCTGGACTTTCCCTGTACACTATACACTGAACCTGCAAGACTGGGGTTAAGGGAGTGGGATGAGCTTTATCGCCCAGTGAGTAGAACAGTAAAATAGGTCATTAAAACATGATCTTATGGAATGCATCATATCACAGACAATTCACATCAAGGGTAAACCTGTCACCACATAGTCCCAGTAACTGTTCTGTGTCAGGCCGTAGACTGGGGTCCTGGTCTTCCTGTACTGTATATGTATATGTGTATATAACACCTGTACTTACCATTTGCCAGGGCGTAGACTGGGCACCTGGTCTTTACTATACCTGCCAGGCCGTAGAATAGGGTCCTGGACTTTCCTATACCTGCCAGGCCGTAGAATGGGGTCCTGGACTTCCTGTCTAGACCTATTGGATCATTCAGCATTCACCCACAGCAACAAATAAATATGCAATGCAACAGCTTTATGGATTCTAATGCACTCACCCTATTGCATAAGCATGATGCATGAAATATGCTAAAAGCATTTAATGTCTTAATTAAAACGAGTATTAAGTGTAGTTCCACTCACTTCTGGCTATCTGAACTGACTCTGCAGGCTCTGTAAACTCTGGAGCAGTACTCACTGCTGCTCTCTCTGGTTCCTCTGGTCTGTGCCTATATAGATAGACTCAAATAAGGGACCAAACTAGCTTATGAACAACTCTATTAACTCCCCAAGACTCCCCTTAAACTCACTCAAACATTCATGCAAAGCATGCAAAGGAAGGCTGGGTAGGACACTTTCGGCGGCAGGTTCGGCGGCCGAAAGTCCTCTCCAGAGCCAAAATTCATGCACCTTCGGCGGCCGAATCTCAACTTTCGGCAGCCGAACCCTTTCGGGAGCAAGTTTTGGGGGCTGAAAGGCACTCCAGAGACGAAAGTCTCTAACCTTCGAGGGCATCTTCAGCGGCCGAAACTCCCCTCCAGAGCCGAAAGTCCAAAGGCTCGGGGGCAAGCTTAGGCAATCGAAGCCACCTCCTCAGCACATTTGGCGGCCGAACCATTCTTCGGCGGCCGAAGCTGGGTTCATCAGCAAGGCAGAACCTTGCTCTGCCTCACGCCAAAATGCACCAATCTTCCTCCAACTCAAACACCTTAACTCCTCAACATGCATACACTCAAGTATATGCTCAAAGGGGTTAGAAACTACCTTAAAACCCCAACAACACAAAACATATAACACATATACAAGCTGTTCTCACAAAAATATCAAAAACACTCTCTTTTACCCTAATCATGCAACTCTCCCCCAAAACCTTAAAAAAGACTTCCATAAATCATGAAAACAAGCTCAGGATCTTCACTTACCTCTTGAAACCAAGTAGATGAACGATCCTAACGTGGAGTTTTGGAGCAACTCTCCTTCAAACTCTCCAAACTTAAAAATCTCAAGTGTTTAGTTCAAAACCTTCAAAATACCATAAAAATCAATCAAACCTTTGTATGATTTGATGAAAACATGAAGAACACTTAAGAAGAACAGGGTCTCACCTCAGAAAGTGAAAGAAAACGGCAATACTTATCCTTTCAACCGACTGAGGGCCTTTTATAGGTGGCTGGCCAGACCACCTTCGGCGGCCACACGTGAAACCGAAAGCCATGCATGTTCGGCGGCCGAATGTCACCTTCGGCGGCCGAATGTCACCTTCGGCGGCCGAACCTGGCTTTTATGCCTTGTTTCTTTTCGTGCAAAAACTCTTTTCATTTTAACTTGAAAACATTAAAACATACTATATTACGTTAGAAAACATAAATCTTACCCTTCGAAAGATTCCGACATCCTGGATTCCACCGGACAACAAGAATTCCGATACCGGACTCTAGCCGGGTATTACATATATCAATATTTTCATGTAAAGGTCTTATTTCTAAGTTTTTAAAATTATCATGATTAAATAATTAATTTTAAAAAATATAAGAATTAATGTGTATTTTTTTCTAAACCACAATTATAATTTTTTATCCAATTATTATTATTGCATGTGTTTTATTAAACTTAATTACGTAAATTTTATAGAACTCAATTAAAATATATTCATAATTTATAAAATAAATTACTTAATATTTTGTTAAAAGTTATGGTCGTTCAGTTAACTTTCTTAACTTCAATATTCATATTATTTAATCTTTAATTTTTAACTCCAAAATAGCCCTTACAAGGCTGCTGTTAGGTGAGTATTCGGACAGTTCGGAGCAAAATCAAATCGAACCAAATAAGTTAAAAATTAAAATTTTAATATTTATAAAAATCAAACTGAATCGATTTTGATTAGAAATTGAATCAAATTGAATCAATCAGATTCGATTCGATTCGGTTAAATTTGATCGGTTTGAATTTTTAATAAATTTTTTATTTTTTATATCTTATTTTTAGTATTTCAAAATTAAAATATTTTAATCTTAATTATGATATAATCTCTCTATATTAATAAAAATAATATACTATTATAACTGATCAGTTCGATTTGATTTTTTTGTTCTGATCAAAATTGAACCGAATTAAAATAACTAAAATTTTTGAAATTAAAAATTAAATCGAACTGAACCGAAATGAATAAAAAATCGAACTGAATTTTTCAAATTAATTCAATTCGATCAGTTTTTTCAATTGTGCATGTGCTTGCTCCTCACTACACTGCTACTGTGAGCTGTGGTTGCTTCCCTCCTGATGTCGCTTGTTGTGGCTGCTCCGCCCGACGATACTCATTGCAACTGCTCCTCTCAGACATTGCTCATTGCAGCTGTTCCTCTTGGCGCTGCTTGATCCACCAACTACTCTCGGTATTGCTCGCTGCGGCTGCTCCTCGTCACCACTACTCGTTGTGATGCACCTTCAACCGCTAGTCTTCCTACAACTCGCAACTAAAATAGGGTATTTGTATTTAGATCTAGGAAATTAATTTTGTGAATGAGAGTTATTTTGGATTTGTTTAGCTACCATTTCTTCATTATTTTTTTGTTTTGTTAAATAATTTGTATAATAATGACGTTATTGATGAAATTGTAATTGTATTGAGTTGTTTTATAATTAGTTTTAAAAAAATTATTGATTAAATTGCTGAATTAGATGTGGATTACTTGATATTTTTGTTGTCCATGGAACTGGGGAGGTTGGAAAAGAGATGAAGATTAGTTTTGTGAGTTTTGTTAGTTTCTTTAATTTTGGTTTTTACTTTTCCGAATTGAATGGTTCGATTCGATTCAGTTCTTTTTTAATTTCAATTCGATTTCGGTTGTGATTTTGATTTTTTTTTTTCAATTTTTAATTTTTATTTAGTTCGAAACTAAAAACCGATTAAATATTTATCTCTATATCTAACCATTATAATTATTTATAAAAATATAAAATTTAATCAATAAATAATTATAATATTTAGAGCTCAATTTGTAGAAATTGTTTACAAAATATAAGAGTTTATTCTTAAGTAATTATAATATTTAGGGGTTAATTTGTAAAATATAAATCCTTTTATAAATAATTATGATATTAGTGATTAATTTATAAAAATACATGGATTATTTATTAAATAATTATTATATTTAAGGATCTATTTGAAAAAAAAAGGCTTACAATTAAATATATTTAGGAATTACTTTGTAAAATATAAGGGTTTATTCATAAATAATTATAATGTTTAGGCATCAATATATAAAAAGATATGGGTTTTATTTGTAAATAATAGAAACATTAGGAATTAATTTTGAATTATAAGGATTTATTCATAAATGATTGAAATATTTAAGAATTAATTTATAAAAATATAGAATCTTATTTACAAATAAATATAATATTTATAAATTAATTTATAAAATTATAAGTAATTATTTGTAAGTAATTATGATATTTAAATATTAAAAATATAACAAAGAGCATTTTTTTTTTTTTTTAGAAAAAGAGGGATAGAGCCCTTATTTTATTAATCTAGGCCATGAAAGCCCCAACCTATCAGCATCCAATAAAAATTTAATAGTAACATGAGGCCATTGATGAATTTTCAAATTAAAATCATCACCAATGATTAAACTAGTCAAACGATCCGCTACCGCATTTGCTTCCCTGTAAATTTTTACCATCTTGACTTCCCAGCTTCTATTGATAAGATCACGACAATTTCTCACCAAATTAGCAACTCTAAAAACTCCTGCACCTCTACCTGCAAGTAAATCTAACGCGAGTTGAGAATCCGTTTGAATTTCAATCTTCTTCCACCCTGAATCCCATGCTAATACTAAAGCATAATATATTCCCCATAGCTCAGCTTCCATTGCTCCACAATTGCCCAAAAACCGTTGAAAGCCCAAAAGCCATCTACCTTCATTGTTTCAAAAACAACCTGCACAACTTGCCCTTCCTGCTGACAACAATGCACTACCATCGGAATTCACTACCACCCAGCCTGTTTCTGGCGGCTTCCACCCAACATACTTCAAAGACCGGCCTCTCGGTCCAGACCCAGCCTGCATCGAAAACCTCCATGCATGAACATATTCTTTTGCTCGAAGCTGAATAAAGGACGCATCAATAGTATCCTGGTCATTATTCTCATTAAAAACCAACAAGTTTCTTTGCTTCCATAACCACCAAACAGCCGAACTAAAAAGCACATCCCATGGTATTCCATTAGCCAATAACCCTACTTTTTCTATATTAGCAGATAGCCATAAAGGCACATTCAAAATATCAAAAAATGGAGAAACGAAATTGGTAGGTAAAAGGGAATTCCAAATTTGTTTTCACATGTTGGCAATCTCGTAGAGCATGCAAAACAGATTCACTTGCAACTCCACAAAGAGGACATAAATCATAATCAATAAATTCTCGCTTTCGGCGTTGAACATTAACCATGATTTTCTCATGTGCCACTTCCCACAAAAACACTTGAATTCGCTGTGGCACCCTAACCTTCCACAGCCCTTGCCAATCCATATTAGATCCTGACACTTCTGAATAAAACGTATCAAACCCTGACTTAACTGTATATAAGCCAGAAGAAGAATGCTTCCACGCAAAACCATCCAAACACGACATATCATCAACTAAAGTAATTGATTGGAAATATAAAAGGACATCGGTAGGAAGAAGAGAATTTAAAATGTCCCAATTCCAGCCTACATTAGGAACCCAAAAATATCGAACACAAACCTGCATATTCAACTCAATCAACGGTTTAAGTGCAAAATTCCAAAGAGGCCCAACCGGAAGCCAATCATCCAGCCAAAATCTAGTGTGCATCCCATTATTCACATCTACAACTATCCCTTTTCGAAGTAGCTCCAAACCATAACAAAAAGATTTCCAATTGACTGAACCATTAGCTCGCTTAGCGACTTCCCAATGAACAAAACCCGACTCATATTTATTGAAAAGGCACCTAACCCACAAAGCTTGCGGATTCTTGTAAGCTCGCCAACACAACTTCTCTAATAGAGCCTGATTCATTTGTCGCATATTTCTGATGCCAAGACCACCTAACCGCTTCGGCAAGGACATTGTATCCCAATTAATCAGATGTACAGCTGGCTTCATATCCTTCCCATGCCAAATAAAGTTCCTGCATATTTTCTCTATTTCATTGCAAAGCGATACCGGTAAAAGAGCACTCTGCATCACAAAAACAGGAATAGCATTAAGAACTGATTGAACTAACGTTATTCGTCCAGCTTTTGATAGAGCTCTCGCCTTCCAGCCATCAAGTCTGCCTCTCATTTTATCCAAAATACTACTATATGTCGAGACTGAAATCCTCCCATGAATAGATGGCACACCCAAGTATTTTCCCAAATCAGCAGTCAAAGGAATACCTGACCTTGAAGACAAAAGTGACGCCAAATCACTATCAACAAAAGGCGACAAATAAAGAGAAGACTTAGCTAAATTCACTTTCTGCCCAGAAGCCTTAGCAAAGTCATCCAAACATGATAAAATCAAATCCAATTGTTCCACAGAAGCTTCTGCGAACAAAACCATATCATCCGCGAACATAAGATGAGAAATCATCGGACCATTACTCGAGATAGGAATCGGCTTCCATCTGCCTTGACGAACAAGCTGTTTAAACATTCTCGAAAGTTGTTCAATACACATAACAAAAAGATATGAAGACATTGGATCGCCTTGTCGCACACCACGAGTCGGTTTAAAAGATTCTAACTTCTCACCATTCCATAACACTGACATAGAAGATGTTCTAACACAATTCATAATATTAGAAATCCAAGCATCAGAAAAGTGATAAGAACCCAGCACCCACTGAATAAAATCCCAATCTAGTCTATCATAAGCCTTTTCAAGATCAATTTTAATCACCATAAAACCCCCTGATCGCTTAGACGTTCTCATAGTGTGCAAAACTTCTTGAAACACCACAATGTTATCAATAATTTGTCGGCCAGGAACGAAGCTACTTTGTTCCAATCCAATGAGAGAGCTCAAAACATCTTTCAATCTGTTAATCAACACTTTTGTAACAAACTTATAGATCACGTTACATAAGCTAATTGGTCTGAACTGAGAAATAAATTCTGGACAAGCAATTTTAGGAATAAGAGTCAACACCGTTTCATTAACTTCCTCTGGAAACTCCCTCCCGCCCAAGACCTCAATAATAAACGCTGAAACCTGTGAACCTACCGCAGACCAAGATTTCTGAAAGAAAACTGCTTGTAGACCATCGGGTCCTGGAGCCTTGTAACAAAGAGCATTTTAGTAATGTGTAAGTAATTATGATATTTAAATATTAAAAATAGAGGAGTTTTAAAAATATAAGGATTAAATCAAAAATTTCACTGAACTATATGGACTGAAATGTAATTAATCCAAAGCTGTTAAGGGAAGATTTAAAGCAAATTTAAGAGATATAAATAGAGAAATAAGGAAGATCTCATCCAAGAACGGAGGGATAGTAATTATCATAAGATAGCAAAATAATTAGTAAAAAAAAAAAAAAAAAGACTTCCCTTAGACTTTTCAGCCAAAAAAAGGAGTTTTATGTATAGCTGAGCAGATAATAGTTAAAAAAAAAAAATTAATCTAACTAATTTAATTTAATTTTTTGAATAATTCAGTTTAATTTTAATTTTATTTTTAAAAAATTTTGATTATTTGTAAAGAAAATATAAAGTATCAAACACATGAATTTGAATACATAGACCGACATTAAGATCATTATTTGTATCACTAATATCTAATATAATCACATGCATTAAATATAAATCTATATTAAAGATATCAAGGTCTAAATGTGCATCTTATTTGCGCAACTAAAATATTCTATATATTTATTTGATGAGAGTTTTCACAGATTAAATACTAAAGCTCCTCCTTACTTTCTTTAAACAATATCTTAAATATTTTTACATAAGTAGGTCTTAGACTTTAGAACATATACATAGAATTCAAGGGTTATATCGAAATAACGTAACCCATAAATTAATTTATCAATATTATAATTACTCCGACCAGAACCAACAATATCAAATGGATTCACTATGGGTTGTATTTTAACATTAACATAAACTGATTCATTATTATTAGAAATATTTCCATCGGAAAAAAGTCTATTTCAGTTTATTCCAGCGGAAGCAATTTAGTCCACAGTTTCATGTTAGAGAAAAGTCTTGACCTGGCTCATTCTATTTAGAAAATTCATTCTATAAGAATGAGACATCTTGTACTTTAAATTCAATTATCATGGCACTGTCTTATTCACTAATAAAAATTATGTTCTCTTGACTATTATAGTATAAATTTTTACATTTATCAAAAGGATTAAAACAACACACCCCTAAGGTTTTAAAAATTTCTTTATTAACTCATAACTCATATGAACTTGTGGTAGCTGACGATCACCCCTTTTAGGTAATAAGTATATTTGCTTGCACCTTGCCTTGCTTTTGCACTCATTGAATTATAGATTCTAAAATGAATTAACAACAATAAAGTTTTAGCTCCTTTCCATTTATCTCAAGAGCCTCTTATTCATCTAATACATATGAGACTTTCATATTGATACAAAAAAATAAATTAAAGAGACATAATACAATAAAGTTTCTAATTATCATCTAAAATTCTAATATGTGATAAGTTTGAAATAATTAATTATATAAAGGAAAAATAATTTGTTGAATCCCACATCGGTTTAGGATAGGGGTAATGTGCCCTTTATAAGAGTTTTACGCACTCCTCTCCCTTAGTTAGTTTTTGAGGTGAGTTAGGTCTGATCCAAATTTAATATGGTATTAGAGCCTCCCATCGATATTGGCCTCCTATAAAATATATCACGCTCCAGCCTAATTCTAGGTGTGAGGGGCCTTAACCACTCCTCCCCTTGAACTTGTTTTTGGGCGAGTTAAATCTGATCCAAATTTAACATAATATTAAATTATTTAAATTTAAGATTAAACATCAATATTTATATATATATATGCCTCATCATATAAAGAGTTTATGTAAATAAATATACTGTTCAACATAAAATAAACATGATCTAAAACTTTCAATAAATTCTTAGAAGATTTAATGAAATTAAGATTTAGACCTAGATGTAGCTCATAACCACATTTACATAATCTTGTATCATGAAACTTTATATCTTAGTACCTCTTATGAACAGTTCAATGGGTTAACTCACAGTCTTCCTTGCTACTTAGTTAGCACTTTTTACAAATTTTAATTCAATAACTTAGGAATTACTAACATTGTGATGCAAACTTAAATCTCTATATCTTTCCATATCAGTTACTCTTGTCGAATTGCATAATGAATGTAATACCCGGCTAGACTCCGGTATCGGAATCCCTACCGTCCGGTGGGACCTCGGTTGTCGGAAACCTCTAGAAGGGTAAAACTATGATTTTATGAAATGTTTTCATGTGTTTCATGTTTTTAAGTAAGAATTAAATGAGTTTTTGCATGAACAATCTTCGGAGGAAAACCCAGTTTCGGCCGCCGAACTTTGAGGTTCGGCCGCCGAACATGCATGCTTTCGGAGGGACTTTAGGCGCCCGAAAATTTTGAGTGAGGGAAATGCAGGTTCGGCCGCCGAACTCCAAGTTCGGCCGCCGAACCTTGCATGCATGCGGAGGCACTTTTCGGCCCCCGAACGTGGCCTGGCCAGCCACCTATAAAAAGGGCACTTAGCCGAAATGGGAGAGTTTTCTCCCATTTTCAGCCACAGCAAGCTTCCGACCTCCTTCTCCCAAATCTTGTGTTTTTCCTTCAATCCCCACCATTTTCTTTGAGTTTTAAGGTTCCACAAGAGTTTTTGAGTGTTTTTAAGCAAGTTTGGAGCTTGGAAGTCTTGGAGCTAAATCCCTCCATTTTCCGAGCTAGGGTCGTTCTTCCTCTCGATCTTCAAGAGGTAAGCTTCGATCTATGCTTCTTTTATGTTTTATGAAAGCTTTATGCAAGTTGATGGGGTAGAATGCATGTTTAGGCTTGTTGTTAGGTTATGGGTCTAGGTTGTGATTTGAACAATGTATGTTGGAAATGTGTTGTTTGAAGTGTTGTAGTTGGGGTATGTTATAGTTTGAGACCCCTAGGTGTGATGTATGATGTGTATGCATGTGTAGAGACAAGTTTAAGCATGTTTTGAAGCGTTTTGGAGGCTGTGGACACAAGGGAGCCAAGTTTCTGCCCTTCGGCAGAAACTCAGGTTCGGCCGCCGAAGTGACTTTCGGCCGCCGAACCCCCTTGTGGAGGCAGTTTCGGCTGCCGAAGCCTGCCCCCGAAACTCAAGTTTCGTCTCTGTCTGGGAGGTTCGGCCGCCGAAAGTGCCGCTGAACCTGCATGACTTTCGGCTGCAGAGGGACTTTCGGCCGCCGAACCTGCCGCCGAAAGTGCCCTGTTTAGCCATTTCTTGCATGTTTTCATGTGATGTTTTCAGGATGTTTTAGGGGGTTTTTGGGGAGTATTTTAGAGTCATGATCATGTATGTTTGGTCCCTCATTTGAGTCCACCTGTGTAGGTTCGGACCCGAGGAACCGAGACCCCCAGCAGTGAGCCAGCTGCTTCAGAGTCTCTTCAGAGCTAGCCAGAGGTGAGTGGAATAAACTCTAAGTTTTAAAGCAAATTAATGAAATGTTTTAGCATGATTCACGCATCATGAATGCCATGAGCTATATTAGGTTGCTTGCATTAGAATTCACGAATATGTTGCATTGCATACTTTGTTGTTGATGTGGATGAATGTTGAATGATCCATTAGCCCTTGTATGTCATGATAGCCTATGTGAGTTCAGGTGTGCCTGCTACGGCTCTACGCCCCTGGCACTATGACTGATTATGGAAGTCCGGGTGTGCCTGCTACGGCTCTACGCCCCCGGCATGTATAAGTAAGAAAGATAGGGGCTAAATGGTGACAAGTTCATCCTTGTTGTGAAATGTTTGTGTTATGGCGCATACATGAAAGCATGATTTAAGTTGATGTTTTATTATTCTGCTCACTGGGCTCTAGTAGCTCACCCCACTCCCTTTATCCCCAGAGTTGCAGGTACAGGATAGATCGGGAAGTCGGCTAGAGTGAAGTTAAGTCATGTATGTTGTAATAGATAGTAGTGGACATGAACATGATGTAATGAGTATTTATGACCATGTAATGTAATGAATGATTTGATGATGTATTGAGGATTATAGTAGTGCTTGACCTAGAGGTGTGTGAATCCCCTTTATGTACAGAGTGTTTAATGAGTAATGATGTTAATGACCATGATTATCCAAGCTGATATGTATGATGATGATACCCCATTGGAGTATTTGATGAGGACTCCAGTGTGGGGTTTATGTATGATTTTGTGCATGCACAGGTTTTGCTTGGATAAGAGAAAAGAAAATTTTCTACAGATCATGTATATGTTGTTGTGTATGGGATTCCACAGGTTTACAGGAGGTATGTAGGCTTGCTACGGGTCCCGGCGGCCTTAAGCCGATCTGGATCCTAGCGCCGGTAACGGGTCGGATACCCGGGTCGTTACAGAGTGGTATCAGAGCCCTAGGTTCATATGGTCGGACCTAGAGTGTCGGGCTCATAGATGTTCTAGAAGGTCAAGCACACTAGGAAAATCATGTCCACTAGGATAGGATGTAAAGTCCTGTCTATATGATGATATGATATGCCATGATGATATGCATGTGCATAAATGCTATGATGTGATGCTATGTATGTGATGAGGGTTCATGTGTTTCCACATGAACCATATGATGCTAATGATTGCTTATACTATGTGCTGTTTTTCAGAAGATAGAATGAGAGGAACTCGTCGATCTGCACGATTGACTGGAGTGCCACCTCAGGACGAGGGCGCTGATGCCCGTCCTCCAGCATTGCCTAGGGCAATGTCCAGTAGGTCCAACAGAGACAGAGTAGCTAGAGACCCTAGAAGGTCTTTGGATCTGGGTAGAAGCAGATCAGTAAGGGGAACAGTGCAGGGAGGAATGTCTAAGGATATGGAAGTAGATCAGAGGAGGGATGGCAGTCTCGGTGTGAGCATGCCGGAAGAGGGCATGGGAGAATCAGAAGGAGGCACTCAGGCTTCGAGTTATGTCCAGCCACATCACTACCCACCCTATTCACACCATCCAGGGTATTCGATGGGAGGAACATCGGATAACCCCAGTTTTAGTCCTTATCCTCCACATATGCCATACCCACCTTACTACCCACCATACTCTCAGTACCCCATGTACCCACCTCCACCTCCCTATACCAGTACAGCAAACCCTACCCCAGGGGATGTTGCACCTCCACCACCACCAGTACCTACTGTCCCGGAAACACAAGTACCCAAACCTACCTCATCTGGAGGGAGCAAGGTCAAGATGACCGATTACATGAAGTTGGGTGCTCCTCAGTACCGAGCAGGCGATGACCCATTTGAGTATCTGAGCAGGGTCAAGACTATTACAGATGAGATAGGGGCTGATGACAGTAGAGCCATTCAGATGGCTGGGTTCACACTGGAGTGCAAGAAGGCACGTGATTGGTTTAAGAACTATGTGAACCCGAGAGCGGACAGTATGTCCTGGGAGGAGTTCGCAAATGAGTTTGCAGGATGGGCTTTCCCTGAGAGCTCTAGAGAGCAGAAGATGATAGAATTCGAACAGTTGAGGCAGACTGAACAGATGAGTGTGGAGGAGTACACAGACAGGTTCCTGGAGTTGTTGCCATATGCTGGGCAGAATTTGGACACAGATCAAAAGAAGTCAAGTAGATATATTATGAGGCTGCACTCCAGGTATTCCTCTTTGATACAGTCAGCAGAGAGGGAGAGTTTTCATGCCATAGTGGATATGGCTAGGAGAATGGAGGCTTGTGCTATCGTTGAGGGGAAGGTAAAACAGTCAGTGGCACAGTCTTCTGGTTCCAAGACCCCAGGTGGGGAAAGGTTAGACTCTTCTTCTCTGAGTGCAGCAGTTGCAGGCAGTAAGAAGTGGGACAGAGGCCACAGGAAATCTAAGAAGAATAAATTCTGGAACAAGATCAAGTCAGGTCTGGGTTTAGACAGTGGCTCAAGCTCTGGCGCAGAGGTTACAGCATGTATGAGATGTGGGAGACCACACAAGGGAGTATGTCTGGCAGGGACAAACACATGTTTCAGATGCGGACAGGCGGGTCATTTGGCTCGAGACTGTCCTAGAGCAGTCTTTGCAGCACCGTCTCAGCAGACAGCCTCCGGCAGTGTGGTGCAGCCAGTAGCTCCAGCCGCAACACAGGCCAGTGGCAGAGGCAGAGGGAGAGGGTCAGCCTCTTCATCAGCAGGATACAGAGGTGAAGGTCCATCAGCTCCGGCACGGATCTTCACTATGACTCAGCAGGAGGCCAACACATCCAACACTGTGGTGGCAGGTAATCTCATCATTGGTTGTTCTGATGTGTATGCCTTAATGGACCCGGGTGCATCTCATTCTTTTATTGCTCCGAGAGTCGTGGAGAGGGTAGGATTGATGGTCTCTGGGTTAGAGTGTCCCCTATGGGTCAGTGGACCCAAGTGTGACCCGTCAGTGGCAGAGGCAGTCTGCCAATGTAGTCCAGTTTTCATAGAGGGAAGATGCCTTTCCGCCGACCTCGTGGTTCTAGATTTGACAGATTTTGACGTCATTCTAGGGATGGATTGGTTATCGACCCATGGTGCTACCTTGGACTGTAGAGACAAGGTAGTCAGATTCAGAGACCAGGATGGGTCAGAGGTCGTCTTCAGAAGAGACAAGAGGGGTACACCTAGAGGTCTGATCTCAGCTCTTCAGGCTCGTAGGTTGCTTAGGAGGGGATGTTAGGGGTTTCTAGCTCATGTGAGGGAGTTAGATAGTCATGTCAGAGAGCCCGCCTCAGTGCCTGTGGTGAGTGAGTTCTTAGTGTTTTCCCAGACGAGCTGCCAGGGTTACCACCTGCTAGGGAGATAGAGTTCGAGATTGAGTTAATGCCCGGTGCTAGATCGATCTCTATCCCTCCCTACAGGATGGCACCAGCTGAATTGAAAGAACTGAAGGAACAGTTGCGAGAGCTGGTAGATAAGGGTTTCATCCGACCGAGTACTTCACCTTGGGGTGCTCCGGTTTTGTTTGTGAGGAAAAAGGATGGATCCCTCAGACTTTGTATCGACTACAGACAGTTGAACAAGGTCACTACCAAGAACAAGTACCCTTTGCCGAGGATCGACGATCTATTCGACCAGCTAGCAGGAGCAGGTTGTTTCTCCAAAATAGATCTGAGATCAGGGTACCATCAGTTGAGGATAAGGAATGAAGATGTACCGAGGACAGCTTTCAGGACCAGGTATGGGCACTATGAGTTCCTTGTGATGCCGTTTGGGTTGACCAACGCCCCTGCAGCATTCATGGACCTCATGAACAGAGTATTCAGTCAGTATCTGGATCACTTCGTTATTGTCTTCATAGATGATATCTTAGTGTATTCCAGAAATGCAGAGGAGCATGCCCATCACCTGAGGACAGTTTTGCAGACCTTGAGACAGCATGGCTTGTATGCCAAGTTCTCCAAGTGTGAGTTTTGGCTTAGGAGCATTTCATTCTTGGGGCACATTGTGTCAGAACAGGGTATTGAAGTAGACCCCAAGAAGGTAGAGGCTGTAGCTAACTGGCCTAGACCCACCACAGTGACCGAGATCAAGAGTTTTCTGGGTTTAGCAGGTTACTACAGGAGGTTCGTTCAGGACTTCTCAAAGATTGCTGCTCCTATGACCAAATTGACAAAGAAGAATCAGAAGTTCGTATGGACCGATCAGTGTGAGGAAAGCTTTGAGGAGCTTAAGAGGAGGTTGACTTCAGCACCGGTGTTAGCTCTGCCAAAAAGTGATGATGACTTCTCAGTATATTGTGATGCGTCCCGTGTGGGACTGGGTTGTGTGCTAATGCAAAATGAGAGGGTGATCGCTTATGCTTCTAGGCAGCTGAAGAAGCATGAGCTGAATTACCCCACACATGACCTAGAGATGGCAGCAGTGATCTTTGCACTCAAGATGTGGAGGCATTACCTTTATGGGGTAAAGTGTGAGATCTTCACAGATCATAAGAGCCTGCAGTACATCCTGAGTCAGAGAGAACTGAACTTGAGGCAGAGGAGATGGGTAGAGCTGTTGAGTGACTATGATTGCAAGATTCAGTACCATCCGGGTAAGGCGAATGTTGTGGCAGACGCTCTAAGCCTGAAATCACTCGGCAGTCTATCCCACATTTCAGCAGAGAGGAGGCCGGTGGTGAAGGAGTTCCACAGACTTATGAGTGAGGGATTACAGTTGGAGTTGTCTGGCACAGGTGCCTTAGTGGCTCAGATGAGAGTGACACCCGTGTTTCTAGAGCAGGTAGCTCAGAAACAGCATGAGGACCCAGAGTTGGTCAGGATAGCCAGAACGGTTCAGTCAGGCCAGAGTAATGAGTTCAAGTTTGATGATAAGGGGATCCTCCGCTACGGGAACAGATTATGTGTGCCAGATGACATTGGTCTGAAGGGAGATATTATGGGGGAAGCCCATAATACCAGGTATAGTGTTCACCCTGGAGCCACCAAGATGTATCAGGATCTGAAGAGAGTGTATTGGTGGCCAGCTATGAAGAAGGACGTGGCACTGTTCGTGTCAGCCTGCGATGTGTGTCAGAGGGTGAAACTAGAGCATCAGAAGCCGGCTGGAATGCTTAACCCGCTACCTATTCCAGAGTGGAAATGGGAGAATATAGCTATGGACTTCGTAGTGGGGTTACCGGCGACGTCCAACAGATTGGACTCCATATGGGTGATTGTGGACAGACTCACCAAATCTGCTCACTTCATCCCTGTCAGGAGTGGTTACTCTGTGGACAAGTTGGCGCAGGTGTACGTAGATGAGATTGTCATACTGCATGGGGTCCCGGTATCTATAGTGTCAGATAGAGGGCCCCAGTTCACCTCCAGGTTTTGGCGGAGTCTGCAGAACACTATGGGCACCAAATTAGACTTCAGTACTGCCTTCCACCCACAGACAGACGGACAGTCAGAGAGGACCATCCAGACAATAGAGGATATGCTCAGAATGTGTGTGCTAGATTTTGGCGGTTCTTGGAGGCAGCATCTACCTTTGGTGGAGTTTGCCTACAATAACAGCTATCATGCTAGTATAGGGATGGCTCCATATGAAGCTTTATATGGAAGGAAGTGCAGATCACCTGTTTGCTGGGAAGAGGTAGGAGAGAGGTCCTTAGCAGGACCCGAGCTAGTTGAGATCACCAGCAGGGTGGTACCCATTATCAGAGAGAGGATCAAGACTGCTGCTAGTCGGCAGAAGAGTTATGCAGATATCCGCAGAAGACAGCTAGAGTTTCAGGAGGGGGATTTGGTTTTGCTCAAGGTGTCTCCTATGAAAGGAGTGGTTCGGTTCGGGAAGAAGGGTAAGTTAGCTCCACGGTACATCGGTCCTTTCGAGGTGCTTCAGAGGGTCGGTAATGTGTCGTACAAGCTAGACTTGCCTGCTTCGATGGAGAGAATCCATCCGGTTTTCCATGTTTCTCTGTTACGGAAGTACGTGTCGGATCCTGGAAAGGTTCTTAGTGAGCCTGATATGGAGATCCATGAGGATCTCACCTATGTAGAACAGCCAGTGCGGATCCTAGACACTCAGATCAGAAAGCTGAGGAACAAGGAAATCCCGATGGTGAAAGTCCTTTGGAACCACCACAATATTGAAGAATGCACCTGGGAGACACGGGAGTCCATGCTCCAGCAGTACCCCAATCTGTTTTGAGGTGAGTGTTAGTTGCTCTATGTGTTGCATGTATGATATATTGTATGCTATGTTGTATGTTATGATTGATGCCATGCTTTGTATGTTAGTTGAGGAACATTCGGGGACGAATGTTCTTAAGGGTGGGAGAATGTAATACCCGGCTAGACTCCGGTATCGGAATCCCTACCGTCCGGTGGGACCTCGGTTGTCGGAAACCTCTAGAAGGGTAAAACTATGATTTTATGAAATGTTTTCATGTGTTTCATGTTTTTAAGTAAGAATTAAATGAGTTTTTGCATGAACAATCTTCGGAGGAAAACCCAGTTTCGGCCGCCGAACTTTGAGGTTCGGCCGCCGAACATGCATGCTTTCGGAGGGACTTTAGGCGCCCGAAAAGTTTGAGTGAGGGAAATGCAGGTTCGGCCGCCGAACTCCAAGTTCGGCCGCCGAACCTTGCATGCATGCGGAGGCACTTTTCGGCCCCCGAACGTGGCCTGGCCAGCCACCTATAAAAAGGGCACTTAGCCGAAATGGGAGAGTTTTCTCCCATTTTCAGCCACAGCAAGCTTCCGACCTCCCTCTCCCAAATCTTGTGTTTTTCCTTCAATCCCCACCATTTTCTTTGAGTTTTAAGGTTCCACAAGAGTTTTTGAGTGTTTTTAAGCAAGTTTGGAGCTTGGAAGTCTTGGAGCTAAATCCCTCCATTTTCCGAGCTAGGGTCGTTCTTCCTCTCGATCTTCAAGAGGTAAGCTTCGATCTATGCTTCTTTTATGTTTTATGAAAGCTTTATGCAAGTTGATGGGGTAGAATGCATGTTTAGGCTTGTTGTTAGGTTATGGGTCTAGGTTGTGATTTGAACAATGTATGTTGGAAATGTGTTGTTTGAAGTGTTGTAGTTGGGGTATGTTATAGTTTGAGACCCCTAGGTGTGATGTATGATGTGTATGCATGTGTAGAGACAAGTTTAAGCATGTTTTGAAGCGTTTTGGAGGCTGTGGACACAAGGGAGCCAAGTTTCTGCCCTTCGGCAGAAACTCAGGTTCGGCCGCCGAAGTGACTTTCGGCCGCCGAACCCCCTTGTGGAGGCAGTTTCGGCTGCCGAAGCCTGCCCCCGAAACTCAAGTTTCGTCTCTGTCTGGGAGGTTCGGCCGCCGAAAGTGCCGCCGAACCTGCATGACTTTCGGCTGCAGAGGGACTTTCGGCCGCCGAACCTGCCGCCGAAAGTGCCCTGTTCAGCCATTTCTTGCATGTTTTCATGTGATGTTTTCAGGATGTTTTAGGGGGTTTTTGGGGAGTATTTTAGAGTCATGATCATGTATGTTTGGTCCCTCATTTGAGTCCACCTGTGTAGGTTCGGACCCGAGGAACCGAGACCCCCAGCAGTGAGCCAGCTGCTTCAGAGTCTCTTCAGAGCTAGCCAGAGGTGAGTGGAATAAACTCTAAGTTTTAAAGCAAATTAATGAAATGTTTTAGCATGATTCACGCATCATGAATGCCATGAGCTATATTAGGTTGCTTGCATTAGAATTCACGAATATGTTGCATTGCATACTTTGTTGTTGATGTGGATGAATGTTGAATGATCCATTAGCCCTTGTATGTCATGATAGCCTATGTGAGTCCAGGTGTGCCTGCTACGGCTCTACGCCCCTGGCACTATGACTGATTATGGAAGTCCGGGTGTGCCTGCTACGGCTCTACGCCCCCGGCATGTATAAGTAAGAAAGATAGGGGCTAAATGGTGACAAGTTCATCCTTGTTGTGAAATGTTTGTGTTATGGCGCATACATGAAAGCATGATTTAAGTTGATGTTTTATTATTCTGCTCACTGGGCTCTAGTAGCTCACCCCACTCCCTTTATCCCCAGAGTTGCAGGTACAGGATAGATCGGGAAGTCGGCTAGAGTGAAGTTAAGTCATGTATGTTGTAATAGATAGTAGTGGACATGAACATGATGTAATGAGTATTTATGACCATGTAATGTAATGAATGATTTGATGATGTATTGAGGATTATAGTAGTGCTTGACCTAGAGGTGTGTGAATCCCCTTTATGTACAGAGTGTTTAATGAGTAATGATGTTAATGACCATGATTATCCAAGCTGATATGTATGATGATGATACCCCATTGGAGTATTTGATGAGGACTCCAGTGTGGGGTTTATGTATGATTTTGTGCATGCACAGGTTTTGCTTGGATAAGAGAAAAGAAAATTTTCTACAGATCATGT
Source organism: Manihot esculenta (assembly GCF_001659605.2). NCBI lineage: Eukaryota > Viridiplantae > Streptophyta > Magnoliopsida > Malpighiales > Euphorbiaceae > Manihot > Manihot esculenta. The sequence goes on from NC_035162.2 coordinate 25,925,367, forward strand.
ATATGTTGTTGTGTATGGGATTCCACAGGTTTACAGGAGGTATGTAGGCTTGCTACGGGTCCCGGCGGCCTTAAGCCGATCTGGATCCTAGCGCCGGTAACGGGTCGGATACCCGGGTCGTTACAATGAATTTGTGCATTGACCTAACTATTAGTTTCATAAAGCAACTCAGGTTATTTCTTAACAACTAAAATCAAGATAGATTAATCAAATTATAAGCATTTTCAATCACTCAAAATCACTATTATAAAGTTCATATCATTATTGACATTGTCACACATTTTACTAATATTTTTAATGTCACATATAAAAATTAAATGCCAATAAAATAATCTATTTGCATAAAATAAATAATTTTAAGGCAACATAGTAAAAGGTCACAAAAAATATAGAAATTTTTTACACTATGAAAAAAATTTAGAACTGTGACATGTGCCTCCACATGACTCCAATGCGTGTAGGTGAGGCATATATGTCCAAACATATATAACACTAATGAAGAGAAAATAATGCATCACTTTAGCTAAAAAAAATTTTTTTTATTGAAAGGACCAAACTTTTCGATGATAAGACATCTCTTTTTAACTGAAAGAATACATCTTTTTGTTTGAAAAGAAACATTTTTTCAGTTAGAAAGAGACACTTTTTCAGTTTAAATGATATATCCTTCGGGTGAACTGACATATTATTTCAAATTGAAACGAAATATTATTTCATATAAAACAATACAAAATCAAATTTAGCCTAAACATGTGTGACTTATGTATAGTCTTTCTACTGCCGATCGTTATTTAAGAGAATTTCGGTAAGAAATTTTCTAATATGAACCTTCTTTAAGGGTATACTTTTAAGACTTTTTCTCAAATTTGGAGAGTTATGATCTCATTAAAAAATTTAATATTTCACTTATTAATAGCACAAATATGAAGAGATATAAAGGGCTAAAATAATGTATATCATCATGTTATTGAAATTCATGAATTTTACTAAAAAAAAAAATACTCAAACCAATATTAGTTCAATTCAAAATTTGTAACATGTTAAATACATATAAAAGACTAGGAAACATACATTAAGACTCTAATACCAATAAAGAAAATTTTAAAGTATCCAACACATGGATTTGAATAAATAAATCCTAATCAATATTCAAGTATAACAACCTAGGAACCATAATTTATTTCACTAGTCTCTAATATAATTACATGCATTTAACACAAATTATATTAAGGAATACTTCATATACTTGTTCCATGAGAGTTTTCACAGACCAAGTAGTAAAGCTCTTCCTTTCTTTCTTTGTATATCACCTTAAGTGTTTTTATATAAGTGAGTATTTGGTATTAGAACATATATATAGAGCTAAAAGATTACACAAAAAGGGTGTGACCCTCCATATTTGGCCTATGGAATTGTTTCTTCGTAAGGTCATGTCCCTTCGTAAAAATATGTTTTTTTAATGGAATTAGATTGATCCACATGGATGGCTTATTTCAATTTCCAACAATTTGATTTGATTTGGTTATTAAAGTTAAAGAAACTTAAATTTAGATCTCCTCTAGTGTGATGTCATTTTGCTTAGTTACATGAATGTACAAAAACCATGTTAACCCTAATAGATCTTCTTTACTCTCATTTCTCAAGACTCAAGTGGCGCCTTCCCTTCCCTTTCTCCCCCAATGTGCATTCATGGTGGCTTGATGAGACTCACTAGTGGTGATGCTAGATGCTGAGCCCACAAATGGGATTGGCGACACTAGATGTTGACCCATGAGAGAGAGCTATAATGCCAAATGTCAAGCAAGACAAAGGCTATGCAAAACCAGACATGGCAAGATCCTGGCATGGCCATCCTCATTGCTTTGTCGATGATGAGTTGGTCTTCTCACAGATGAAAGCCTACCTCCTATTCTTTTCTTTGAAATTATTTTTCTTCTCAGCGATTGAATCCTATGCCAATTTTCCATGGTTTTCTTTTTTATATTATTGATGTATACATAATGGTGATGTTTTTTTCCATTTTCTTTTGTTTTTAGGATTAATTTTTAGTTGGGTTATTCATGATTCTCGTGTTGTTGATGTATATATATTGGTGATATTTTTAGATTTTTTCTATATTTGGGATTGATATTTTTCTAGGTTGTTGATTGAAAAATGAGGGAGAAAACAACATTGTGGAATCTCCATTTTCTATTGGGTTTATTGATTGGGAATTGAGAAAACAACACTGTGGATACTCTCGGCTAGAGAGTTGGAACCGATTGGTTCCAAACTGAGTTGATATTTTGTGTTTAGTTTAATACAATTTACTTATTAATTTAGTTCAGTTCGACTCGATCTACAAAAATAAAATTTTCTATTTTTTCAGTTTGAAACTAAATCAATTGATTGCACATCCCTAGTTTTATGCTTAAGATTTTAGAGTTAGATTTGAAGATTTTAGTAAGTATAGAAAGTCATTGCCATATTGTTTGAGTTATTCATTTTGCTCCAACATGTCTTTACAATGGCCCCAAATCAGAATTACAATTGGTGCTAGCTAGCAACGGGGTAACTTTAAGATTGTGGTACTTATAGCAAGTGTTACTTAATCATGTGTTACTCTATATGATAGATGGGCTTTCTTAAGAGATTGACAAACAAATCTTTCTCTCAAAGTTATCTGTATTTTCTTTTTTTTTCTTTGATATTTTTAAACTTTAACTCTAGAACTCTGTAGTGACTATAGGACTTAAAACTTATGAAGTACGAATTATTGTTCCAAACTAATACATATTTTGATATTGCCAATGGATATTATATGAACTATTATGTATAGATTGTGATTGTGAGGATGATTTGAGCTCCCCATGTGTGGATTTTATCTTCTTTGTAGATTGGGTAATATTTCTCCCCATTGGTATGTCATGTTTATGTCAAAATTTTATTCGTTTAATTTCTTGATTTTAGGCTCTAGTTAAAGATTATCGGGTAAAGGCTTACTATGGGCTTTGGAGGCTTTATGCCGCATGCTCCTGTTGGGGGAAAGTTCGACAAGTTATATCAACAAAATGGAATAAAGCATTTTGCGCCTTTTGTTGATCAGGCGACACTTGGGATTTGAACTGTGGAAAAAGGATTTGCAGTCCCCCACCTTACCACTCGGCCATGCCGCCAAGGCAACACAAAATAGATGAAAATATCCCCCCTCTTTTTTTTTTTGCTTTTTAAGGACAAATTGGAACCATTAACTATTTGACTGTGAATTCATGAGCGATTCTTGTATTTGAATCTTAGTGTCAGTCTAATCCATAAATGAGTCATGACATGAATTTTGCTCGCCCCTAGTCTAAAATAGCATAATGAGTGGAGAAGTAATCCATACATAGAATGACATCAAAATCAGTCAACTCCAAAACTATAAGATGAAGCTGGAAGGCATAACTAAAATTGGACAGAATTAACAAATTGTCTATGTCAATGAAGGGTCACATTTCGAAGATAATTAAGCTTAAAAGCTAACAACTCTAATCTTTTTACAGTTCTTGGAGAGATAAAAGAGTAAGAGGCATTAGAATACATTAACACAAAAACTTTTAAGCACTTAAGAATGAGTTTACCCTGAAACAATTGTGTTGAACATATTGGCGTCCTCTTGAGTTAGAATGAAAATCCTTATTATTTCAAATGAACCTCCTTCTTGAAAACCTACTGAAGAAGAAGTTGCACTTTTACCTCCTTTTTGTCCTCAATTATGGGGATAAAGCAACAAAAGCTTGTTTAGCTATAGGTTCAGCCATACTTCTAGAAGCCAATTACTGAGACTGAGCCATCATTATTGCATTAGGACATTCTTTAGACATGTATTGCTCTTAACCTATAAGGCTTTTTATGCGACTTCTTAGACCTCATGCAACTTGAACTATTAGAACCAAAACTTGATCCATTACCCATGCCCAAACCTGACTTTAACATGTTCTCAAACTTTTCTTCTTCTACTTCCTTATAACCATTCTCCATTTTTCCTTCTTAACTCCTAATGATGTAGTAGGGAAAGAAGAGAAATTGAACCTCCTATGTTTACAGCCTTAGGAATAATAGAATGCCCTGACTATTAAATGTACGATCTCATTTTCCCCTTAATGGTACTAGCTTCCATCTTACTTATAACATCAACAATGGTATAGAATGAGAGAGGCATACCCAGAGTATAACCTTATCCATACCTCCTTGATTTTTTCTCTTTAGTTCATAGGTGTACCCTATATACTATGGTATATAAAGGAACTTGTAGTGTACTTATCCATAATCATCCCCTTAGTCTATCTTAACTGTTCTAAATCATTCATCTTTAATTCTCTAAAACTATTAGGAAACACCATTGACATGATTTATTCATAAAATGCTCCCATAAAAGATCTCCAAACTTTAACTTAATGTAGTTCTCAAATGACTCCTTAATCTTTTTACATTAGAAGGTGAACCCTAACATTTGAATGGCCCTACTACTACTGGCCTCCAACTTATTCATGATTATCTTTATTGCTTTCACATACTCAAAATATCACCCCCCTTACTTATAATTCAGAGCATCCAACTTTAGATAATCTCTTATCTTAGTTTTGTTTCCTCCTTTAGGAACTATTCTTTGAACTTAGGTTATTAGAGTAACTATTTCTATAATTGGGATAAAAAAAGGTAAGGCTACACTCTTTTGATAATACTGTTGGAGTAAACATGGGGTAAGGTTTGCATGGAGGGTAATATGATGGATAAATCATATAAGGAAAGTAAGGTTAGTAGTTGATGTACCCAAAACAATATGTCATTGGGAAACCATACTCATAGGAGAAACCTTAGTTTTAGGATGGATGAACAAACTATGCTTCTAAAGTGGTTCTAAATCTACTCTCACAATCATCAACGACCTCTCCTTACTCCCATCTATTTATTCTTTCTATGTTCTCAAATTTCATTCTATAATCTGCAGTCATATGAATTTTATTAGCCTCCTTATGTTTCATTAAAAAACCTTTTAGAGCATCTTAATGCTTCTCTATGGTCACTTCTTGTTAATCATCCCCCTATTTGTAGAGCAGGTGAGAGGTACTTCCATATCCTCATTCTCAAGTAGGGTACCTATTAATCTAATGGATTGATGAAAGACACACATTCTTTGATACCAAATATGAGACATTCAATAACATATAAGTCATGTGAACATATATGAACAAAAAGATAATGTACACACATAACATAGTAATCATATTATTCAAACAATTTAGACTCTACATCCTAACTCTAATGGATAAGTAATTTCCTAATTGTGTTTTTCCGGTAACATCTATAAGCCCATAATATATTTAGGTCCAGCCATATTAACTTAAAGCTTTGATACCAATTAGTGACAACCCTAAATCCAAAATGCTACTAGTGCTATAAAATGGGATAACTTAAGGGCTATGGTACCTATTATAATAAGCCTAACTTAACCATAGTTACATAATTTAACCCAATCATACATAACTTAACCCAATATGTTAAGGTTAAAACATAAGCTACTCAACTTTAACATGCATATAAAAACTTTAGAGACATAAAATTATATAAGAGTTCATAAACTTTTGATATATATATATATATATATATATATATATATGTAGGACAAAGTAAGATTATTTAAACTTATACATAACATTTTTGAAGAGACCATGGAATTGAGAATCCCAACATAAATGTAAAGCATAACACGACACTAGGGCAAAGGATAATATTCTAACTTTAAATTTGTTGCATGTCTATCTAACAACTATTACATTAAATCATAGGAACATAATACTAACTTCTTCCTCTTGACTCTGATTTGCTATTTTGCAACTCGCCACATAGAAGTTTAGGTAGATGGTTAGGTTATACATATCACTTAATGAGTAGAAACATATATTAATTAATATTTATTTATCTATATATGCATGAATACTCTTCTATATAAAAATATTTCACATCACTAGTAGTCATTTCAAATCTAATGTGCCTAATCATGGGGCTTTGTAGGACTTTCACTTGATATAACATAACATAATATAACAAAATACATCATGCTAGGGCATGTTTATAAGCCTTTTAAAACTTTTCCTTAACATAGTGTCAGGAGTTGTAGCCATAGGCCTCACTTAGTCTTTACATCATATCTCATAACATAGGTGACATATGAAGGTTAGTAGATCGTCCACCATCTACCATGCAACAATGATGAGTAAATATAATAATGCAATATATTTGTGATCTACAGGTGTACTTCCTAATTAAAAATGAAAATAGAATAATTCATAGAGATGCTGATGTAAATTTAATACTTAAAATAAAATGTTAAAGTCCTAACATCATGAAGCCTATCACTATAAGAAAGCAAAAATATTGCTACCAAAATTACCGACCAAATTAGTAAAAATATTGTAGCTAATTTACATTGCCGATGACTTACTGACCAAACCATTTTCATCCAGTATTATGATTGTAGGAAAAACTTTACCTACCATTTCATGGGTGGTAGGTAAATTTACCGACCATATGTACTGTAGAAAATGTTGACAATGTAGTTGGTATTTATGTGAAAAATTTTCGTAGGATATATATGATTGCAACTAAATTACTGACCATAACATTGTATGTAACTACTGACGCCATGGTTGTCATAGGTAATTACCTACTTTATCGACAACAATTGGCATAGCTAACTTTATAATTATTTTCGATAGTTAACTTAGAATTTCGTAGCCTTTAAAGACTTTGCATCCAAATTTCAGCCACTAATATCGTAGGTGAGCACCGACAGAAATTAGTGTAGCCAAGTTTACATGTATCGTCGATACTTAATTTAGAATTTCGTAGGCTTTAAAGAATTGGCAACTAAATTTCGGCCAGTAATATTATAAGTGATTACCGACGACGTTAAAGTAGTAGGCAATTTTCATATTTACCAACCAAAGTTATTATAGGTACTACGTAGGAAGTTCGTAGACTTGATAAAAATTGCTACCAAAATATGATTACATGATTATAGACATGTGAATATCGTAGGTAATTATCAACGATTTAACTTTGGTAGGTAATTACCAACCATGTAACTTTCGTATGTAATTACCAATAAAGTAACTTTTATAGATAACATTCAAATTCACCCACCAAAATTACCGTAGGGTTTTAAAATGGAATTCACCCACCAAAATTACCGTAGGGTTTTAAAATGGAATTTTAAGTTAGATAGAAGTTGCAATCAAATTATCGAAAATAATGCCATAGGCAATTATTAATAATATAAATATTATAGGTAATTATCGACGATGTTACAACCATACGTGAAACATCCACCTTTATCGGCCAAAATAATCGTATATATTTTAACTGAAATTTTATAGGTAAAGTGAATATAAAAATTAAATTGCCGACAAGAGAAACATTAGTAAATATTTTAAAATTATTGGTAATAATTTTACAATATCTATAATTTTTAATTGTAATTTTAATTATAATTAAAAATAATTGAAAATTTAAAATCACAACAAAATAAACTCATTCAAGACTCATTTACTAAAGATAATGCCTACAATATTAAACTTTATAATCCATACATAAGAGCAGTAATAAAAATGCAATGATATCTAATATAGTCATCTATTATCTCTATCTCATAAGTAAATTTTGTGGCAGTGGAAAATATAGTCCTCTGTTGTCTTTTATTTCATAAGTCAATTTTGTGGCGATGGAAATAGAGTTGAATTGCCTCTAAGTAGTAATATGGTAATCTCTTCCATCATAAATCTTCTCATTCGGTCAATCTTCGAATCAAAATCCAACTGTAATTGATCGAGACGATTTGATGTAACTTGTCTTTCATCTTCAATTTGCTTCTCCAACTCATGCACATGTTGTTACAAGGCAACATTCAAAGAATCAAATGATGACTTTCTAGAAGCTGTACAGATATTATGAAAAAAGGAAGATAATTCAAATCCGAGACCATATACCTTTTTCCTCTTGTCCCCTCCCACAACATCCAAATAAATTTGATTATCATCAATGCTATCAGTCTTAAATTGTGAGAGCTCCTCCCTGCTAGCCACAATAGCATCCTGAATTTTTAATTTGAAGAAAAATATGATTAAATCATGAAATCATATAATAAAAAAAATTATTTGTAACAAACATATAGAAGAGAACTATATATGTATCAGCTTAGATTTTTTATCTATAAAAATCACTTTATCATGATTACAAGTATAAGTATATACAAAGAACTCACTAGCAGTTGGCTTTCATCTAAGTTCTTTCTCCTGAACAAGTTGGTGATAAAATATAAAAAATAATAGTTATTTATTTTGCTAAGGTAATTACTTACATATATCATATTCAATATGCATTATTATAAAAATAATATAAAATTAAATAAACTTTCCCCCATATTTTGACATATCACCCTGTAAAAATCAACATGAAGTTTAACAAGTTGCATAATATGATTTCTATTTCCATCAATCGTATATTTATCACATTGATTCATCTGTATCCAAAGCAAGTTAATTTAATTATAAACATATTTATATTCTAAATTTATTTTGTAGAAAATACTTACAAGTTTTTCAGACCATTCAACATATGATATTGATTCACCTGCATGTGTAAATGGTCCAAGACCATTTATGACACCATGACGATTCCTTGAGTTTCGCTGTGACTGTTGAATGACCTTAGGATCATTCCAATATTGTTCGCATAATTTCCATGCTTCCTCACTCACATATGCAGGGCTTTTTGCAAAATAAAGTTAAAAAAAAAATTTCTTAAACCCTGGTCCGCGAGAAAATATTTCCCGGATCAGGGTGAATCGATCCTCTACCGCATTTTATAAGTGCGGTAGAGCCTACCGCACTTATAAAATGCGGCAGAGAGTCATGAATTTAAAAATAAAATTTTTTTAAATAAAAAAAATTCTACCGCACTTTTGAAGTACTGTAGAATTCTACCGTAAAATAAAAGTGCGGTAGAATATTATGCAAATTTTAAGAAGATTGCAAAGATCTGAATCAATTTCTCAATTTTTAAATTACCGCACTTTAGAAGTGCGGTAATCTAAAGATTTATTTAATATATATATTATATTAATTTTATTTATTTATTTATATATAAAAAATTTTCAACTTTTAAATTACCGCACATTAGAAGTGGAGTAATCCAAAGGTTTGTTTCATATATATATTATATTAATTTTATTTATATATAAAAATATATATAATTATAAAAATTATATTAATATTAATCATTTAATATAATAATAATAATCATATATAAATTTATTTTAATAATTAAAATTATATATATATAACATTGTAATTATATTTATTTTAAAAATAATATCATATATTTTATATTTATTTATAGAATTTATTATTTTTATTAAAATTATAAATAAATAAAATATTTATGAATCATAAAAATTTTAAAAATATATAAATAATTAAAATTACGGAATGTAATAAAAGTAAAACAATATAATTACAAATAATAAAATAGAAAAATAATGCTAATGATGTCCCAAATGTCCTCCCGTGCCACATGGACGTCCCCTTATTTCATGTGGACGTCGAGTTCTATATGGTCTGCGGTCACCACTTGTACCTTCACCACTTGTATCTAAATATTAATCCTGCTGCTCCTGAAGGTGATGGTACAAGTGGTAACCGCAGACCATATAGAACTCGACGTACACATGAAAGAAGGGGACGCCCATATGGCACGGGAGGACATTTGGGACATTATTAGCATTATTTTTCTATTTTATTATTTATAATTATATTGTTTTACTTTTATTACATTCCGTAATTTTAATTATTTATATATATATTTTAAAATTTTTATGATTCATAAATATTTTATTTATTTATTTATAAATATAATTTTAATAAATATAATAAATTCTATAAATAAATAAAAAATATATGATATTATTTTTAAAATAAATATAATTACAATGTTATATATATATAATTTTAATTATTAAAATAAATTTATATATGATTATTATTATTATATTAAATGATTAATATTAATATAATTTTTATAATTATATATATATATATATATATATATATATATATATATATATATATGAAACAAACCTTTGGATTACCGCAAGTCTAATGTGCGGTAATTTAAAAGTTGAAAATTTTTTATATATAAATAAATAAATAAAATTAATATAATATATATATTAAACAAATCTTTAGATTACCGCACTTCTAAAGTGCGGTAATTTAAAAATTGAGAAATTGATTCAAATCTTGCAATCCTTTTAAAATTTGCATAACATTCTACCGCACTTTTATTTTGCGGTAGAATTTTTATTTTAAAAAAAATTTTAAATCAAATTCTACAGCGGTAGAATTTTTTTTTATTTAAAAAAATTTTATTTTTGAATTCATGACTCTCTGCCGCATTTTATAAGTGCGGTAGGCTCTACCGCACTTATAAAATGCGGTAGAGGACCGATTCACCCTGGTCCGGGAAATATTTTCTCGCGGACTAGGGTTTAAGAAATATTTTTTTTTTACTTTATTTTGCAAAAAGCCCCACATATGCAGACATGTTTCTTGTACTTTTTAGATCCTCCATGATGTCTTTATACCGCTCTACTACTTTTACTTTCCATGTAGCCTTTATCGTTGCCTCAATAGTGGAATCCCAAAAATACTTTTTTTACACATTATGATTTAATTAAATCATTATCAATTTAAATTAAAAATATATTTATAATACATGAAAATATGGTAAAAAATACTTACCTTGAATTCTTTCCAATAAAAATCTTTTGTTGCTTGCGAGACACCTTTCCAGTTGACACCCTCAATATCAAAGCATTCTTTAAACCTATTTGAAATCACCCGAGAGCATTTGGATCCACATGATAACATGAATATGTGTAAGAAATATATATTATTACTCTATGTTATATATGCATTTAGTACTCATTAGCGATTTAATAAAATAAAATTATTGAACTTACCAATTTCCATCAAGTAGTTCAATTCGATCTCGCACTAAAGACTCAATCGAAGAGATGGGATGTGAACCATTTGAGCTAGTAGGTGTAATCTCTTGCTCAGTCAGTTCAGCATTTGAGTGCATCAAAGGATATCACTGTGGCATCGAATGCTCATCTCCTTCAGATGTAGAAGGTGTTCTCATATTCAAGTTATGAGAGTCACTTACAATATGTCTACTTCTAATCATGTAACCAATGTATTAATAATACTAATTTGACAATTAAGTTGTTACAAATTTATTAAGAGTTTGATAGAGTCTCCTTTGAAATAGAGATGTTCTTCATAAATTAAATAAAATAACCTGCAGTAGAAGAGAAGAAAGCAATTATTGAAACAAAACGTGGTGACTCAAGGTAGAGGAAGTTGCAGCAACAATTCTCAAGGCCTGATGATTCCCTTAAAAGTTCTGAACTGCAGGTTCACTACCTGCAGTTTTCTGTAGGTTCACTACCTGCAGAATTCTGCAGGTTCAATTAGCTGCAGAAACCTGCAGATTTCTGCAGGTTCAATTACTTGCAGAATTCTACAAGTTCAATTGCTTGCAAAATTCTGCAGGTAGTGAACCTGTAGATTATGCAGGTAATTACCTATCTCAATATATTAGTATAAAGTGATAAATACAAGACAATAAAAAATTTTAACCAAAAAATTAGAGAATTCTATTTATAATTACCTATCTCAATATATTAGTAAAATGACTCAATACATATTATTCAACCTTAAACTTAAACATTGCCATTAAAAACTCAATAGTTATAATCCTTCAATCCACAATCATATTGTACAGTAAAAAATAAGGAGTAATAGTTGACATATTAAGTGCATGCTTATTTAACAATATCAAAATACAAAACACATAGTGTTATGGCGCTAATATGAAGTTACTAGACCTTCACATGACATTTAAATAGTTAAATTGGAACTAGTTGATAGAAATGTTGTGTTAGCTAATGAAGCTCTACAAAAGCCAATTCTTGATCACAAAGCCATTATCCGGATATAATGAAGTATAAGATTCCCACTATTAATTAGTTAAACAGTAAACAAAGATGAGAACATGAGGGTTCCCTTCACTTTCATAATCATAATTTTTTTAAAAAAAAAGAAAAACCAATAACAATATAAAATAAAGAATATGCATAATTACAGTTCAAATAATGGTGGGGACTCCTCTTAATTCTTATAAAGTTATTGATCAAGAAATAACAATCCAGATATTTAAAATAGAGTAATAATAAAAAATTAATAATATTATCAACTAACAATGTGAGCACAACAACACAATACCAAGAACCCATAAAACTAAAAACTAAAAACTCACTAACCTGAGAGAAACTGTGAGGGGTTGGGGTGAGACTGAGAATGACCGAGAGAGGGCAGGGTGATGAAGAACAGTGAGAAATCCACTAACCCACTAATTTGAAAATAAAATCAACAATTTAAGCATAGAAACACAATCTCAAGAACCCATTAATATCAAATTTGAAACTAAAAACTAAACACAATCTCAATAACCTAAAATCCCAAGCCAAAACACAATCTCAACAACAACAAATGAACCTGCACACACAATAGACCTTTAGATAGAGGCCAAGAGCAGACAGAGACTGGACGAAGACTTAGGGTGAGATTGATAGAGACCGAGTGGAGACTTGGAATAAGACTGATGAAGACTGAGAGGGAGAGAGAGAGATTTGGGGTTATGGGTTTGAGATGAATAGAACCGCAAGAGAGTGATCGAGATCGATTGTGGGTGTCTGTGTGAGTGTTTGATAGTTTTTTTTAGGTTTTGATTTTATTTCTTTTTAATCTTTATTTGGTATTTAATTAGTTATAATTTATATTTAGAAATAAATTTATAATGTTATTTTATGTAATTTATAAAAAAATACTATTGTAATTTGTTTCTCATAATAAACTAAAAATATATATAAATTGATATGTTTAAACTATTTATATTAACATGAATAATATACTAAATCATAATAATATTTTCATTAATTTAAAATAATAATAATAATAATAATAATAATAATAATAATAATAATAATAATAATAAAGCTATATAGAAAACACTTAATAATAATAATAATTAAGAAAATTAATTATTAAATATTAAGATTTTTTGAAGTTTGTTTTTTTTTTTGAAATGTGAGTTCTTCTAGTTTTATTTATTTAGTATTTCTGTCTCTTAGTTTTTTTTATTCCCTTCAGTCATTTCATTAAATTTCATTGGTTCAATTTTATTGTTGGTAATTGGTTACGAAATATGAGGTAAGATTTTTAATATTTTTTTACTAAATAAATATATCTATAACAATTATGTAGTAGGTAAGATACTACGATACTATGTTGTAAGTAAGATTTTTAATATTTTTAATTTCATCTATTATATTAACTACATCCAAAAATTACGTAGGTATCTATTTTAATATTCTTTTATAAAGTAATATTACCCACGACAATATTGTATATTATATTTTTAATATTTTCATATTTTACTAATTATATTATCTACCGTTACTAATTGCGTAGATAATTATATCAGTTTTCTTTTACAAAGAAAACATGACTATCACCCCTCTGTTGTTGGTAATTTGTTACCGAACTATGTCGTAGGTAATATTTTTATTATCTTTTTACTAAATAAATGTACCTACAACAGATAGATAGTGGGTAAATTGCTACGATACTATATCGTAAGTAAGATTTTTATTATTTTTAATTTAATCTATTATATTAGCTACACTCTAAAATTACGTAGGTACTTATTTGAACATTATTTTACGAAGCAATATTACTTATGACATCTTTGTAGTTGCTAGTTGCTATCACACAATGTTATAATTGATATTTTCAATATTTTCGTATTTTTCTAATTATATTACCTACCACCGGTAATTACGTGAGTAATTATACAATTTCCTTTTACAAAGTAAAATTATCTACCACCTCCCTGTCTTGGGTAATTGGCTTCTGAACTATGTCATAGGTAATATTTTTAATATCCTTTTACCAAATAAATATACCTACAACATATAAGCAGTGGATAAGTTGCTACGATATTTACCGTAGGTAAGATTTTTAATATTTTTAATTTCATCTATTATATTAGTTACACTGAAAATTATGTAGTATTTCATTATTCTCTTATAAAGCAAGATTACCTACGACATCTTTTTAGTTGGTAATTTGCTGCCACACAATGTGTTTGGTGATATTTTTATATTTTACTAATTATATTACCTACCGCCGGTAACTGCATAGGTAATTATATCAAATTTCTTTTACAAAAAAAAACATGCCTAACACCCCTCTGTCGTTGGTAATTGGCTACCGAATCATATCGTAGGGAAGATTTTTAATATCTTTTTACTAACTAAATGTATCTACAACAATTATGTAATAGGTAAAATGCTACAATACTATATCGTAGGTAAAATTTTTAATTTCATCTATTATATTAGCTACCCCAAAATAACATAGGTACTCATTTCAACATTTTTTTACAAAGCAATATTACTTATAATATCTTTGTAGTTGGTACTTTGCTACCACACCATATTGTAGGTGATATTTTCAATATTTTCATATTTTACTTATTATTTTCAATACTTTACATTACCTACCACTTTAGAAGTTATCGGTAATTCGCATTTGCACTTGGGGTCGGTCTTTATTTTAATATCGTCGCTACATTCTCACCATTAGATGGTGCCATGTTTAGTGATGAGAATGTCAGCGTTGGTGAATACATAGTCCGTACCTCATTGGTATATCGTCGGTATAGTTTTTTTAATTTTTAATTTCTATAGTGGTCGGAAATCCATCGGTACTTAAAAAAAAAGACATTGTCGGTAAGTTTTATAGTTATTTTAAACTTTTCTTGTGGTATCACACACCATTCATGAATGAATTACTTTGATTTATGCTTGGTTCTGTCGATTTCTTAAATTTAATCCTATATAAATGGACTTGAAATGAGATTAAACTGTAGTTTGACAATAATATAAACCTTAACTAAACTACTCCTAAATATACCTAAAGAATATATGGAAAACACATAGAAACTTTAAAGGAAAATGTTAGAGGAAATACTTTCGAAGGCTCCTTCGACTACTTGAAATCCCTGGATAAATTTGAAAGTTGACTTTTATTTGTTGACATGCTCATAAATTCACTTATATTCATATGTTTTCTTATTATATTAGGAGCATCTAATAATTTTTGCATATTATCTCATTGTTGTGTCGCCTTAGGAATAAATTGAAGCTTATATGTCTAAATGGATATGGAATCATGGGGTAGGTATAGCATGAGTATTTACTAACTTTTATGATATTGATGTGGATAGAGGTTTTCACTAACTTCTAGGGTATTGATATGGATAGATGAGGTAACTATATGATGCACCTTATAGAGGGATACATAACGTTGAATAATTATATGATCGTTAGGACCTGATGATAAGAATCATATCATGGTTCCAATGCATTTGTAATTAATTTTAATTTGAAGCTTCAATGATATGTTTTATGCCATGAAAAAATAAAAATAAAAAGAAAAAGTTAAAAAACTGAAGGATAAGATAAAAAATAAAAAAAATAAAAATGAAAAAATTATAAAATTCAAGAAAAAAGTAAATTGGTATTTTCCTTTCTTTTTCTAGACTTTTCCGTAGGACCTAAGGACTATTTGGGCCTTAGGAATAATTGATTATCTCTTACCTTAAAAGAGGAGGAGTGGCCGGCACTCCCCATGGCTCATTAGGCCAATACAAGGACAAGGTGGCATTTTTGTATTATTTTATTTTTAAAGAGGATTCTTTAGGGAGATAGTTAAGTGATTAATTGAACCCACAATCAACCAATCGACCCAAAATTACCATTTATGGCCGGCCATGAAGAGATTAAAAGGAGCGAGGACTCCTTCTTCTTATGAACTAGGGTGTTTACTTTCTACTATAAAATAGAAACAAGTCTAATTATTTATTTGCACTTTTACTCAACGGTCAAATAAGTTCTATTTAAATTTTTTTTGTTAATTAAGCTCTTATACTTATGTTGATGGCTAAATAAGTTATGACATAATAAAATATTATTTTTAATAACAAAATATTTTTTAAATTTGAAATATACAAACATTTATTATTTTAATTAACATAAAATTACAAAAAAATAGCCCCTTTAGTGAAAGTACAAGGTTTAAATGGCTAAAAATAATTAAATTGTGATTATTTGATTTTTAAATAAAAGTAAATGAGTTTAATTGGACTTATATATATCCATTATAAAATCATCTTTTTCTAACCCTAAAGGCATTCATGAAACACCCAAACACTCAAGTGGTAGTTGGCCCTCTCGATACTCAGCTCTGAAAATTCTTTTCTCCATTTAAGAAAAGAAATCAAGAGTCCTCCTTGCCTTCTCAATCTTGCCGCCACCCATCTCTTAGTGTTCTTCTTATTCTTTTTCTTTATTTTATTTATTAAGGTATTCTTTTCTTTTTGCAATAAATTAATTTATAGTACATAAAACATCTTATTTGCGTGTTCTTTAATTAAGCTTGATGTGTTGAGCACCTCCTACATTATTCTTGATGAGAATTTTGAGGGCAACATATATTCCGTACATGTTGTACGGAGCAATCGTTTTTGTTCGGATTTAACATTTCGGCTAGAAGGGATATCAACACCTTAAATATTTTTATTGAACTCTAAATGAATTTCACTAAGATTTTCACATATTATTTACTTTATTTGGAATTTTATTGATTGAAGTATTATTTTTCAAAGATTTTTAGGCCATCTGGTTACTCTAGATTGTTCTTGTCTGTGCTGCGATTTTGATGATGTATATCTCGACTTTTTGATCATCAAATCAGGTAATTGTTAAAGCTAAAATCGACTTTGAGAAGTGTATTAAATTCTTTTTCTTTAAGTTTTTCATGTTCAGACCTCTAACATACTGCCATTTGCATACAAAATCACTTTCCAGAATTTATCATATTTTAGAACAGCTTTATTGTGATGGTCATAACTTATGATTTGCATATCTTTTTTGTGTGATTCTTTTTCTATTATTTTATTCTGTTTTTAGAATGTCTCCATAAAATTTCATATTTTTCTAGATTGTTTTGCTAATTTTCCTATATTTTTACATTTTAATGCCAAAATATGTGACAATCAAGTATGGTTTTTCAGTAGGGTCAAATTTTGTTCTTTTGTGTTCTTGAATTGTTCTTTTTGTATTTTTGCATTTTAATCTTTATTTTCATATTATTAACACATGATATGATATAAGAATAAGAGATAGATGAAGGATAGGATTTCTCTAAAGTTCCCTTGCTTTAGCTGAATTCCACCTTACATGGAATTTTAATTCCTTTAATTTAGAGTCTTATTTATTTTCTTTAGAATTTTATTTTATTTATTTTATTAAGATATGGATTTTAATTATTTTATTTCTAGAGTTAATTTAATTTATTTATTTCTGGACCTTTTTTATTTTAATAATAATTTAGACTCTTATTTCTTTTAGAATTTTATTTTATTTATTTTATTCAGATATGGATTTTAATTATTTTATTTCTAGAGTTTATTTAATTTATTTATTTCTGAACCTTTGTTATTTTATTTTTATTATTTTGATAATTTTATTTTCAATAAATGAGCACAAACAGGGAGAAAAAAAAAATCACTTTGCTTTCCTATTCTAATAAGGTTGAATACCTTTCTTTATCTTTGGTGTGCAAGTCTACCTTGTCAGGCCAACGGCGCTTGTGGAGGAAGCCTAATTATGAATGAGGGCCAAAAGAGAACATTGAAAGTCCTTTGCAAGTTGTGATGGGTCTAAGGCCTTCTAATAGGATTTTTAGCCTAGGTTTAGTTTTAATTATTAATTTAATTATTTTTAGAGTTGTAATTAATTCTTTTCTCCTTTCTCTATTCTTCATGCCCTTTGGGATATTAATTTTTTCTCCTCCCTCTTTCTTTTTATGGTTTATATGCTTTCCTCATCTTAACTATGCATGAAACTTGAAAAATAGTATATTTAGAAATTCACTTGGTAATTCTAAAAATAATTTTGCATGACAAAAACATGGTCAGTATGTTTGTTTACACCTTTGATATGAAAATGACTTAGTAAACAATCTTATAGCAACTTGATCATAAAATGAATTAAAAAATGCATACTAGAAACCTAGTGAACGTTATTTGCTATGTGTGTCGAATTTAACTTAGAAAACATACATGTTTAGGAACCCCATTTTGATACAAATTAAACAAAAGCATGAAATTAATTTTAGAACATATTTAATAGGGTTATATGATAATCTTTTCACCTTAAGTTAAGTAGAAACTCAGCATGCCTAGGTTGAAGAATGTGTGTGCAATGTGATTATGTGATAAATGCGAGTGTAATAACTAGCTTGTATAATGGTGAAAGAGATTTGCTACTAAATACACTAAGACAGGATAAAAGAAAAAAATGTTATTACTAGCTTGTATAATGGTGAAAGAGATTTGCTACTAAATACACTAATACATGATAAAAGAAATAATATAAAGGGCTAATGTTGGTTTTCAATAGTAAATTATAAGTGAGAAGGGTGCCTAACACCTTCCTTCTCTAATACCTAATATCTCGAACCTAAACCATTAGGTTATAGAATATGAAAGGTAGTAGAACTCTGCTAGGAGTAAGTTGCTCAACCACGTCCTTCAGCTTATTTATGCTTTCATCAAGGTAGCGACTCCTTTGCTTTACATTTCACTAAGCGATAAAATATTTGAGTCCTGTGGTAGTATTACAGGAAGTTGGGACCCTAACCAGTCTAGAGAATTCATGCGTCCACATGTAGTTGTTGTTACCCTTTAATAATAGTGACTCACCATAAAGTTATAATAAAACACCAAGAAATATTGCCACATCATGCAAGATGGTGATAAGTCAAAATAAAATTCACCATAACCAAGGTTAGTGAGAATTCGACAACACTTTATTGATGCAAATACTTAACTTAAAATTTTAATTAAAGAAGGGCCTATTTATATGCTATCTAAAATACTAAATAGAAACTAATTGGCTATAAACTAAATAGAAAAATATAAGCTAAAACTAATAAGGAATTAAAAGAGATGCAGGTTTAGAAATTATTAAGAATTCCTAATAGAACTAGGAAAAGAAAAATTAAAGATTCCTATTTAAACCCAACCCAATATCTTTCAAGATTATTGATTAATTAAAATCCTTAAAAAACTATGAGAATAATTGGTCAAATTCGTGTACGTGCTTCATATTGGCTAGTCAAAATCCATCTTTTGTAGAGAATCTTGATGGTCAAAGACACCAAGTTGACTCTTAATCCATATAGGATTATAAAATTCAACTAAAGACATTATAATCTTTCATATTTGAGCTTTCATATGTGAAAAAATAATGGCCGAAGATTGACATACAAATTTAACTAAAATAAAGCATAATAATTTTTTTTCTCTTTTCTTTCAATTTCTAACCTTCAACTATGTCATATCGAACTTTATTTGATCCTTTCCAAGTGATTGAAATTCTAAATATCATGTCTTGTGTAATGGTGTCTTTTCGGTTCATGATGAGGTACATCATTCCCCTATTCTTGAAAAAGGATTTATCCTAGGCCTAACTCTTTATATTGATTAAGTAGGATAAAAGGAACATAACCTTTACTTTCCTTGGTTACCACATTATTCCCTTATTTTGAACTCAAAATAGATATCTCACTTTTATCAGCATGTTTTACATATTCTTTAATTTGGCTATCGTAGTCTTTCTCTTCTTGTATAGTCGTATATATTATTGGAATGTTATAATTTGCTCCATCAGTATGTGTTGAATCCTCATATGATTTGGGTGATATAGAATTTGAATTAGATGTGTAAAAACCTTGAGCACATTGCCATTGCACTTAATATGCAAGTTAAAACAATTTATTCATAGACTGAAATTGTGGCGATTTCATTATTTTCACAAAATCATACCTCATTCCTATAAGAAATCTCACAATTGTTTGTTCAAAAGGCTCCCAAAAACTTATATCACTCCACAAATTCCATTAGTTACTGCTCTATATGCATGCCGCCTTGCTTTAGATTGTGAAGCCTATCCATGCACTCTAGAGCTTGATTTCTAGGTGAAGTTGCAACGATATATCTTCATGACCTATTACAAACATTTCTTCACTTTTAAATAGAAAACTCCTACACGTGTTTTGCTCTATCATAGTTCTAGTAAATCCCTAAACTTTGATACTAAACTAATATACCTTACAGCAGGCTAAGGACCATTGAATAATTATGATCACTGGAAGCACTTACTAATATGTCTTATGAGTGAAAAATAAATTTATGGCAAGATTTTACTCAACTTGTTTTGAGTGAGTTTCAACTATGTTAAACCTTTTGAGAGTTCTATTATGATAATTTGAGTGAAATTAAAGTGATATGAAGGGTTTTGAATGCTTTTTGTGAGGGTTCTCAAGTTTGAAGCTTAATTTTGACTCACTAGCTAAAGAGTGACTTCAAGCCACATATGGCTTTAGGGAGGGTAATTATGATGTTTTAGGATGGTATTAGATGGAAAAGATGGGAAAAGAATAAATTCGTAAGTGTTACTACATTTGATAAGAGTGGTTCACTACAAAGAAAATAACAAAATACTAAAGAAGACGCTCCACCACAAGAGATGATGATAAGTCAAGATGAAATTTGCCATAGCCAAGAGTTAATAACAATTCAACATCACTTTATTGATGCAAAAACTTAACTTAAAATTTTGATTGTAAAAGGGTTTACTTATAGGCTATATTCAAAATACTAAATATGAACTAATTAATTTCAAGCTAAATAGGATAATGTAAATAAACAACAATTAGAAATTAAAAGAAATATATATTTAGAAATTATTAAGAAATATTAATAAAACCGCATGAAAAAGTCAAAGATTTCTATGTAAATACAATCCAAACTCTTGGAAGATTATTGACTTATTAAAGTCGTTGAAGTAGTAAAAAATCAATTGGTCAAATTTATACATCACATTAGTTGGTCAAACTCCATCTTTTTTTGGAGTATCTTGATGGTCAAAGGTGCCAAATTGGTTTTTAGCCCATATAGGATCATAAAATTTAACTAAGAATACTATAATCTTCTATATTTGTGCTTTCAAATGTGAATAAATAATGACTGAAGATGGGGCTACAAATTTGATAAAAATAAGGCACAATTTTTTTTTGTTTAATTTTTAACCTTTTGAACATGTTGTGTTAAACTTTATTTGATTTGTCTTAATTGATTTGGTCTTCAAATAGCATGTTTTGCGCAATGATGTCTTTTGGTACATGGTGTAGTATGTACATTATGTTATTGCTGATTTTTAGCCATAAAAATATAGTTATGTGCATTATATTATCAATGACTCTCATAGAAATAAACAACATAGTATCTTGGATTAACATAGACAAAGTTTGTGGAATTGGCTTCCAATATGTATGATCATGGATGCAATATCTTTGATTACTTTACCATTTTTCTCTTTTCTTCCCTTACTCTTTATGTCTTATTATTTTCACTTTTTTTTAACTCTTTGATCATATATCCATTGCTCTTCTACTGCTTTTTTTTTTCATCTTACTTTTATCATTTTCATCTTACTTTTATTGAATTCATATATGAGCATTCAATTACACATTTATAGCATTCCATGATAAGCTTAACATCTCTCAATTTGACACATGGCTAAGAAAAATTATCCTTTACTTTGTAGCTTAGAATAATTAATTCTAGTAAACTTTCAAATCTTAATGAGTATTCTCAGAAAGTGAACCTCATCAATCCAAAGATACATTCTAAGGTCCCTTTTTTCCTTAGTATGAATAAAGAACAATTATTTTAGAGGAGACCATTTTTGCCTTCACTAAAAGGTTACCTTACAAATCACCTCATTCCACTTATTTAGTTCTTCCATTTTATTTTCTCTCTTACATCATGATTCCATTAATTTTTTCTTCATTCATCTAAAACATTCCCTTTATTTCCCCTCAATAACTTTCTGATACTATATTTATTGTTCACAAACCATCTCCTAATCTTTATAAACTTCAAACTCTTACCTCTTTAAGAAAATATATATGAGAATTTCTCAAAATATCCCTACGAAAGCAAGCATGAATATCTTAGTGATCTCCCTAACTCTCTTCTAAGAGAACCTCACATCTCATTCTTCCTTAACTAGTTCTACAAAAGGTAGAACTACTTTTACCCTATATGAAGAAGTTCAAATTAGTACTTTTGGTCCTACTCTTCCTTTCGATCTCTTCTTTAACCTCTTTCTTTTGTCTCCATATATCACTTCTATTATATATCTTTTCTCAACTGCCAAAATAGTATTAACTCTCCTAATAAGAAATAATAAATGGAGTCCGTTAGTCAACTTGTCGAATTATCCAAGAACGAGAGGGAGATAATTCTATAGAGAATAATGTATCTGTAATAATAGAAAAATATATAATACAAACATAACATTGTTTCTTAGTATCTCCATTATTGTTAAGGCCTTCCTAAGCCTAAAGGTTAACATAGAATGGATATATATCTTAATGTGCTTTCTAAAAGGTGACACATAAACTTTTAGACTTAACATTTTTTACTTTTAGGTTTGATCATTTTCTTAATGGCTTTCCAAAATAGGGCATTTGAACTTCTATACTTGACATGTATTGCTTTTAATTTTAATCATTGAACCAAACACTCTAATATCAACTTTTAACGACTCCAAATAGGAAA
This sequence comes from Manihot esculenta, assembly GCF_001659605.2. NCBI lineage: Eukaryota > Viridiplantae > Streptophyta > Magnoliopsida > Malpighiales > Euphorbiaceae > Manihot > Manihot esculenta. Next base: position 25,948,266 of record NC_035162.2, read on the forward strand.
TTTTATTGACATAGTTCAATCATCTTAAGGCTATCTCAATCCATAACAAGCTGATGAGTTTAATTTTTTTACCAACTAAACAACCACTGACTAACTTGAAAATCTGACACTAGTCAAAGATAGAGTATTATTTACTAAGACATGAAACTCTTTAGAAGAAATCTTTACTTATCATATCTTATGTCATTCAGAAGACCAAGATTTTCCTCACAAACTAGGTAGGATGAGTTGTAGAGTTAACAATTAATTCACAATAATGAAGATAAAAATATTTTATCTCAATCAAGAACAAGAAAAATGAAAGAGGAAGGAGATGAGAGGGAGAGCTCTCGAAATTATTGTCGAAGACAAATGAAGCATGCATCTCTCTTCTTCCACCCTCACCACAAGAGTTGAGGTGGATGGGTAGTGGTTAGGTGTAACGCCCCGGAAATCCGGACCGCTACCGGCGCTAGGATCCAGATCGGCGTAAGGCCGCTGGGACCCGTAGCAAGCCTGACATATAACCTGCGAACCTGATCCCATACATGATCATACAATACTCATAAACCTGTATACTTTCTCATACATCAACCAGCTCAACCTGTGCATTCTCATAAACATAACATAAACCTCCACTGGAGCCCTCATCAATATACTCCAATGGGGTATTTCATACATACATTGAGCCTGGTTAAACATAATCATCATAATAAAAATTATAGATCATGTATCAAGGGATAACAAACACATATGGTCAAGCACTACTCTATTCCTCAAAATCATATCATTACATTACATGACCTTACAAAACTTTTTCAATATACATCAGATCATCATGTCCACATCTAACCATTCTATTACATAATTGGAAACTTTACTCTTCTACACTTCCTGGTCTAGCCCGAACCTGCAATCCTGGGGGGTAAAGGGAATGGGGTGAGCTATAAGAGCCCAATGAGCAGAATAATAAAGCATTTAAAATACATGCGATCATGGAATGCATCACATCACAGACAAGCCACATCAAGGGTAAACCTGTCACCAATTAGTCCCATATTAACTCTGTGCCAGGGCGTAGTCAAAGGCTCACTGGACTTCCTGTAATCATAACATATTAACTCTGTGCCAGGGCGTAGTTAAAGGCTCACTGGACTTCCTGTCATCATAACATATTAACTCTGTGCCAGGGCGTAGTCAAAGGCTCACTGGACTTCCTACCAGGGACTATTGGGTCATCCAGCATTTACCCACATCAACAACGTAATGTGCCATGCAACATATTCGTGAAATTTCTAATGCAACAACCTAAAATATCACATGGCATATATGATGCATGAACATGCTCAAAAATTTATATCTCATTACTTTAAAAACTTAAGAGTTTATTCTACTCACCTCTGGTTGGCTCTAAAGACTCTGACAAGGTACTGAAGCAGCTAGCACTGCTGGGGTCCTCGGTTCCTCGGGTCCGAACCTACACAGGTGGACTCAAATGAGGGACTAAACATACTAGAACATAACTCTAAGAATACCCCCAAAACCCCCCTAGAACATCATGAAATAATCACATAAAGATATGCATGAAATGGCTGAACAGGGCACTTTCGGCGGCACCTTCGGCGGCCGAAAGTCCTGGACAGATCCGAAAGTCAGGCACTTTCGGCGGCACCTTCGGCGGCCGAAAGTCCCAGACAGAGACGAAAGTCTCTTTTCGGGGGCAACTTCGGCAGCCGAATGCTGCCTCCACAAAGGGGGTTCGGCGGCCGAAACTCCCTTCGGCTGCCGAACCTGGTTTCTGCCAAAGGGCAGAAACTTGGTTCAAACGAACCTCTTGCCTCCCAAAACCTCTAATCATGCATAATCTTGCTCTACAACATGCATACTTCACATACATTACACCTAGGGGTCTCAAACTATCATATACCCCATCTACAACACTTCAAACAACACATAAACAAGCTACATTGTTCATCAAAGCATCAAAACCCATAAACTCATCAATAAGCCTAAACATGCATCTCTACCCATAAATCAACTTAAAGCTTGTTTAAAACACATAACAAGGGTGGATCCGAGCTTACCTCTTGAAGAAACGAGAGGAAAGGCGATCCTAGCTTGGAGATGGAGAGATTGAGCTCTTTGAACCTCCAAGTACCCAAAACTTGCTCTTTACTCACAAATCTTCAAAACAGAAGTTAAAACCCGTGAAAACCATGAAAGATCTAAAGAAAACACTCAAGATCGAGGGAGGAGCGGCGGAGACTCACCTTGGCCGACAACGGGGGAGAAAAAGCTCGCCCGTGCGGACCTAAGGGACCCTTTTATAGGTGGCTGGCCAGGCCACGTTCGGGGGCCGAATGTGCCTCCGCATGCATGCCATGTTCGGCGGCCGAACTTCATTTTCGGCGGCCGAACCTCATTTTCGGCGGCCGAACCTGGACTTCCCTCACTCATGCTTTTGGGGGCCTAACGTGCCTCCAAAACGCATGCAAGTTCGGCGGCCGAAAGTCAAGTTCGGCGGCCGAACCTGGGTTTTCCTTCAAGCTATATTCATGCAAAAACTCGTTTAAAATCATACGTAAAACCATTAAATACATGAAAACATTTCATAAAAAAAATATGATTTTACCCTTCTAGAGGTCTCTGACATCCGAGGTTCCACCGGACGGTAGGAATTCCGATACCGGAGTCTAGCCGGGTATTACATTCTCCCCCCCTTAAGAACATTCGTCCCCGAATGTTCCTCAACTAGCACCTAGCAAGCATACAACATATCATACATATAAAGCACGTAAACACTCACAGGGAACTAACCTTAGAAAAGATAAGGGTACTGCTGGAGCATAGACTCCCGTGTCTCCCAAGTGCATTCTTCCATATTGTGGTGGTTCCAAAGGACTTTCACCATCGGGATTTCCTTGTTTCTCAGCTTTCTAATCTGGGTGTCAACGATCCGTACTGGCTGCTCAACATAAGTGAGATCCTCTTGGATCTCCACATCTGGCTCACTAAGAACCTTGCCCGGATCTGACACAAACTTCCTTAACATGGAAACATGGAAAACCGGATGGATTCTTGCCATTGAAGCAGGTAAATCCAGCTTGTACGACACATTCCCAATCCTTTGCAGGACTTCAAAGGGTCCGATGTACCGTGGAGCTAGCTTACCTTTCTTCCCGAACCGAACCACTCCTTTCATTGGAGACACCTTAAGCAATACCAAATCCCCCTCTTGAAACTCTATTTGCCGTCTGTGGATGTCTGCATAACTCTTCTGTCTGCTTGCAGCTGTCTTGATTCTCTCTCTGATTATGGGCACCACCCTGCTGGTGATCTCTACTAGCTCGGGTCCTGCTAAGGACCTCTCTCCTACCTCTTCCCAGCAAATAGGTGATCTGCACTTCCTTCCATATAAAGCTTCGTATGGAGCCATCCCGATGCTAGCATGATGGCTGTTATTGTAGGCAAACTCCACCAAAGGTAGATGCTGCCTCCAAGAACCGCCAAAGTCCAGCACACACATTCTAAGCATATCCTCTATTGTCTGGATGGTTCTCTCTGATTGTCCGTCTTGCCTGTGGATGGAAGGCAGTACTGAAATCCAACCTAGTACCCATAGCATTCTGCAGACTCCGCCAAAACCTGGAAGTGAACTGGGGCCCTCTATCGGACACTATTGAAACAGGAACCCCATGCAGCCTGACGATCTCATCTACATACACCTGCGCTAACTTGTCCACAGAATAGCCACTCCTGACAGGGATGAAGTGAGCAGATTTGGTGAGTCTGTCCACAATCACCCATATGGAGTCCAATCTGTTGGACGTCACCGGTAACCCCACTACGAAGTCCATAGCTATATTCTCCCATTTCCACTCTGGAATAGGTAGCGGGTTAAGCATTCCAGCCGGCTTCTGATGTTCCAGCTTCACCCTTTGGCACACTTCGCATGCTGACACAAACTGTGCCACTTCTCTCTTCATCGCTGGCCACCAATAAACCTTCTTCAGATCTTGATACATCTTGGTGGCTCCGGGGTGAACGCTGTATCTCGCATTATGAGCCTCTCTCATAATGTCTCCTTTTAGCCCTATGTCATCTGGTACACACAATCGACTCCCATAGCGGAGGATCCCCTTACTGTCAAATCTGAACTCACTATCTTTGCCTGACTGAACAGTCCTGGCAATCTTCACTAACTCTGGGTCCTCATGCTGTTTCTGAGCCACCTGCTCCAGAAACACGGGTGTCACTTTCATCTGAGCAACTATGGCGTCTGTACCAGACAACTCCAACTGTAGGCCTTCCTCAATGAGCTTGTATAACTCCTTCACCACTGGTCTCCTCTCTGCCGCGATGTGGGATAGACTGCCTAGTGATTTCCGGCTTAGGGCGTCCGCCACAACATTCGCCTTACCCGGATGATACTGAATTTTGCAATCGTAGTCACTGAGCAGTTCCACCCACCTTCTCTGTCTCAAATTTAGCTCTCTCTGACTCAAGATATGCTGCAGGCTCTTATGATCTGTGAAGATCTCACACTTTACTCCATAGAGGTAATGCCTCCACATCTTGAGTGCAAAGATGACCGCTGCCATCTCAAGATCGTGCGTAGGGTAATTCAACTCATGCCTCTTCAGTTGTCTAGAAGCATAAGCAATCACCCTTCCACTCTGCATTAACACACAACCTAAACCCACTCTGGATGCATCACAGAACACTGTGAAGTCCTCATTACTAGATGGCAGAGCTAACACTGGTGCTGAAGTCAACCTCTTCTTAAGCTCTTCAAAACTTTCTTCACATTGGTCTGTCCACTCAAACTTCTGATTCTCTCTAGTTAATCTGGTCAAAGGAGCTGCAATCTTCGAGAAGTCCTGAACGAACCTCCGGTAGTAACCAGCCAAACCCAAGAAACTTCTGATCTCTGTCACTGAAGTGGGTCTAGGCCAGTTAGTCACAGCTTCTATCTTCTTGGGGTCTACTTCAATCCCATTCTCTGACACTACATGCCCCAAGAATGATATGCTCCTCAACCAGAACTCACACTTGGAGAACTTGGCATACAAGCCATGTTCCCTCAAGGTCTGCAATACTATCCTCAGATGATGGGCATGCTCTTCTGCATTTCTGGAATACACTAGGATATCATCTATGAAGACAATAACGAAGCGATCCAGATACTGTCTAAACACTCTGTTCATGAGATCCATGAATGCTGCAGGGGCGTTGGTCAACCCGAACGGCATCACAAGGAACTCAAAATGCCCATATCTGGTCCTGAAAGCTGTCTTCGGCACATCTTCTTCCCTTATCCTTAGCTGATGATACCCAGATCTTAGATCTATTTTGGAGAAACAACCAGCTCCTGCTAGCTGGTCGAATAGATCGTCGATCCTTGGCAATGGGTATTTATTCTTGGTAGTGACCCTGTTCAACTGCCTGTAGTCGATACAAAGTCTAAGGGATCCATCCTTCTTTTTCACAAACAATACTGGAGCACCCCAAGGTGAGGTACTCGGTCGGATGAAGCCCTTATCTACCAGTTCTTGCAACTGCTCTTTCAACTCTTTCAACTCGGCTGGAGCCATCCTGTAGGGAGGGATAGAGATAGGCCTAGTTCCAGGCATCAGCTCTATTTCAAACTCTATCTCCCTAGCAGGTGGTAAACCTGGCAGCTCGTCTGGGAAAACGTCTAGAAACTCTCTAACCACTGGCACCGAGGCGGGCTCTCTAACCTGACTGCTAGGCTCTCTCACATGAGCCAAGTACCCCTGACATCCCTTCCTAAGCAACCTACGAGCCTGGAGAGCTGAGATCAAACCTCTAGGAGTACCCCTCCTGTCTCCTCTGAAGACGACCTCTGACCCATCCTGATCTCTGAACCTGACTACCTTGTCCCTGCAGTCCAAGGTAGCACCATGGGTAGATAACCAGTCCATCCCTAGAATGACATCAAAGTCTTTCAACTCTAGGACTACAAGGTCGGCGGACATGCATCTCCCTTCCACAAAAACTGGACTACACTGGCAGACTGACTCTGCCACTGATGGGTCACACTTGGGTCCACTGACCCAGAGAGGACACTCCAACCCAGATACCATCAATCCCAATCTCTCAACGGCCCTCGGAGCAATAAAAGAATGAGATGCACCAGGGTCCATCAATGCATACACATCAGAACACCCGATGATGAGATTACCTGCCACCACGGTGTTAGATGCATCTGCTTCCTGCTGTGTCATCGTGAAGATCCGTGCTGGTGCTGATGGACCTTCACCTCTGAAACCCGCTGAAGAAGAGGCTGTCCCTCTCCCTCTGCCTCTGCCACTGGCCTGCGTCATGGCTGGAGCTACTGGCTGCGCTACACTCCCTGAAGCTGTCTGCTGGGACGGTGCCATCGGGGCTACTCTTGGACATTCTCGAGACATATGCCCCTCTTGACCACATCTGTAACAGGCTGTCGTCCCGAACCGACATACTCCCCTGTGTGGCCTACCACACCTTGCACATACTGCATTGTCCGCACCAGAGCTTGAGCCACTCCCTAATCCCAGACTGGACTTGACTTTGTTCCAAAACTTGTTCTTCTTCGACTTCCTGGAGCCTCTGTCCCACTTTTTACTACCTGTAACCGCTGCACTCAGAGAAGAAGAGCCTGGGGTCTTGGAACCAGAAGGCTGTGCCACTGATTGTTTGACTTTCCCTTTGATGATTGCACTAGCCTCCATTCTTCGGGCCATATCCACTATGGCATGAAAACTCTCCCTCTCTGCTGACTGAATCAAGGAGGAGTACCTGGAGTGAAGCTTCATGATATACCTCCGTGACTTCTTCTGATCTGTATCCAGATCCTGCCCGGAAAAAGGCAACAGTCCCATAAATCTGTCTGTGTACTCGTCTATGCTCATCTCCTCGGTCTGCCTCAACTGCTCAAATTCTATCATCTTCTGTTCCCTTGAGCTATCAGGTAAAGCCCATCTTGCAAATTCATTAGCAAACTCCTCCCATAAAAGACTGTCCACCCTTGGCTTCACATAGCTTTTGAACCACTCACGGGCCTTCTTGCATTTCAAAGTGAAGCCAGCCATCTGAATGGCTCTACTGTCATCAGCTCCAATTTCATCTGTTATTGTTTTGACCCTCTCCAGATACACAAACGGGTCATCACCTGTTTCAAACTGGGGAGCACCCAACTTCATATAATCAGTCATCTTCACCTTGCTCCCTCCAGATGAGCTAGGGTTAGGGTCTTGGTTTGTTTGGACAGTAGGTGCTGCTGGTGGTGGAGGAGGTGCAGCATCCCCTGGGGTAGGGTTTGCTGGATTAGGATGGTAGGGTGGGAGTGGATACATAGGGTATTGTGTGTATGGTGGGTAGTAAGGTGGGTATGGTGTGTGGGAAGGATAGGGGTTAAAGCTAGGGTAATCCGATGCTCCTCCCATCGAATACCCAGGATTCTGTGAAAAGGGCGAGTATTGGGGTGGTGGAACAAACCCCGAGGCCTGAGTGCCTCCCTGTGACTCCCCCATGCCTTCTTCTGACATACTCACTCCAAGGTCGCCATCCCTCCTCTGATCCACATCCATACTATCCTCCACATCCACTGACATTCTCCCCTGTACTGTTCCCCTCACAGATCTGCTTCTGCCCAAATCCAAACACCTTCTAGGGTCTCTCATTGCTCGGTCCCTGCTGGACCTGCTTGACATTGCCCTAGGCAATGCTGGAGGACGGGCATCAGTGCCCTCGTCCTGAGGTGGTACTCCAGTCAATCGTGCAGATCGACGAGTTCCTCTCATCTTGTTTTCTGAAAAACAGCACACATCACGTAAACATCAGCATTAAATGGTTCATGTGGGCAAACATGAACCTCACAGCTACATTACACACATAGCATATCATCATAGCATATCACACAATTATACAAGACAGGACTCTACATCCTATCCTAGTGGACATGATTTTCCTATTGTGCTTGACCTTCTATAACCTCTATGAGCCCGATACACTATAGGTCCGATCATATGAACCTAGGGCTCTGATACCACTCTGTAACGCCCCGGAAATCCGGACCGCTACCGGCGCTAGGATCCAGATCGGCGTAAGGCCGCCGGGACCCGTAGCAAGCCTGACATATAACCTGCGAACCTGTTCAATCCCATACATGATCATACAATACTCATAAACCTGTATACTTTCTCATACATCAACCAGCTCAACCTGTGCATTCTCATAAACATAACATAAACCTCCACTGGAGCCCTCATCAATATACTCCAATGGGGTATTTCATACATACATTGAGCCTGGTTAAACATAATCATCATAATAAAAATTATAGATCATGTATCAAGGGATAACAAACACATATGGTCAAGCACTACTCTATTCCTCAAAATCATATCATTACATTACATGACCTTACAAAACTTTTTCAATATACATCAGATCATCATGTCCACATCTAACCATTCTATTACATAATTGGAAACTTTACTCTTCTACACTTCCTGGTCTAGCCCGAACCTGCAATCCTGGGGGGTAAAGGGAATGGGGTGAGCTATAAGAGCCCAATGAGCAGAATAATAAAGCATTTAAAATACATGCGATCATGGAATGCATCACATCACAGACAAGCCACATCAAGGGTAAACCTGTCACCAATTAGTCCCATATTAACTCTGTGCCAGGGCGTAGTCAAAGGCTCACTGGACTTCCTGTAATCATAACATATTAACTCTGTGCCAGGGCGTAGTGAAAGGCTCACTGGACTTCCTGTCATCATAACATATTAACTCTGTGCCAGGGCGTAGTCAAAGGCTCACTGGACTTCCTACCAGGGACTATTGGGTCATCCAGCATTTACCCACATCAACAACGTAATGTGCCATGCAACATATTCGTGAAATTTCTAATGCAACAACCTAAAATATCACATGGCATATATGATGCATGAACATGCTCAAAAATTTATATCTCATTACTTTAAAAACTTAAGAGTTTATTCTACTCACCTCTGGTTGGCTCTAAAGACTCTGACAAGGTACTGAAGCAGCTAGCACTGCTGGGGTCCTCGGTTCCTCGGGTCCGAACCTACACAGGTGGACTCAAATGAGGGACCAAACATACTAGAACATAACTCTAAGAATACCCCCAAAACCCCCCTAGAACATCATGAAATAATCACATAAAGATATGCATGAAATGGCTGAACAGGGCACTTTCGGCTGCCGAAAGTCCTGGACAGATCCGAAAGTCAGGCACTTTCAGCGGCACCTTCGGCGGCCGAAAGTCCCAGACAGAGATGAAAGTCTCTTTTCGGGGGCAACTTCGGCAGCCGAATGCTGCCTCCACAAAGGGGGTTCGGCGGCCGAAACTCCCTTCGGCTGCCGAACCTGGTTTCTGCCAAAGGGCAGAAACTTGGTTCAAACGAACCTCTTGCCTCCCAAAACCTCTAATCATGCATAATCTTGCTCTACAACATGCATACTTCACATACATTACACCTAGGGGTCTCAAACTATCATATACCCCATCTACAACACTTCAAACAACACATAAACAAGCTACATTGTTCATCAAAGCATCAAAACCCATAAACTCATCAATAAGCCTAAACATGCATCTCTACCCATAAATCAACTTAAAACTTGTTTAAAACACATAACAAGGGTGGATCCGAGCTTACCTCTTGAAGAAACGAGAGGAAAGGCGATCCTAGCTTGGAGATGGAGAGATTGAGCTCTTTGAACCTCCAAGTACCCAAAACTTGCTCTTTACTCACAAATCTTCAAAACAGAAGTTAAAACCCGTGAAAACCATGAAAGATCTAAAGAAAACACTCAAGATCGAGGGAGGAGCGGCGGAGACTCACCTTGGCCGACAACGGGGGAGAAAAAGCTCGCCCGTGCGGACCTAAGGGACCCCTTTACAGGTGGCTGGCCAGGCCACGTTCGGGGGCCGAATGTGCCTCCGCATGCATGCCATGTTCGGCGGCCGAACTTCATTTTCGGCGGCCGAACCTGGACTTCCCTCACTCATGCTTTCGGGGGCCTAACGTGCCTCCAAAACGCATGCAAGTTCGGCGGCCGAAAGTCAAGTTCGGCGGCCGAACCTGGGTTTTCCTTCAAGCTATATTCATGCAAAAACTCGTTTAAAATCATACGTAAAACCATTAAATACATGAAAACATTTCATAAAAAAAAATATGATTTTATCCTTCTAGAGGTCTCCGACATCCGAGGTTCCACCGGACGGTAGGAATTCCGATACCGGAGTCTAGCCGGGTATTACATTAGGGATTTAATTCCCTAACCCCTAAACTCTTCCTAAATAACTCTTAAATCTTGTGTATTATTATTTTAGGCTAGAGTGATTTTTTCATGTATTACGTATATGTATTAATTTTTTAATTTAATTAATTAATTTAATCTCTATTAATTAATTAATCTCTTAATCATAATTAATTAAATTAATAATTTAATTAAATTAATCTTTATTAATTTAATTAATCAATCTCATAATTATAATTAATTAAATTAATTTACATTGATTTAATTAACTAAAGCCATTAATCACTATTAATAAATTATTAGGCTTGACCAGCCCAAATGGAATGAGAGTTTCGCATGAGAATTTGACCTATATATTAATTTTATGGTATTAAGAATAATTTTTACATGTGTCATACATATATCTATTATTAAATCAAAATTGATTAAATTAATCATATTAATTTAATTAATTATTCTTTTATTAATTAATCATATTAATTCAATATGACCTAAACCAATATTTAGTCTTAAACCCATTAAAATAATAAGATTCAATCTTTTAATATCATCAAAATATATTTGAGGCTCGTATCATATTAAATCAAGTACATATCAAACTTGACCCAATAAATTATTTTTATTTTCTTCCAAGCCCATGTCCTACATGTTTAATTCATCATATGAATGATCTTCTTTAAGATCTACGTCCTACATGGATAAAAATCATCATTGATTTCATTTTTCTTGTTTAAAATCTATGTCCTACATGGATAGAATTCATCACATGAATTTATTATCTCAATTAAATTAATTTTAACTCATCATGTTGAATTTAGTCCAAGTCATGCTAAGAACTTGCAACTTACGTTTCTAACTAAATTCATTAATTAATATAATTAATCAAACATAATTAATTAATTAATTAATTAATATTTTCAAGATTAGTCCTTATATGTGTGACTTCCTAGATTCATATTTAATTGGCAATGAAAATGGAAACAACCTTTCTATATACCTCGAATGACATCTCATGTATTCTCGATTTCCATAAACTATGGTTAGTATCTAGCATAACGTGCCATAACTACCTAGTTGACAATGAATCTATTATCCTATTCAATCTGAATCATGATCATAAATTATCATGCATTAGAATCCTTTTGTTATAGAATCTCAATCCAAGTTGGGGTCACGGTAAATATCAAACCCTAATACTTTGGACCATATAACCTTTGCTTAATTCTAATTCTTGATTAGCAAGCCTTACACTAGAAAATATTTCTAATTAAGTCATACTGGCTTGGTTAAGTACTTATTGTGAAGAATAATTAACTCGGTCATATGATTCCGCCCATTTACCTATAGTGACAAATTCTGTCTTGACTGACCCCTTACCTCCATGTACAACTAACTTCAGCCAACACTCACCATATAGCCATATTGTACAAGTATGTAAGCGACATCAAACTCAAACTACCTGCACATGAGATAAGTGTAGTCTCAAGTCTAAGGATTATATGCACTATTATGACATAGATGAATAAACATTGACAAGAGTAAACCCCATGTATTATTCATCGAATGCTACTAGTTTGGTCCACTCATCACCATGAACATCTACATATCTATCTAGAAATCACATGTCCTATAACATAAGACTTATCAATATACTATCATTGATATTACTATATTAATAAGTAAAGACATATATAGGTGACAATTTATTCTGAATGAATTATTCCCAGTGAGATATCCTACGACTATGAACATTTTATAGCATTTTTGTACAAGTACATTATATCATCATTTTTCTCAACTCCTTGAGAGTGGAACGATACCAAAAGCTAATGAGCAATAGATTATATTTAATTATTTAAAGAACCTTTAGTTAATTACATTATCTATTGTTTATGCATAGAAATGTAAGATTATGTCAAATCAATACTATAGTGTATGGCTCTAGGGCACATATTTCCAACATTTACAACTATTGGATAATTCTTATACTCTTGAAATGTTCTATTTTACAAGAAAAAACTAAAAAAAGAAGATGTGACAAAAAAGTTATGCCTACCAATATGTTGAAAAGAAAAAACTAAATGGTGTGACACTTTAATAGGCTAGGAGCATATACAGTATACTCAATCATTTGGGATATAAGATAGCCTTTCAATCAAAAGAGAGGTTTTCTCAAAACATAAATAAGTTAGAACCAATTTCAAATTTTGAAGTGGTAGATGTTTGGAGACCTAAATTCCGCCAAACGAAGATTGGATTTGCGCTACAAGAGGTATGATCATAAATTTTTAGGATATTTAATCTCTAATTTTCTCCATATTGGCTAATAGGTTAATTTTCTTAGATAAAAATATTGAGTAATTATTTTGTATATTAATGCTTGAATTAATTAAAAAAAATTAAAACATTGGGTATGAAATTGTGATTAATTGAAAATGTTTAGATTTATTATTTATGATTCAAAGTTTTGGCTATAATAATAAATTAACACAAATAATTAGACTTTTTCATCTAATAATCCCTTTAAAAATTTTAATTATGTCGCTTACCTAAAGAGAAATAGTTTTTACCTTTCTTTTATTTTATTTGGAGAAATTATTAACTTATTAATAATAGTAAAATTCACACTTGCAAACTCAACTTTTGAGGATTGAATTAAATTGTTGTATTTTTAAAAAATAAAATTTAATTATAACCTTTTAGTTTGTATTTGATTTTTCTTATAAATTAAAATTAGTTGCATCCAAAAATTTATGAATTAAAATATTATTTAAAGGAAAATCTTAGAGATTGAATGTCATATTTTAATGGCATATAATTGTTATAAAATTAAAAAGTTGAGTTATAATCATATTTAAAGAAAAAAAATAATAGGATTCAAAAGTAAATTTTATTAAAAATTAGGGATTTACTATGCATGATTTGTATTTTATTTTTTTTATAGAAAAATGATATTTTAGGAGTTTAATTCTCTCATTGGCGCACTATGGATCCACCAATAGTAAAAATAATAATAAAAGAAAATTTTTAAAATATTTAGCTGTTTTACATTAAATTATGTAAAGATTAAAAAATTACAGAAAAAGATTTTTTTTCAATATTTTAGGGGAATTTTTTTATAAAATAAAATTTTTTTTTTCTAAAAAATAAGGATTTATATTAATATAAAGTGAATTGAAATTTTTTAGATGTAACTAATATTAGTGATATTACTAAAAAATAATAAAAAGGTAAATCACATAATTTATATCTCAATTTATAAACTCATGTTAGTATTTGTTATTATTATATTGATTGAAAAATTATTTTTTATTAGAAAATGGTGAATAAATCGGTTATATAATAAAATTAAATATTAAATAATTCCTTAAATAATATTTGGTCCTATGTATTTGATAATATTAATAATTAAATTATTATGTTAAGTTATGTTTGAAAAATTTGCAGAGTATATATATATTGAAAAATCCATTAATTTTTCATGATCGAACTAATTAAACAACACCTATTCCTTTTGTATCATATAGTTAATGTATAATCACTTATTTTCTACGAACTATGCATATAAGGGTTATCTAGAATTGCAATGTGTTCCACAAGAATCTAAGTATCTGGTTAGATTCCACGACTGACGTCCTATTATTCCACGCGAATATAGGAGGTCACGTGACATATATGAGAGGTAGTCTAACATCCACAGGAAAATAGCCCAACCAGAAGAAAAAAAATTAAAAATAAACTTTTTATTTTCTCATCAAACTGTTTTGATAATTGGTAGCTTTTTTTAGAAAGAGAGAGCATGAGAAATACTTTTACAAAGGGAAGAAAGAGAATTTTCTCTAGAGCTGAGAGAGAACTACTTCTCTTGGTTCATGTTCTGAATTAGAGAAAAGGATTAGATAATTGCCCACCACTCACCCAAGGGCTATTACGTGGCTTTCTGCCATGTAACTGCAAAAAATTTGAATTCCAAATTTTTTATTTTTTATTTGATTTATATAAAATAAAAGTAAAATTGGGCTATTATAAATAAGATATAGAACCTTAGTTCGGACTTTTTATTTTCGGCTTTATTTTGGGTGTTTAATTTCTTTCATCTCCCTCTGACACATGATACGGCATGATGATATATACACTGCAAATTTCATACTTAACAAATAGATTATATGACCTGTGTATACTTCGAAAGCTCAAATATTATATATCTGTTAGGGCAATATAACCGCTCAAATGACAAAATTTAGATTAATTGCAATATGCAATACCCTAGATAATTTATCACATTGAATATCCATATAATCTCAATTACTTTCTTTTATGTCCATAATTATGTTTTATCCACAGATAAACATAATTGATGGTCAATGAATACAAAACTAGTAATACTTGTTGGGAAATCCCGAGATTATTGCAACCCAAAGGCGCAGCGAAAAAATAAAATTTCTCTAATTTCCTATTCCCAGAATCCGAGTGCTTCGTTTATTTCATAAGAAGGATGTGAGACTAACCTGTTAATCTCGTCAAGAAGATACAATGGTGGACTGATGGTGCTGCTTTTTCAAACGAACACCCTCTATGATATCCACACAAACGTCTCCTATCCTTCTAGAGTGCTAGCTCTCTTAAAGATAGATAGATTATGTGCTCCACAATCTGCAGCCTTTTAGACTGAGTTTTCTCAAAAATATATCTCTTCCACAATTCGTAGAAGGGTATTTATATGTTTCAGTCTTTTGTTTTTCCCACAACTCCTTTTCCTAAAAGGAGTTGTGTTCATAATCCACTATCACAATCTTGCAGATACTCAAATATCTTATGTGATAGAGTCATTTATCTGTAACAGTTACAGATAGACTGCAGATCTTTTAAATATTATTATCTCATAATAATAAATGATTAATAATAATAACACTTTATTATTATTAATTATATTAATGATTAATATTAATAATAATAACACTTTATTACTATTAATTATATTAATGATTAATAATAATAACACTTTATTATTATTAATTATATTAATGGGCTTTGGGCTTTTAGCTCATTAATATGACATAACACATCAACAACGTTCTTTTGTGTGTGACCCAATAGGCTCACATTAATTGGCAATAAGCCCAGTCCCACAAGGCCCATAAGTCATAAGTGGCATCTAGCAAGACATTATGATTACCCAACTAATATGAGGATCAGCTACAGATAGACTGCAGATGTTTTAAATATTATTATCTCATAATTATAAATGATTAATAATAATAACACTTTATTATTATTAATTATATTAATGATTAATATTAATAATAACAACACTTTATTATTAATAATTATATTAATGATTAATAATAATAACACTTTATTATTATTAATTATATTAATGATTAATAATAATAATACTTTATTATTATTAATTATATTAATGGGTTTTGGGCTATTATTAATTATATTAATGATTAATAATAATAATACTTTATTATTATTAATTATATTAATGGGTTTTGGGCTTTTAGCCCATTAATATGACATAACACATCAACAACGTTCTTTTGTGTGTGACCCAATAGGCTCACATTAATTGACAATAGGCCTAGTCCCACAAGGCCCATAAGTCATAAGTGGCATCTAGTAAGACATTATAACTACCCAACTAATATGAGGATCAATAGTCCGATAAAGCCTAATAAATAGAACATGAATTAATCCCTTTGTCACACGATATCTAGTTTGAACATAAGTCATGGTCAATGTCAAACTTATAATGTTCAAATTTATGATTTCTCGATCTATAAGTAGACTGATAAATTCAAATGATATTGATTACACTATCAATTCATTTGAGCACGGCCATGCATTTCTCAGTCTCACTTATCGAGGGGCCCAGAAGATATCTCTCTCAGAGAGAGGGACAAATCCTATCTTGATTTTTTATTATCCTCTACATAATTTCTATTATGCTCAATCATAACCTTTATGATTGTCCGATTAAAGACAATATTTGGTTATGTCAAAACATAATAGTCCTTATGTTGGAAACTATGACAATCTCAAGTCAAAGGATTAAGACATAACTACTTTGAGATTCACTAATGACAATAACCCATGTAGTGATCTCAATGCGGGTCCATCCAATACTTTGTTCTCTAACAAGTATCTATGATTATTGAATTATATCAACATATATATAATCATCTCATGATTATCAATCAATAATTATACTAGTTATATTTTATTATTATCAACATAATAATAAGTAACCAGGGATGATAATCATTATTATGTAACATGCAAACAAATAATAATGATAAAAACCTCTTTTATTGATAATCAAACGACATACAAAAAAGGTCCAAGATAATGGCCTAGGGCATATACACTAAAAATCTCCTACTTACACTAGGCCTAATCATACAAGTATCAAATACCCATAGACTTAGTGTGCTGATCATGCTTGACCTGTGAAAGAGGCTTGGTCAGTGGATCTGCAATGTTGTCATTTGTGTCTACTTTGCATATTTTGATATCTCCTTTATCAATGATCTCTCGAATAAAGTAATATCGCCTGAGTATATGTTTAGATCTCTGATGAGATATAGGCTCCTTTGCCTGTGCTATGGCACCGTTGTTATCACAATAAAGGTCCATAGGATTTGCAATGTTGGAAACCACTCCCAACTCTGAGATGAATTTCTTTAATTAGACTGCCTCCTTAGCTGCATCTGATGCTGCTATATACTCAGCTTCTATTGTAGAATCTGCTACAGTGCTCTGCTTGGAACTTTTCCAGCTAACAACTCCACCATTTAAAGTGAATACAAATCCTGACTGCGATCTGAAGTCATCTATGTCGATTTGGAAACTAGCATCTGTGTAACCATTTACAACTAGCTCGTCTTCCAAACCTCCATAAACTAGGAATGCACCCTTAGTCCTTCTAAGGTACTTTAGGATATTCTTAACAGCCGTCTAGTGACTTTCACTAGGATCTGCCTGATATCTGCTTGTTGTGCTCAAGGCATATAGACGTCTGGTCTAGTACATAACATGGCATACATGATAGATCCGATTGCAGAAGCATAAGGGATCTTATTCATCCATTCTCGCTCATCAGATGTCTTAGGATATTGATTCTTGCTGAGATGAGTACCACGAGACATGGGCAAGGATCCTTTTTTAGAATCTTGCATGCTGAACCTTTTCAACACCTTGTCAATATAAGTACTTTGACTCAGACCGATTATCCTCTTGGTTCTATCCCTATAGATCTTAATACCAAGGATATATGCAGCCTCACCTAAGTCCTTCATTGAAAAAGAATTTCCTAACCAAGTCTTAACCTTTTGCAAGGTAGGGATATCATTTCCAATGAGTAATATGTCATCCACATATAGGACTAGAAATACAACTGTACTCCCACTAACCATCTTGTAAACACAAGGTTCATCTTCATTTTTTATGAATCCAAAGTCCCTAACTGTCTCATCAAAACGAAGATTCCAGCTCTGAGAAGCTTGCTTCAATCCATAAATGGATTTCTGAAACTTGCAAATCTTTTCAGAATTCTCAGGGATTACAAAACCCTCAGGTTGTGTCATGTACACATCCTCGAGCAAGTTTCCATTAAGGAAAGCTGTTTTGACATCCATTTGCCATATCTTGTAATCATAGTACGCAGCAATGGCAATGAGAATTCTAATCGACTTAAGCATTGCTACTGGCGAAAAGGTCTCATCATAGTCAATACCATGAATCTGTTTGAAACCTTTTGCAACAAGCCTTGCTTTGTAGGTATGCACATTACCATCCATGTCAGTTTTCTTCTTGAAAACCCATTTGCAACCAATGGTCTTAACACCCTCAGGGGGATCAATTAATGACCAAACTCGATTGTCATACATGGATTGCATTTCAGATTTCATGGCAGAAAACCATTTCTCGGAATCCGGACCTGACACAGCCTCTTGATAGGTAGTAGGCTTATCTTGATCAATGAGCAAAAGTTCACGACTATCAGTCATGAGAAATCCATATCTCTCAGGCTGATGACATGTCCTATCAGATCTGCGTGGGACTTGTGTCACCCTTTTAGTTTCCACAACTGTTTGTGGTTCTGAAAGTGGTTCTATCGGTGGTTCAATGCTCTCTTATGGTGCTTGAGTTTCCTCAAGTCGCACTGTACTCCCACTGAATCTCTAAGAGATAAATTCCTTTTCTAAAAATGTACCATTTCGAGCAACAAACACTTTATTCTCTGAGGGAATATAGAAATAGTATCCTTTGGTTTACTTAGGATACCCCACAAAATTGCACTTGATAGATTTTGGAGCTAGCTTATCTGAAATTGGGCGTTTCACATAAGCCTCACAACCCCAAATCTTAAGGAAAGACAAACTGGGCATTTTACTAGTCCATAACTCATATGGTGTCTTTTCAACCACTTTCGATGGTACTCGGTTTAAAATGAATGCAGCTGTTTCCAAGACATAACCCCAAAATGATAAAGGGAGATTTGTTTGACTCATCATAGATCGAACCATACCTAATAAAGTTCGATTTCTCCTTTCAGAAACACCATTCCATTGTGGAGTTCCTGGTGGAGTTAATTGTGAAACAATTCCACAATTTCTAAGATGTTCATCAAACTCTTGGCTCAAATATTCACCACCTCGATCAGATCGAAGCATTTTAATAGTTCTACCAAGTTGATTTTGTACTTTATTTTGAAAAGTTCTAAACATTTCAAAAGATTCATGCTTATGTTTCATTAGGTAGACATAGCCATACCTACTGAAATCATTAGTGAATGTAATGAAGTACTGATAACCTCCCCTGGCACTAATGCTTAGTGGGCCACATACATCTGTATGTATTAAGCCCGATAAGTCTGAAGCCCTTTGACCTTGTCCAGTAAAAGGGTCCTTTGTCATCTTACCAAGCAAACAAGATTCACAATTTTCAAATTATTCAAAATCAAATGAATCTAATAAACCATCTTTATGGAGCTTAGATATGCGATTCTCATTTATATGGCTAAGACGACAGTGCCATAAATATGTTGGGTTTAACTCATTTGGCTTAGTTTTCTTAGAAGTTATGTTATAGATATTGTTGTCTCTAGAATCATCTAGATTAAGGACATAAAGGCCATCATATGAATTTGCAATACAATAAAGCAAATCTTTATTATAAATGGAGCATTTATTATTCTTAATAAGAAATGAAAAATCTTCATTGTCCAAAATAGAAACTGAAATAATATTCCTACTCAAAGTAGGAATATAAAAGCAATTATTCAAAACTAACAAAAGCCCATTGGGCAACACAAGTTCATAAGTTCCTACAGCTAAGGCAGCAACTCTTGCTCCATTGCCTACACATAGGTCCACATTACCCTTTTTCAATTTTCTACTCCTTTTAAGTCCCTGCACATTTGTACAAATGTGAGAACCACATTCGGTATCCAATACCCATGAAGTAGAAATAGATAAATTAATATCTATAACATAAATATCCGAAGTCGTAGTCTCACTACTCTTCTTCTTCTTACACTCATCCAAATAGAGTTTGCAATTTCTCTTCCAATGCCCTGGTTCCTTGCAATGGAAGCAGATTCCTTCCTTAGGAACTATTTCCTTAGGAACTTTTGCCTTGGATTGCCATTTAGGCTTGCCTCGTCCCTTAGACCCATTACCACCTTTAGACTTGGGCTTCTCCTTATTTTTCATGGGCTTACCCTTATTGACATTCAAAATTTGGGTAGGCTTTTTCTTGACATTCACCTCAGCTATTTTTAGCATCCCATGCAGCTCAGGAATGAATTTCTCCATATTGTTCATGTTATAGTTCATGACAAACTGAGAGAAACTGCTGGGTAAAGAATGTAGGATCAGATCTGTAGAGAGTTCTAAACTCAGAGGATAGCCAAGCCTAGCAAGGAGATCAATGTAGCCTTTCATTTTCAAAACATGAGGACTAACTGATTCACCTTCAGCCATTTTGCAATCATGTAATGCAATGGTAGTTTCATACCTGTCCTGCCTAGCTTGTTGTTGGAAAGCTTGTTTGAGATGGACACTCATCTCATAAGCCTCAAGGTGCTCCAGATCCTTCTGAAGTTTTGGGCACATAGTTGCTAACATAAGACATCCAATGTCATTAGAATCATCCATATGCTTCTTATGCTTATTCTTAACAGCATTAGTAGCATCAGCAGGAGGTGGTTCAGGGACAGCTTCATCAAGCACGTAGGACTTTTTCTCTTGCTTGAAAACAATTCTCAAGTTTCTAAACCAGTCAACAAAATTAGTCCCATTTTCTTTCAGTTTATCCTTCTCAAGGATGGATTGCAGTGATAAGGTGGAATTGTTATTAGCAGCCATAATTATCTACAAAATATGCAAATATAATCAATTTAGTAAATTAATATTGAGGTGATAATAATCTCCCACTAAAATATAACCCTCAATAATATTTTAGTGGGCTAGGATCCATATTTTACCTAATTCTAAGTCATCTTTGACATGACGCTTAGAATTAAGTTATTTAGGTAGGTAACTCCTTACCAATTACATCTAATGTAACTCTTAAAATTATGAGGTGTTGACATTATATGTTAAATTGCATGTTATACCCCATCTAATGCCTTAGGCCCAAAACCATTTTGATAGCCTAATTAAGTTCAACCAAAATTAAATAAATGAGTAATTATTACTCATCCTATCTTACTAGGATAACCTAAGCACTTTGCTTCGGCAAAACCTGCATTTTGGTGATCTTAGTCTTGATAGATATTTAATATATGGGTGGTATTAAAACTAAAAATTTTAGAGTGAGGGTTCAACTTTTAATTTTAATTATTTTGTCTTGCATATATATATTATAGCATCCTATATGCATAAATATATATAGATAGACAATAATGCATAGTATCTCATACTAATATATGCCAAAATAATAAAATATAGTCATTTATATCTAATTTAAAGACAAAGAAAATAATTTAAATTTATTTTCTTATTAATATTTTTTTATTTCAAGGGCAAAAATGTAATTTAGGGCATCTTCTTCTTCATCAGGAAGAAGCCCTTACCGCTGCCAAGAAATCAGTGGCCCGCCGGTCGCTCCACGGGCCTGCGCATGGCAGCCACACCATGCGAGGCTTCATCCGCCATCACGCAACAAGTGCGCGGCATGCGTGCGTCATTGGCCATAGGGACTCAAAGCCCATTGTCGGACGTCATCAGGCTGTTCGCCATTCGCCAGATGCTCCAAGAGTTGCAGAGTATCTTCCACGATTTTCAAGAAAAATCCCCCTTTTTTTAATTAATTATTTATTTATTTTAATTTTTCTAACAAAAATTAAAATTATCTAAATGATCCAATCATTCATCCATACAAATTTCATAATAATCATGCCATTCAAATAAGCATATATCACATATATCATATTAATCATGGCGTAATTAATTTAAACGAAAAGCACAGGTTGGCTCTGATACCACTGTTGGGAAATCTCGAGATTATTGCAACCCAAAGGCACAGCGAAAAAATAAAATTTCTCTGATTTTCTATTCCCAGAATCCGAGTGCTTCGTTTATTTCATAAGAAGGATGTGAGACTAACCTGTTAATCTCGTCGAGAAGATACAATGGTGGACTGATGGTGCTGCTTTTTCAAACGAATACCCTCTATGGTATCCACACGAACGTCTTCTATCATTCCAGAGTGCTAGCTCTTTCAAAGATAGATAGATTATGTGTTCCACAATCTGCAGCCTTTTAGATTGAGTTTTCTCAAAAATATATCTCTTCCACAATTCGTAGAAGGGGTATTTATATGTTTCAGTCTTTTGTTTTTTCCACAACTCCTTTTCCTAAAAGGAGTTAAATATTATTATCTCATAATAATAAATGATTAATAATAATAACACTTTATTATTATTAATTATATTAATGATTAATATTAATAATAATAACACTTTATTACTATTAATTATATTAATGATTAATAATAATAACACTTTATTATTATAATTAATTATATTAAT
Source organism: Manihot esculenta (assembly GCF_001659605.2). Lineage (NCBI taxonomy): Eukaryota > Viridiplantae > Streptophyta > Magnoliopsida > Malpighiales > Euphorbiaceae > Manihot > Manihot esculenta. Next base: position 25,970,586 of record NC_035162.2, read on the forward strand.
GATTAATAATAATAACATTTTATTATTATTAATTATATTAATGGGCTTTGGGCTTTTAGCCCATTAATATGACATAGCACATCAATAACGTTCTTTTGTGTGTGATCCAATAGGCTCACATTAATTGGCAATAGGTCCAGTCCCACAAGGCCCATAAGTCATAAGCGGCCTCTAGCAAGACATAATGACTACCCAACTAATATGAGAATCAATAGTCCGATAAAACCTAATAAATAGAACATGAATTAATCCCTTTGTCACACGATATCTAGTTTGAACATAAGTAATGGTCAATGTCAAATTTATAATGTTCAAACTTATGCTTTCTCGATCTCTAAGTAGACTGATAAATTCAAATGATATTGATCACACTATCAATTCATTTGAGCACGGCCATGCATTTCTCAGTCTCACTTATCGAGGGGTCCAGAAGATATCTCTCTCAGAGAGAGTGACAAATCCTATCTTGATTGTTCATTATCCTCTACATAATTTCTATTATGCTCAATCATAACCTTTATGATTGTCCAATTAAAGACAATATTTGGTTATATCAAAACATAATAGTCCTTATGTTGAAAACTATGACAATCTCAAGTCAAAGGATTAAGACATAACTACTTTGAGATTCACTTATGACAATAACCCATGTAGTGATCTCAATGCGGGTCCATCCAATACTTTGTTCTCTAACAAGTATCTATGATTATTGAATTATATCAACATATACATAATCATCTTATGATTATCAATCAATAATCATACTAGTTATATTTTATTATTATCAACATAATAATAAGTAACCAGGGATGATAATCATTATTATGTAACATGCAAACAAATAATAATGATAAAAACATCTTTTATTAATAACCAAACGACATACAAAAAAGTCCAAGATAATGGCCTAGGGCATATACACTAACAATACTTCCATATGATCTTCCTCACATCTCGATACTTTTGACCTTAATTCAATTTGCTTTTCTAGGAATATCTCATCAAATCTCATCATTCATAATCATCTGATTATATTCTAAGATAGAAAACATTAAATTAAGTCTCAAATAATAGATCAGAGTCCTAAGGGTATTAGTAGGATAACTTATAATTTTTAGGGTCTCACATATTAACAAGCAGAGATTAGCACTTATAATCCCATCATTGATCACGAGCACATGTGGTATGAATCACATGCTATGATATCTCTTTCATTCATAATGGAGTGTATGTCTCTATTTAAGATACCATACAGATGATAATTTGAGCATACTTAATATTCAAATTTGAGTTTCCTAAGCTACTCTTTTAATACAAAACTCCATTTGGCTATTAAGACAGATAATGTGACTTATTCACATAAGATTATTGTAAAATACAATGATATCATACTATTATTCTCAATGACTTTGAGATGACATCTCATATTATAAATTTTTTTGAACTCTCAATTTTATCCACAAATAAAATAAAACTTATAATGGTCTTGTATTTTATTATCTCACTAGATAATAAAACCAATGCCGTGTGATGAGGCATTTGCTATCTGTCTGACACACTTCTCATAATTATATCTTTATATAAAAGAGTATATATGAATTGTACAATTACAATCAATAATTTAAATATATTAACACATTGTTTTATCCTATACGCTAACTCAATGACTTCACAAGTCTGTACAAAATGTCTTTTATACTAGCCTTCATTAGAAGACCTAAAGTCATTCCATATATAGAAAAAACTTTCATTTTATGTGCATCTATATCTCTAATACAGTAAACTATAACTTCTTACTTCTTAAGATGAGATATCTTGAGATAGATTTAGGATCATCTAAATTTGCTCTCCTTTCTGCATCCCTATAGTCTCCCATGTGCATACTATTTCCTTGATAATATTATGAATAATCTAATATACGTCTAAAATATCTCTATATCCAATTCATTTGATGTAATTTAAAATCCAAGTTAGCAACTAATATAGTTTAAAATAAATAATCTTATCAAGGTAAACCTCACAATAGGTTAAAAAAAATCCTTATAATTCTTTCTTTCCTATTGTATGTACCACTTAGCTATCAAACGAGTTTTGTATTTCTTGATACTGCCGTCAGCCTTATGCTTCACTTTGAGAATCCACTAATTCTCAATCGTTTTACGTCCTAATTGCAACTCTATATTGACTAACTCTTTATTGACTGTATTTCCCATTCCATTGTTTTAATCTTTTTTTTTTCTTAGCTGAAGATCTAAGAGCTTAAGAATACGCTTCACTTTGAGAATCCACTAATTCTCAATCAGTTTACGTCCTAATTGCAACTCTACACACTAACTCTCTATTGACTGCATTTCTCATTCCATTGTTTTAATCTTTTTTTTTTTCTTAGTTGAAGATCTAAGAGCTTAAGAAACACATTTCTCATCTCATCTCCATCAGGAGTACCAATAAATACTTTCCCTTCAATCTCAAATCAACAACTGAAAATCCTTAGATGACTCGTTTATCATAGCTGAGATTGATCTATTGACTCATCAATAAGCATGTTACTCCCACTCGGACTAGACTCGATGACTACACTCATTGCAAGATGTAATTATGAAACTAATGACTATATTCATCTGTATCCATATTGCTCCCACTTAGACTTGTGTCTGTCAAAAAATTTCTTTAGCGAAGCAGTCTGGTCACGAGTTTAGTTTAGAGATAAGACTTATTTCATCTCCTTATACTTGAAAGCAAAAAAAAATTCTAAAAATGTGATCCCTTGTAATTCAAACTCAGTTAAACTTCTATTCTCTTACTCTCTAAATAATACATATTCTTTTAACTGCTCAAATATATATTGGAAAGAACATATTCTTCCGATCCTCCAAATTTATATAAAGATTTGTGAGCAATTTTACAACTCTATGGTTTTAAAGTCCAAAAATAAATTTGTGTTTAGTCCATAACTCATATGGAGTGGAAGTTACTAATTATGTGAGTATTAGGTTAAGTTCAATAATAATTACTAATAATGTATCATCCTAATAGATGATTGACAAAATTAAGCCATCTCATTATTGACCTAATGACAGGTGCCGAATCCATCAATTTAAAATTTACTTCCCTTTTCTTGATTAATAAACACTTGTAGATAGGGTAAGTGTGTAACAGCCCGGAAACCGAACTGCTACCGGCACTAGGATCCAGATCGGCTTAAGGCCGCCGGGACCCATAGTAAGCCTACTGTGAACTCTGTGTACCTGTGATATCCCATACATGATCATACATCTTCTGTAAACATTTAAACTTTTCTCTGTTCCAAGGCTTAACCTGTGCATGCACTAACTCTGTACTATAAAACCCCTGCTAGAGCTCTCATCTTTGCTCTAGGCGGGTCCTCTCATATAATGTTCAGCCTGGTTTTGCAGACAAACATAGACACTAAAATCATTTTCATCACAGACCATGGAGATACAAAATTACAACTCATAAGGTCAAGCATCATCTATACAATATACACTATTTGTACAATTACATGTCCACACTAGCTATTACATAACTCTTCTCTTTATCTGTACCCTGCTGACCTCTCTGGACTCTGTACCTGCAAGACTGGGGTTGAGGGAGAGGGTGAACTATACTAGCCCAGTGAGTAGTACATAAAAACATGTGATAAAACATGATCTCATGGAATGCATCACAACACAAGTAATCACATAATCTCAGACGGACTAATTCAAAATTCCCCCACATTGCCCGGCCCGCGAAGGAGCTCCTCAGGTCTTCATTCAGCACCCTATGGTACCGTGTGCCCGGCCCTTTCAGGGCCCCTCAGGTCTTCATTTAGGGGGCTAATGAATATAAGCTATGCCCGATCTGTACATGCACTGATTAATGCAACATCTTCGTGCTCACTAATGCAAGACTATAAACATGGCATAAATGATGCATGAACTATGCTCAAAATGTTTGAGTTCTCATATTAACAGATTTAGGTCAGTTCCACTCACCTCTGGCTGACTCTGTACTGACTCTGCAGGTGCTGAAGCAGTGCTCACTGCTGACCTCCTTGGTTCCTCTGGTCCGTTCCTACATAGGTGGACTGAAATGAGGGACCAAACTAACCCAAGAACATTTCTAAGAAACTCCCAAAAAACCCTCTAAAACATCCTAGAACAATCACATAAAACATGCAAAAGAAAGCTGGACAGGGTACTTTCGGCGGCAGGTTCGGCGGCCGAAACCCCTCTCCAGAGACAAAACTCATGCATGTTCGGCGGCACCTTCGGCAGCCGAAAGTCTCGTCCAGAGACGAAACTCAACCTTCGGCGGCACTTTCGGCGGTCGAACCTTGCCTCCAGAGATGAAAGTCCACATGTTCGGGGGCAAGCTTTGGCAGCCAAAACTGCCTCTATCAGGGGTTCGGCGGCCGAACCTTCCTTCGGTGGCAGAACCCTGCTCTGTTTCATGCAAACCTTTCCCCAAACTTACCCAACATGCATATCAACTACTCCCAACTAGCACATACCATAAAACATGCATCAAAGGGCCTCAAACTCACTGATAACCCCAAGAAACATATCAAACAACACTTAAACATGCTTAAAACACAAAAGCATGCAAAACCTCAACCACAACCCTATTCATGCATACTATCCATACACCTTCCATAAAACCTTCAAAAATCAGTAAAAGAGGTCCTGGATCTTGACTTACCTCTTCCAAACAAGAGATCAAGTGATCCTAACGTGGAAATATGGAGGAATCGCCTCACAACTCTCCAAACTTCAAAACGTGGTTCTTTTGCTCAAAACTCTCAAAACCTTCAAAAACACATGAAAACTCTTCTAAACCTTACAAGATTTGAGCAAGATCATGAAAGTCAACTAGGGAGGGTGTTGGACTCACCTCTGGCTGAAGATGGAAGCACAAGATCATCCTTCCACCGACTTGGCACCCTTTTATAGGTGGCTGGCCAGACCACCTTCGGCGGCCAAACGTGAATCCAAAACCATGCAAGGTTCGGCGGCCGAAAGTCACCTTCGGCGGCCGAACTTGCCCTTATCTCCCTTGGCTCTTTTCTTTCAAAACTCATTTTCCTTTATACTTAAAACCTTAAAACAAGTCCAAATACATAAGAAAACATATGTCTTCCCCTTCTCGAGGGTTCCGACACCCGAGATTCCACCAGACTACAGGAATTCCGAGGCCGGACTCGAGTCGGGTATTACAAAGTGAGTATCGATCCCACAAAGACCTTAATTCTGTTTAATTTAGATGACCAATTTGAAATGGAAGAGTAGTTTAATACAAAAAGTGAGAAGAAGAGAGTTTTTTTTTATAAAAGTTATTTTGCCTTGGGCAAGTCAAAAAAATAAACTTAAAAGAAAAATAATAAATAATGCAATTGAAATTAAAGAAACAAATAATTAAAAAACTTTCAGCTGAAGGTAATTAAATTGAGATATTTTGCAGTTGATCATTGGTTAGAAAAAAAATATTTCATATAATAATCTATTGTTTGGTTATAGTGGTCAGACACATGAATCCCGCCAATTCTTCCTTATGAATAAATTAATCCGCTTCGCGCTTAAATTAATTTCTAGTTAACTAACAACCCCAACATGTGTGTAGATTTAATTAATCAACTGCATTAAGAGAGAATAACCCAAACTTGATCAATAAAAATACGCGTTTTATTTAAATCAAATCTACTAATTTCTTAATATAAACTAATATATTAATCGCTACTTGTTATTAACCCAGTTAAACACTTACGGATTTAATTAGATTAATTAGCAATATGTTGTCTTCTCAAGAGATTCAATGGACCCCTTCAATTCTCAAGAAAACAACAATGGAGGTGGTGTTCTTCGAATTCAAAAATTAATAGAAAATAAAAATAAGATGAAGAGAATTAAAATGCTTAACCTCACAACTTGAACAAACCTCAATTTAATTTAACTTTCAACTGAAAAATAATTATTTAGCCACTCATGACCATAATAAAATTATAACAACTAAGCAAAAGAAGAAGAAAAAAATGGAGAAGAGAGTGGGGGACAGCAAGAGAGGAAATGAGAGTGAGAGGTAGAATATGATCCCCTAGGTTTAATGCTAGGAGCCTTTATATAGGTACAAAAAGATAAAACTTAATAATTTAAAATAAAATCTACTCCTTCTATCTTATCTCTATCCTATTCTTATCTCTATCTTCTCTGGTTGAGTTTGATTCAACTTAACCCATTTGAAGCTAATCTTGTCCTTACTTAGGTAGCAAAATCTATCTTATCTCCCCATCGCCTTGTGCTACACGTTTGGTCAAGGTTGTAGCCTCTTAGTATAAAAAATCCTTTAATTCAGTCTTTTTTCTTTTTTTTTCTCAACTTCTGCTCACTAACCTGTTCAAAATCAAATTCAAATTAAAATTAAATATTTATATCAAAATTACAATAAAATCAAAGAATTAAATGAGGAAAAAATTGTGAGTTTTTGCAACTCATCACCTAACCTAATAGGGTTCTATTTCTCCTTTCTATTTATAATTTCTAAATCGCTCTGACATAAATTTTCTATCTCGATTGGTTCTTAAAGTCTTTTATTTTCTATCTAATTGATTCTCAACTAAATTCAAAAATTTAATAAAGCAACTTAAAGCCTCAATTTAATGAGATGTCAAATAGACATAACCTTACATAGAGTAGTCATTAATTACAAAATAGATGCTCCTATGTCTAGTCCCATATACATATAATTACATTTACTAGAAAAGATTAAACACAATAGAAATTCAGCTCTTATTCCTAGATAGTTTCAAATTAGGCAATATTTACAAGTGGACATATCTACTTTGTTAATTTTACCTAATAGGCTCATTTTAACTAATAATTGTATATCTTTTAACCTATGTGGCAAAGTATAATATACCCCATATTTACATCATTCATAGACGTATTAAAAGATGTAAAATAGGGAAAAAATATACTATTGAAGTTACATATAACTTCTAAGTCAATATGAGCATTTATGAAATATTTAGAATCACTAGAACTTGTACTTAAAACAAGTTTATACGTAATTCATAAAAAATAAAAAAAATTAAGTTTAATCAACATCAACACAAATAATAAATTCCATTGAATTTATATAACAAATTGGATATTATGTAGGAACAAAATTTACTCACTACATATAGTAAGCTCGCAGGTGCTTAAGCCCTTTACCTCCACTTTGGAGTTATTTCCTAACAAATATCCATTTTGCTTATAAAAAATTAATCAAAATTCCACGAAGGTATTCCGATTCTATTCTATACAGTTAAAACATTTGTCCTTAGCAATGTTTTCCTTCTTCTATCTAAAAGAACCTTTGCACTTCCCTTTATTGTTGTTTCTAGTTGAACTTAACTTTTTCTATCCCAGCTATTTACCACTTGATGTTTTCACTAGTTCCCCTTTCTTCTTAAGGAATTAGAGTTAGTTATGTACACTTATGTACTCAATAGATTTAAACGCAGATGTTCCTACTCTAGCTCTAAGAAGCACATAACATCTTCCATATACTTTGTGGCTAAATAGCATTTTTCATGTAATCCTTGGTGTTTGGACAAAGAGCATATGACCACTTGAACATTATGTTTGTTAATCAAAATATAACAAGTATCTTTTACCTCATTCACTATACTACTCATGATCTTAAAATATATTCTTATATTATGATGAGAACTCTTCTTATAAGTGTCTGATAATATAGTGTAAGCTACAAAATTGACAAACGAGATTCCTTCAAACCTCACTTTCAAGTGCAAACCATATATTTGTTATTGAGTCATATTATTTGTAAACTCAAGCATAACAATATCATACATATTGCTCACTAAAGTGATGTGAGCAGTTAAATTCACTTCTTCTGACGGGTGTCGAATTCGTCAATTTAAAATTTACATCCATTTTCTTGATTGATAAATTTTCTTGATTGATAAGAACTTGTAGATAGGGTAAGTGAGTATCGCTCCCACAGAGACCTTAATCCTGTTTAATTTAAATGACCAATTTGTAATAAAAGAGTAGTTTAATACAAAAAGTGAGAAGAAGAGAGTTTTTTTTATGAAAGTAATTTTGCCTTGGGCAAGCCAAACAAATAAACTTAAGAGAAAAATAATAAATAATGCAATTGAAATTGAAGAAACAAATAATTAAAAAAAACTTTCAGCTGAAGGTAATCAAATTTGAGGTATTTTGCAGTTGATCATTGGTTAGAAAAATATTTTATTATCTATTGTTTGGTTATAGTGGTCAAACACGCGAATTTCACAATTCTTCTTTATGAATAAATTAATCCGCTTCGCGCTTAAATTAATTCCTAGTTAACTAACAATCCCAACACGCGTATAGATTTAATTAGTCAACTGCATTAAGAGAGAAGAATCCAAACTTGATCAATAAAAACACGCGTTTTATTTAAATCAAATATACTAATTTCTTAATATAAACTAATATATTAATTGCTACTTATTATTAACCCAATTAAACAATTACGGATTTAATTAGATTAATTAGCAATATGTTGTCTTCCCAAGAGATTCAATGGGCCCATTGAATTCTCAAGAAAATAACAATGGAGGTGGTGTTCCTCGAATTCAGAAATTAATAGAAAATAGAAATAAGATGAAGAGAGTTGTAGTGCATAACCTCACAACTTGAACAAATCTCAAATTAATTTAACCTTCAACTGAAAATAAATTGTTTAGCCACTCATGACCATAATAAAATTATAACAACTAAGTAAAAGAAGAAAGAGAAAAAAAAAATAGAGAAGAGAGTGGGGAGCAGCAAGAGAGGAAATGAGAGTGAGAGGTAGAATATGATCCTCCAGGTTGAATGCTAGGACCCTTTATATAGGCACAAAAAGATAAAATTTAAAATAAAATCTATTATCCCTATCTTATCTCTATCCTCATCTTATCTCTATCTTAATATGATCTTTATCCTCATCTGATTGAGTTTGATTCAATTTGACTCCACTTGAAGCTAATCTTATCCTTGCTTAGGTGGTAAAATCTATCTTATCTCCCCATCGCCTTGGGTTACAGGTTTGGTCAAGGTTGTAGCCTCCCAGTATAAAAAATCCTTTAATTCAGCTTTTTTTCTTCCTTTTCTCAACTTCTGCTCACAAAACTGTCTAAAATTAAATTCAAATTAAAATTAAATATTTATATCAAAATTACAGTAAAATCAAGGAATTAAATGAGGAAAAAATTGTGAGTTTTGCAACTCATCAGATTCCCCCACACTTGCACCTTTGTTTGTTCTCAAGCACAAAAATTAAAATGAAACAATAAAATACAGCCCTGTCCTTAACCAATCTGAAATTTAATTCGTCCAAAGCAAAGAACCAAATTGTCATGCAATAGGATGATAGCAGAAATAGCTTAATTCATCAAAGTTCACTTCAACAAGTTTCATATTTAAAACATGTTTCTCAAGACATAAAGTTGGTCCTCAATTCAATTTCAAGCACAAAAATATTAGAATGTCATATAATATTAGACTGCTCTTTTGAAAGAATAGAATCTTAGAACTCTTGACTAGACCAATAAAATTTAAAGATTTTGGGGTTTATTATTTATTATTTACACTTTCTATTATATCTTGCCTGGAACCGATAAAGTGAATGTGAAACAAATGGTTACTGAGCAACTCGCCCCAGGTTATTCAGCTCAGGTGGCTACTAACTCCACTCATAATTACCCAATAAAAAGGTATGGGCGATGATGATCTGAGATCCAGAGAAAATAGGGTTTACAATGGTTGAGTAAGCTTGGTCTGAGAGGAGGGAGCTCCTCTCCCTTTATTCTTTTCTTTTGTCTGCTAGTGATGTCTAACGGCTTTGCCACTATTGAGCCACCTGTCTCTATCATACGGATACGTACGTACTAAAATTTCAGACGTCTATTCCATGCTGAACGGCCATTTAATTTCCCCCTGGAACGCGTGTAACAGATCTGCTGGATGGATGGGCCGGTTGTCCCTTCTCCTACTAGGCCTCAGAACCGAGCTAGGTGTGGGGAGATTAAGGCCCAAGGGAGGCCCGATCTCAAGGTCGTGTGGTCTAGGCCGGCTCATTGAAGAGGCCTTTTGACCCTTGGATCAGAGTTGTCACCTTGGGCTTGGCCTTATATCGGGGTGGTGAAGCCTAGCGGTCATCAATTGCCCCTTTATCTTCTCATCAGTTATTTCATGAATGATGAGGGGGTAAATATCGAGAACCATTATGACCGCGTGGCCCGAGGGCAGTTTCCCTTAAAACGTCTCTTCTTCACTTTACTGTTTCAAAATTTGAATTTTCTCAGCCTTTCCAAAACTCTTGTTCTTCTCTGCTCTCTGCGTGTATCGCTATCTCTGTTCTCCTGCCCCCGCCGTTTTCAAGGTACGCTTTTCATTCCTCCATGGATAGCCCAAAGCTCCCTGATGTTATTAATCAAGAGTCTAGAATTACTCCTTCCACCCTAAAAAATTTCTTTTCTCGGGAGTATCTAGATACCCCTCTTTTCCATATCTGGGCTCCCTATTGGAATGAGAGGATCGTCCTTCCCGATCCTCCTCCTTCTGGTTTGATCGACCCTCAGAAGGACCGCAGTCTGGTCTTTTTCGTCAAACAGCGAGAGTATGGTCTAAACTTTCCCTTCTCTCCCTTTTTCATTGAGGTCTTTCGGTATTTCGGGATAACCCCCAGGATGCTGGCTCCCAATTCTATCCTGTTCATGTGCTCTTTCGAGTCTGTCTATCTAAGCTGGGGATTCACACCCACAGCACGTCTGTTTGTTACCTTTTTTCGATTAGTTAAGGCGAGTCAGGGCTTTTATTATTTTGCCCCTCGCGGAGGGTTGTCCATCTTTTCGGGTCACAAGGACTCAATAAAAGGCTGGGTAGAGGGGTTCGCAATGGTAGAGCTAAAAAAGGACTTCAGATTGTCTTGGGAGGTGGAGCTCTCCTGAGAGGATGTCCCTTTAGGCTGCAACGATCTGCCCCAACTAAGCCTTTCTAAGCAGGTCGGGTTCCTTCAACTGACTTCTGTTGAGAAGAAGTATGACGTTGAAAAATACATGTTTATGTCCAGTCTTCAGGACTACAGGGACGCGGGTATTTCACCTTGTTTAATAGCTTTGTTTCTCCTTTCTTGATTTTCCCTGAAAGCTTTTCTAACTTGTTTCAGTTTTGGGTCTCTACAGCTTCTCAAGCAGCTATGGACAAAATCAAGCCTCCCAAGAATTTTACCCTGTCTCGAGAGAGTATGAAGGCCGCCCTGGACGCTTTCCGAGCTGGGCAGTTCATGTCTGAAGCTACTCAGGATGTGGCCCAAGTCATTTCTTCCAGGTTGGCAGGCCGATCTGTTCCCCCAGCTCCAGCTTCTTCTCAAGCTTCTAAGCCGAGCTCCCGGGGTGTTAGGACCTCCAAGCTTTCCAGCCACAGCAAGTCTAGCTCCCTTCCTCGATCTTCTCAGGCCACCGGGTCCCAACAGGCCACTATTGGGAGGACAAAAGTTGCACCGAAGGTTACTGACAAGCCAGTTGAGGACCCCGGGCTTGTGAGGACTGATGCTGCTTCATCTTTTGGGGATGCCCCTGAGGAGATGTTCGAGGTCTCTCCAACTGATGGAAGGGCTCCCGAGGGTGAGATGGAGGTCGTCCCGGCAGGTGAAGGCGTCCAGGTAGCTGCCGTCAAGGTTGCCCCTATTGCTAAGGGAATTCCTATGGAGGGGGCTGAGTCCGGGCCAGTCGATGACGTTCCTCCCCGAAAGAAGTCCTCAGCCGTCCCTGAGGGTGCTGCTAAGGAGGTTACTGGCAAGCGAGCTCCTCCTTCTGATGCTCCTGCTCCGGCTCCTGCCTCCAAGAAGTCTCGGGCTTCCAAGCAGCCTGCCCCAGCTCTGCCTTCCCTTGAGAAGGGGAAAACTCCTGTAGTACCCTTGCTCTCTGCCCCAGACAACGAGATTTTGAACACGGAAGACATTACCTTCCAGTCTTCTGCGAGTGTTGTTGCAGGGGTGCTACGGAAGCGAATGTTTGGTGGGGTCACGGAGGCTTTAGACCCTCGCTTGCTTGCTCTTACTGGCCTTTTGGCCAACTCTACTTGAGAGCAAGTAGCGTTCCGGTCTCGGACTAGAAAGGTGCTCGGAGACACGATCAGGGAAATGCTCCTCATGGTAAGTTGTATTCTTCACTTTTGGTTCTTCTTTTGATTTTCGTTGTTCCATACCTTAATTGTTCTCTCTTCTCACTAGGTGATGGGCCTCTTTATGGAGGTGGACGCCCGTGACCGGTCTGTTCGGGACACGGTGGATCGTCGTATTGAGGAGGCACGCCAGGAGGAGAATCTTTCTGCAACCAGTGATGCCCAAGGCCATCTTGCCGCAGCCCAAGAGCATCTGAAGACTCTACAAGGGGAACTGTCCTACAACCTCGGTGCTCTCAAGAGGGCTGATGAGAAGGCAGTCGCTACAGAGGCTCACCGCGATGAAGCCTTGGAGAAGCTATCCTCCCTAGAGGAGGTCCGGTGGGAGAGGGATGAGGCTGTGGGCCAGAGGAATGAGGTCTGGCATCAGTACAAGGCTTTGAAAGAGGATTATGAGGGAGATCAGGCCCGTTATGATACTGTGATGGCTCAAAAGGATGAGGCCATAGCTCAGATAGTAGTTCTCGAGTAGGAGCTGAGCAAGCGTACTGATACTCTTAAGGACCTGACTTTGGCAGCAGAGGAGTCAAAGCTTCAAAATCAACAACTCTGCCAAGAGATCAAGGCTTTGGAAAAGAGGTGTTCAGCCCTGCTTGAGGATGCCAAGCTCGCCGAAGATAGGGTCCAGTTAGCGTGTGAGGAGCGCCTACAGGAATATAGGGGTTTGCTGAGCTGAGGGCAGAGATTGATCAAGCCTGTCAGAGGTGCTTATTGGAATATAAGGGCTCCTCGAAGCTGAAAATCGAAATTGAGCAGGCCTGTGAAGATCATCTTTGACATTATCAAGACTCTCTTGAATTGAAAGCAAAGATAGAGAGGCCTGTGAGGCACAGTTTGCAGAGTTTAAAGCTTCTGATGAGCTGAAACACGAGATATGGAACAGGGGTTTCCGCATGTTTGCCTCCGGGTTCAATCGGGGCTTGAGGGAGGCTAGGGATGCCCCCTCCACCCCACTAGCTCAGATCCAAGCCCCTGAAGTGGACTTTGATGGTGAGGAGGTGTGCTATGGGGAGGATGATATCCCTCTGCCTAAAGGAGCTTCTCGCACTGCAGCTGGACCTCTTGAAGGGGATGCCGAGCTTGAGGAGGGGGGTGAATAGGAAAGCGGTGAGTCTAAAGAGAGCCATGCCAGGCCTCAAGGAGAGGATGCCGAGTCCCAAGGAGAAGATGTTGGACCCCGGGGAGGGGAGATAGTGCCCTTTGTGGGTGCCAGGGGGTCAGAATAAGAGAGTACTAGGCTCCCCAAGGATAGTAGTGTAGATGATAATGTAAATGATGATATAATTAATAATGTAAGTCCTCTAAGGACAATCTTTCCCCCTATAGTTATAGATGATTAGATAAAGTTGTAATTAATTTTTCTTTTGTTTAATGAGATTTGGCTTCTGTTTGTATTTATACTTGAATTATTTTTGCTTTTGTTTACTTTTCTGGTCCTACTGAGCTGCTTAACCTATTAAAAGTCTAATCTGTTAAGGGCCTAATTCGTTTCTCCTATTAGTAAGCTTTTTCTGGCTTGATTTATCTTAAGGATAGAAGCTTTTTAGGTCTTATGTTCACTCAGTAATCTTTCAAAAGATTAAATTATACTAGGCTGATCAGCCCTGTTACTAATCTTTCCTCCCTTAAATCAATCCAGGCTGGAATTTTAGTGATTGGCTAAACTTCTATCTTGTGAGTTTTTCTAATTTTGCCAAGGTATTCTTGTTTTTTATCTTGCTGATTCATCGGTAACGCAAGCACGTGCTTACAATTTACATGTAATCAAAATAGATTAAATCATGTACCTTCTCATCATGACGAGCTTATCTTCTGGGTTTTGTTTTCTGTCCTGTGTTGAGTGGAGTTGGGGCTGTGGCTTTGCTCATCTGCTCGTGCCTTCGATTTCTTCTGCTTGGGTTAGAGAGGATTTGTAACTTCTATTTTGCCATCTGGCTTTCTCGAGTTTGGCTCTTCTCTTGCTTAGCTCTTCCGAGCTCAAGTCTGTGTATCTCAGCTCGGGGTTCAGCCTTTTCAGGCCTGCTTTGTCCCTTTCCTATTTTCAGATTTGCTTAAAGTTTTGAGCCTTTTTCGCTTGGTCACCATTATGAGGCCTTTTGGCTTTGTTCAGATTCAAGCTTTTTATTGGTTCTGGGGTGCCGGGGTCAATTTGGAGCTCGGTCTTCACTATCTTAGTCGGTTTTGTGGCGCCGGGGTCATTTTTTAGCCCGGTCCCCACCTCACTGAGGCCTTGAACGAGATTCAGGCACTTTTGGCCTTACTGTCGCTTCATCATCTCAGCTGATTTTGTGGTGCCGGAGTCATTTTGGAGCCCGGTCACCCACCTCACTGAGGCCTTGAACGAGATTCAGGCACTTTGGCCTTGAACGAGATTCAGGCACTTTAGCATTGAACGAGATTCAGGCACTTTGGCCTTACTGTCGCTTCATCATCCCAGCTGGTTTTGTGGTGCCGGTGTAATACCCGGCTAGACTCCGGTATCGGAATTCCTACCGTCCGGTGGAATCTCGGATGTCGGAGACCTCTAAAAGGGTAAAACCATGTTTTCATGAAATGTTTTAATGTTTTTGATGATTTTAAGTAAAGAGGAAATGAGTTTTTGGAATAAAAACACCCTTGGAGGAAACTCAGATTCGGCCGCCGAAACTCAAAGTTCGGCCGCCGAACATGCATGCTTTTCAGGTGAGCCTTAGGCCCCCGAAGGCATAAGTGAGGGAAGCCCAGGTTCGGCTGCCGAACATGGCATGCATGCGGGGGCACGTTCGGCTCCCGAATGTGGCCTGGCCAGCCACTATAAAAGAGCCCCTTAGCCGAAATGGGCGAGCTTTCTCCCCATTTTCGGCCAAGGTGAGCCCTTCCGCCGTCCCTCACCATCTTTGAGTTCTTTCCTTCAAATCTTTCAAGATTTTCACAAGTTTTTGCTGTGTTTTGAAGATTTTCGGGTTTAAAGCAAGTTTTGGAGCTTTGAGGTTCAAAAACTCAAAATCTCCCACCTCCGAGTTTAGGACGTCTCTCTCTCGATCTCCAAGAGGTAAGAGCCGATCTTAAGCTCATTTCATGTTTAAAGTAAGTTTTATGCAAGATCTATGGGGTAGAATGCATGTTTAGCTCATAGTTAGGTTTTTGAGTTAATGTTATGTTTTGAGCAATGTATGTTGGATTTGTGTTGTTATTGTGTGTTGTAGTTGGGGTTTAAGTTAGTTTGAGGCCCCTAGGAGCCAATGTATGTATATTTGCATGATTTGAATGAGCTAAATGCATGATTGGAAGTTTTGGAGGCAAATGTGCATAAAGGAGCCAAGTTTCTGCCCTTTGGCAGAAACCAGGTTCGGCAGTCGAAGGAACTTTCGGCCGCCGAACATGGCTTGGGAGGCAGGCCTTTCGACTGCCGAAGTTGCCCCCGAAAAGAGACTTTCGTCTCTGTCTGGGACTTTCGGCCGCCGAAGGTGCCGCCGAACCTGCCCTGTTATGCCTTCCTTTGCATGTTTTTGCATGATTGTTTTGAGGTGTTTTAGGGGGTTTTTGGGGGATGTTTTTAGAGTTATGTTCTAGTGGTTTGGTCCCTCATTTGAGTCCACCTGTGTAGGTTCGGACCCGAGGAACCGAGGACCCCAGCAGTGAGTCAGCTGCTTCAGTCATTGTCAGAGCTAGCCAAGAGGTGAGTAGAATAAACCTTTACGTTTTAAAGCAAATAAATTATAAAGCTTTTAGCATGTTCATGCATCATGAATGCCATGTGATGAATTAGGTTGTTTGCATTAGAATTCACGAATATGTTGCATTGCATTTATGATGTTGTTGTGGATTGGTTATTGGATGATCCTTTAGTCCTCATATGTTATGATGATGTTACGGCATGATATGGTATGGAAGTCCAGGTTGTACCCATTCTACGTCCCTGGCACGATGTAAGAGAAAGTCCAGGTTGTACCCATTCTACGTCCCTGGCACAGTTGGACTGTATGATATGTTATGTTAAGAGAAAGACCGGTTGTACCCATTCTACGTCCCTGGCACAGTTGGACTGTATGATATGTTATGTTAAGAGAAAGACCGGTTGTACCCATTCTACGTCCCGGCACAGTTGGACTATGTAGAGGACTATTGGTGACAATACCATCCGAGATGTGATTAGTTGTGATGTGTTGCATTACATGATGGCATGAGATTTAAATGTTGTTTTCTTCTATTCTGCTCACTGGGCTCTTGTAGCTCACCCCTTTTCCCTAATCCCTCAGGATTGCAGGTACGGGCTAGACAGAGAAGTCAAGAAGAGTAAAGTCTTATGTTTGTAATAGTTAGTAAGTGGACATGATAAATAGTATAATGATGTAAAGTTGAATAGTCATGTTATGTATATTGATATTGAGGATTAGAGGTTGTGCTTGACCCTATGGATGTTGTAATCCCTTTTGATGCACGATCTTAAATGTTTTATGATAAAGATGCTAGCCAACTCAACACATATATATCGCCCATTGGGGCCTTGATGAAATCCCACAGAGGGATTAATGTTTATGTATATGATTATGTTCAGTGCATGCAGGTTGAGTTTGGCGTATGATAGAATGTATGAAAGAAAAGTTTTAAGTTTTATGTATGATTGTTGATCATGTATGGGATTTAACAGGTTTACAGGTTGCATGTCAGGCTTGCTATGGGTCTCGGCGGCCTTAAGCCGATCTGGATCCTAGCGCCGGTAGCGGTCCGATTTTCGGGTCGTTACAGAATGGTATCAGAGCCCTAGGTTCATATGGTCGGACCTAGAGTGTCGGGCTCATAGATGTTATAGAAGGTCAAGCACAATAGGAAGATCATGTCCACTAGGATAGGATGTGGAGTCCTGTCTTGTTTGATGATGTGATGTATGTGATGAGAGTTCATGTGTGCCCACATGAACCATATGATGCTAATGTTTGCTTGTTATGTGCTGCTTTTCAGAAAATAGGATGAGACGAACTCGTCGATCTGCACGATTGACTGGAGTGCCACTTGAGGATGAGGGCATGAGCGCCCGTCCTCCTACATTGCCTAGGGCAATGTCAAGCAGGTCCAATAGAGACAGAGCAGTGAGAGACCCTAGAAGGTCTTTGGATATGGGTAGAAGCAGATCAGTCAGAGGAACAGTTCAGGGAGGAATGTCAGAAGACATGGGGGATGATATGGATGTAGAGCAGAGGAGGGATGGCAGTTTGGGAGTTAGTATGTCAGAAGAGGGAATGGGAGAGTCCCAAGGAGGCACTCAGGCCTCGGGATTTGTTCAGCCACCCCACTACCAACATTTCTCACAAAACCCCGGGTATTCGATGGGAGGTACATCGGATTACCCTAGTTTCACCCCTTATCCCACACAGATGCCATACCCACCCTACTACCCACCATATTCACAATACCCAATGTATCCACCCCCACCTTACTATCCAAACCCTACCTCAAAAAAATGTTGCACCACCTCCACCTCCTACAGAACCAGCAGCCCCAGTTACTCAACCTTCTAGACCTAGCTCAGCCAGTGGGAGCAAGGTCAAAATGACCGACTACATGAAGTTGGGTGCTCCTCAGTATGAAAAAGGGGATGACCCGTTTGTGTATCTTGAGAGGGTCAAGGTGATCACAGATGAGATTGGGGCTGATGACAGTAGAGCCATTCAGATGGCTGGGTTCACTCTTAAGTGCAAGAAGGCACGAGAGTGGTTCAAGAATTATGTGAACCCCAGAGTAGACAGCATGTCTTGGGAGGAGTTTGCAAACGAGTTTGCAGGATGGGCTTTTCCCGATAGTTCAAGGGAGCTGAAGATGATAGAGTTCGAGCAGTTGAGGCAGACTGATGAGATGAGTGTCGAGGAGTTCACAGACAGATTCTTGGAGCTATTGCCATTTGCAGGGCAAAACCTTGACACAGACCAAAAGAGGTCGAGGAGGTATATCATGAAACTCCACTCTAGATATTCCTCCTTGATCCAGTCAGCAGATAGGGAGAGCTTCCACGCCATAGTGGATATGGCCCGGAAAATGGAGGCCAGTGCCATCGTTCAGGGGACAGTTAAGCAGTCAGTGGCACAGCCTTCTGGTTCTAAGACCCCAGGCTCTTCTTCTTTCAGTGCAGCAGCTTCAGGTAGCAAAAAGTGGAGTAACACAACTAGGAAGCCCAAGAAGAACAAGTTCTGGAATAAGGTCAAGTCTAGTCTGGGACTAGGGAGTGGCTCAAGCTCTGGCGCGGATAATGCAGTTTGTGCAAAGTGTGGTAGGCTACACAGGGGAGTTTCTCGGGCTGGGACAGCAGCCTGCTTCAGATGCGGGCAAGAGGGACACATAGCTCGGGAGTGTCCTAGGGCAGCTTTTGGAGCACAGTCTCAGCAGACAGCTTCTGGTAGTGTGGCTCAGCCAGCAGCTCCAGCCATGACTCAGGCCAGTGGCAGAGGCAGAGGGAGAGGGGCAGCCTCTTCTTCAGCGGGTTTCAGAGGTGAAGGTCCATCAGCTCCAGCACGGATCTTCACGGTGACTCAACAGGAGGCAGATGCATCTAATACCGTGGTGGCATGTAATTTAGTCATTGGTTGTTCAGATGTGTATGCCTTGATGGACCCTGGTGCATCTCATTCTTTTATTGCTCCGAGAGCCGTTCAGAGGTTGGGGTTGATGATCTCTGAGTTAGAGTGTCCTCTCTGGGTCAGTGGACCCAAGTGTGATCCATCAGTGGCAGAGTCAGTCTGCCAATGTAGTCCTGTGTTTGTTGAGGGAAGATGCTTGTCCGCCGACCTGATGGTTCTAGATTTGACAGATTTTGACGTCATTCTAGGGATGGACTGGTTATCTACCCATGGTGCTACCTTGGACTGCAGGGACAAGGTAGTCAGGTTCAGAGGTCAGGATGGATCAGAGGTTGTCTTCAGAGGAGACAGGAGGGGTACACCTAGAGGTCTGATATCAGCTCTTCAGGCTCGTAGGTTGCTTAGGAAGGGATGTCAGGGGTATTTGGCTCATGTGAGAGAGCTTAGCAGTCAGGTTAGAGAGCCCGCCTCGGTGCCAGTGGTTAGAGAGTTTCTAGACGTCTTCCCAGACGAGCTGCCAGGTTTACCACCTGCTAGGGAGATAGAGTTCGAGATAGAACTGATGCCTGGAACCCGACCGATCTCTATTCCTCCCTACAGGATGGCTCCAGCCGAGTTGAAAGAATTGAAAGAACAGTTGCAAGAGCTGGTAGACAAGGGCTTCATCCGACCAAGCACTTCACCTTGGGGTGCACCAGTTTTGTTCGTGAGAAAGAAGGATGGATCCCTTAGACTTTGTATCGACTACAGGCAGTTGAACAAAGTCACTACCAAGAATAAGTACCCGTTGCCTAGGATCGACGATCTATTCGACCAGCTAGCCGGAGCAGGTTGTTTCTCCAAAATAGATCTGAGATCGGGGTACCATCAGTTGAGGATAAGGGAAGAAGATGTGCCGAAGACAGCTTTCAGGACTAGATATGGGCATTTTGAGTTCCTTGTAATGCCGTTCGGGTTAACCAACGCCCCTGCAGCATTCATGGATCTCATGAATAGAGTGTTTAGCCAATACCTGGATCACTTCGTTATTGTCTTCATAGATGATATCTTAGTGTATTCCAGGAATGCAGAGGAGCATGCCCATCATCTGAGGTTGGTTCTGCAGACCTTGAGGGAACATGGCTTGTATGCCAAGTTCTCTAAGTGTGAGTTCTGGCTGAGGAGCATTTCGTTCTTGGGGCATGTAGTGTCAGAGAATGGGATTGAGGTGGACCCCAAGAAGACAGAAACTGTGGCTAACTGGCCTAGACCCACTTCAGTAACGGAGATCAGGAGTTTCTTTTGGCAGGTTACTACAGGAGGTTCGTTCAGGACTTCTCGAAAATAGCAACTCCTCTGACCAGACTAACCAGGAAGAGTCAGAAGTTTCTGTGGACCGACCAGTGCGAAGAGAGTTTTAAAGAGCTTAAGAAGAGGTTGACTTCAGCACCAGTTTTAGCTCTGCCATCTAGCGATGAGGACTTTACAGTCTTTTGTGATGCGTCCCGTGTGGGATTGGGTTGTGTACTAATGCAGAATGAGAGGGTGGTTGCTTATGCTTCTAGACAGCTGAAGAAGCATGAGTTGAATTACCCCACACATGATTTTGAGATGGCAGCAGTAATCTTTGCACTCAAGATGTGGAGGCACTACCTCTATGGGGTAAAATGTGAGATCTTTACAGATCATAAGAGCCTGCAGTACATCCTGAGTCAAAGAGATTTGAACTTGAGACAGAGGAGATGGGTAGAGCTGCTGAGTGACTATGATTGCAAGATTCAGTATCATCCGGGTAAGGCGAATGTCATGGCAGACGCCCTAAGCCGGAAGTCACTAGGCAGTCTATCCCACATCACGGCAGAGAGGAGACCAGTGGTGAAGGAGTTTTATAAGCTCATTGATGAAGGTCTACAGTTGGAGTTATCTGGTACCGGTGCTTTAGTGGCCCAGATGAGAGTGACACCTGTGTTTCTGGAGCAAGTGGCTCAGAAACAGCATGAGGACCCAGAGTTAGTGAAGATTACCAGGACTGTTCAGTCAGGCAAGGATAGTGAGTTCAGATTTGATAGTAAGGGTATCCTCCGCTATGAGAGTCGATTGTGTGTACCAGATGACATAGGGCTAAGAGGAGACATTATGAGAGAGGCTCATAATGTAAGATACAGCGTTCACCCCGGAGCCACCAAGATGTATCAAGACTTGAAGAAAGTTTACTGGTGGCCAGCGATGAAGAAAGAAGTGGCACAGTTTGTGTCCGCCTGCGAAGTATGTCAGAGGGTGAAGCTGGAACATCAGAAGCCGGCTGGAATGCTTAACCCGCTACCTATTCCAGAGTGGAAATGGGAGAATATAGCTATGGACTTCGTAGTGGGGTTACCGGCGGCGTCCAACAGAGTGGACTCCATATGGGTGATTGTGGACAGACTCACCAAATCTGCTCACTTCATCCCTGTCAGGAGTGGCTATTCTGTGGAAAAGTTGGCGCAGGTGTATGTTGATGAGATCGTCAGGCTGCATGGGGTTCCTGTTTCAATAGTGTCGGATAGAGGGCCCCAGTTCACCTCCAGGTTTTGGCGGAGTCTGCAGAATGCCATGGGTACTAGGTTGGATTTCAGTATTGCCTTCCACCCCCAGACGGACGGACAGTCCGAAAGGACCATCCAGACTATCGAGGATATGCTTAGAATGTGTGTGCTGGACTTTGGCGGTTCTTGGAGGCAGCATCTACCTTTGGTGGAGTTTGCCTACAATAACAGCCATCATGCTAGCATCGGGATGGCTCCATATGAAGCTTTATATGGAAGGAAATGCAGGTCACCTGTTTGCTGGGAGGAAGTTGGAGAAAGGGCCTTGGCAGGGCCTGAGCTAGTAGAGATTACCAGCAGGGTGGTACCCATAATCAGAGCGAGAATCAAGACTGCTGCAAGCAGACAGAAAAGTTATGCAGACATCCGCAGAAGACAGGTAGAGTTTCAGGAGGGGGATCTGGTATTGCTCAAGGTGTCTCCAATGAAAGGAGTGGTTCGCTTTGGGAAGGAAGGTAAACTAGCCCCACGATACATCGGACCCTTTGAAATCTTGCAAAAGATTGGGAATGTATCATACAAGTTGGATTTACCTGCTTCAATGGCAAGAATCCATACGGTTTTCCATGTTTCAATGTTGAGGAAGTTTGTGTCAGATCCGAGCAAGGTTCTTAGTGAACCAGATGTGGAGATCCAAGAGGATCTCACCTATGTTGAACAGCCAGTACGGATCATAAACACCCAGATCAGAAAGCTAAGAAACAAGGAAATCCCGATGGTGAAAGTCCTTTGGAACCACCACAATCTGAAAGAATGCACTTGGGAGACACGGGAGTCCATGCTCCAGCAATACCCTTATCTTTTCTAAGGTTAGTTCCTTGTGAGTTTTATGTGCTTTGTGTGTTTGTTATATGTATGCCTTGCATGTGTTAGTGGAGAAACATTCGGGGACGAATGTTCTTAAGGGGGGAGAATGTAATATCCGGCTAGATTCCGGTATTGGGATTCCTGCCGTCCGGTGGAATCTTGGATGTCGGAGGCCTCTAGAAGGGTAGGAATCATGTTTTTATAAAACGTTTTAATGTATTTTATGTTTTAAACATGAAAGAAAATGAGTTTTTGCATGAAAATAACATTGGAGGAAAACTCAGGTTCGGCCGCCGAACACCTAGTTCGGCCGCCGAACATGCATGCACTTCGGGAGTGCTTTAGGCCCCCAAAGGCATAAGTGAGGGAAGTCTAGGTTCGGCCGCCGAACATGGCATGCATGCGGAGGCACATTCGGCCCCCGAATGTGGCCTAGCCAGCCACTATAAAAGGGTCCCTTAGCCGAAAACGGGCGAGTTTTTCTCCCCTTTGTCGGCCAAGGTGAGTTCTCCGCCGTCCCTCACCAATCTTTGATGTTCTTCCTCTAGATCTTTCAAGATTTTCATTTGTTTTAACTTTGTTTTGAAGATTTAAGCTTTTGAGCAAAGTTTTGGAGCTTGGAGATTCAAGAACCCAATCTCTCCCAACTCCGAGTTTTAGGTCGTCTCTCTCTCTATCTTCAAGAGGTAAGAGCCGATCTTAAGCTCATTGCATGTTTTAAGTAAGTTTTAAGTGGATCTATGGGTTAGAATGCATGTTTAGGTTATGGTTATGTTTGTGGGTATAAATGTATGTTCATGAACAATGTGGATGCTTGTTGTGTTGTAGATGGGGTTTATGATGGTTTGAGGCCCCTAGGAACATGTATGCTTGTGTTTGTGTGTTGTAGAATAGATTTGATGCATGTTGGTAGGTTTGGAGACGAAATGTGGGGAGCCAAGTTTCTGCCCTTTGGCAGAAACCAGGTTCGGCAGCCGAAGGACTTTCGACCGCCGAACATGGCTGGGGAAGCAGCCTTTCGGCTGCCGAAGCCTGCCCCCGAAAGGAGACTTTCGTCTCTGTCTGGGAGTTTCGGCTGCCGAAGGTGCCGCCGAACCTGCCTAACTTTCGGCTCTGGAGGGACTTTCGGCCGCCGAACCTGCCGCCGAAAGTGCCCTGTCCAGGCCTCCTTTGCATGTTTTTCTATGGTTGTTTCATGATGTTTTAGGGGGTTTTTGGGGAGTAGTTTATAGTTATGTTCTAGTATGTTTGGTCCCTCATTTGAGTCCACCTGTGTAGGTTCGGACCCGAGTAACCGAGGACCCCAGCAGTGAATTCAGCTGCTTCGGTATTGTCAGAGTCAGCCAGAGGTGAGTGGAACTAAACTTAATCTTTTAAATTGAGAAATTAAATGTTTTTATCATGTTTCATGCATCATGATTATGCAATAGGATGATTGCATTAGTTTTCACGAATATGCCGCATTGCATCGATTGTTGTTGATGTGGGTGAATGTTGGATGACCCAATTAGTCCATGACAGGAAGACCAGGACCCCATTCTACGGCCTGGCACAGAGTAAGGAAAGACCAGGACCCCATTCTACGGCCTGGCACGGTTATAGGATTCGAAGACCAGGAGCCCAGAGGAGGCCCTGGGATCATGGTAAGTAATGTATGTTATGACAGGAAGACCAGGACCCCATGCTACGGCCTGGCACAGAGTTAGCTTGGACTAATTGGTGACAAGTTCACCCAACCCTTATGTGAATTGTCTATGTTATGATGCATTTCATTGAAGCATAGTGTTAATATGTTTGATAGTTCTACTCACTGGGCTTTTAGCTCACCCCTCTCCCTTTTACCCCCAGGAATTGCAGGTACAGGATAGAGCAGGAGTCCGGATAGAGTAATGGAGTTTTGATTATGTAATAGGTAGAATGTGGACATGACAAATCGTAGAACGATGTAATGTAAAAGTACAGTATTGTTATGTAAGGATGTTTATGGATATTAGAGGTGTGCTTGACCATAGAATGTTGTTATCCCTTTTAATTCATGATCTTGGATTTTTATGTCGTTTATGTAAACCAACTCAACTTATGTTATGTCACCCATTGGGGACACTGATGAGATCCCACAGAGGGATCAATGTTATGTTAATGTTTATGCTCAGGTTGAGTTTGGTTGATGTGTATGGAAAGAAAAGTTTTAAATTTTTTGTATGTTGTTGATCATGTATGGGATTATACAGGTTTACAGGTTATATGTCAGGCTTGCTACGGGTCCCGGCGGCCTTAAGCCGATCTAGATCCTAGCGCCGGTAGCGGTCCGATTTTCGGGTCGTTACAGGATCTCTCTGGCTCACTTCAGCCCTCATGGGCTTCGGCCATTGAAGAAATTCCTTGTTTTGGACTGCCATGAGCACTTCCACTAGGGAGGCATTGAGAGACCAGTCTCTAGAACTCGTGGAGGAAATGGTCTTTGGTCTGGAACTCGAGGGGGAAATGATCTTTGGTCCCCTCGGTCCTAGGGTTGTCTGTATGTCTCAGGCCTTTTGTTTTGCCTCTTTTCGTGCCTTTTCGGCCTCCTTTCCTCTGGAGCTTTTCCCCTGTCTGCTGCCTCTTTGGCGAATCTGCTCGTCATCAAGGCATCATCCTGCCTTATGTACTTTTCTGCCCTCTTCATCAGTTTCGCCAGCGAGGTAGGGGGCTTCCTACTCAACGAGCTAAAGAACTCTTGGGAGGTCGTCCCTTTCTGCATGGCCTCTACTGCTCTGCCTTCATCCAGCTCAGGAATCTATAGGGCCTCCGTATTGAAACGGGCTACATACTCCCTCAATGATTCATTCCTCCTCTGCTTGACTGTTTCCAAGTAAATGGTTTTCCTGTCAGCTGGCACTCCGACTATGAATCGGCTGATGAAGACGTTGGCCAAATCTCCAAAACTCCTGATACTTCCAGCTTCTAGGCTGTTAAACCACACCCGTGCTGGCCCCGTGAGCGTCGTGGGGAATACCTTGCACATCAAGGCATCCGATAAGGTCTGCAGCTCTATGAAGGTTTTATAGTTAAGGACGTGCTCCCTGGGATTTCTCGTTCCGTCGTATGCTGCCATAGGTGGCATCATGAATTTTTTGGGGATGGTCTCCTGTTGCACCCATCTTGAGAAGGGTGAGGATGTGGATAAGAGGGTCTGATTGTGATCTTTCGCTCCCAACTCAGCCAAGATCTATTCTCTCATTTTCTGCAGCTTTTGATCTACATTCTCTTCCTCTTGTCTGGGTCTCTTCTCCACGCGATACTCCTCCTTCCATTCTTCACTCTCTGTTCTTCTAGTTGTTCTGGCAGAGTAACTGTCCGCCTCGTCCTTTTCTACCAGCTCCCTTACCTTTCTCCCATGGACTCTGGCCTCTGGCTCTTCTTTTTCACCGGCCCTTCTGCCTCTTTCTCCGGTTTCTCTGGTGTTTTGTTGGGAGTGATTGAAGGTAGGTTAGGGCTCGTTGGTTTGGATTGCTTCTATCACAGGCAGCACATTCGATGGGGTGCCGAGGCCCCTTTGCTGCATCATCTGCCCCAGCCAGTGGGCAGTGTTTTGTAACTGGAGGGCCATGGCCTGAAGGTCTTGGTTAGACAAGGTGGCTCCGGGTACATTCCCTGCTGAGCTCGACGAGGGATTAAAAGGGGTTGGTGGTTGGTTATTGGGAGTTGTGGGGCTGGAGAAAGAGAACTGTTGCCCCTCCTGGGCAGAGCTTAGGTCATTGAGGGTATTGGTAATGTTGTTTTCGTTATGGTTGGCCATTATGGATCTCAGTGGATTTTGTAAGAGTGGAACTCCGGTGACGGAAAGATCTCCTTCGTTCTCACAGACGGTGCCAATTGATGATCTGAGATCCAGAGAAAATAGAGTTTACAATGGTTGAGTAAGCTTGGTCTGAGAGGAGGGAGCTCCTCTCCTTTTATTCTTTTCTTTTGTTTGCTAGTGATGTCTAACGATTTTGCCACTATTGGGCCACCTGTCTCTGTCATACGGATACGTACGTACTAAAATATTAGATGTCTATTCCATGTTGAACGGCCATTTAATTCCCCCTGGCACGCGTGTAACAGATCTGCTGGATGGATGGGCCGGTTGTCCCTTCTCCTACTAGGCCTCAGAACCGAGCTAGGTGTGGGGAGACTAAGGCCTAAGGGAGGCTCGACCTCAAGGTCGTGTGGTCTAGGCCGGCTCATTGAAGAGGCCTTCTGACCCTTGGATCAGAGTTGTCACCTTGGGCTTGGCCTTATATCGGGGTGGTGAAGCCCAGCGGTCATCAGGCGAGTTTTTTAAACGGTCCAAAAATGGGTGATACTCTTCCAAACACCGATTTCTCCATACGGAATCACCTTAAGGGGACACCAAGTACCACACTACTTGGACCATCGGGTTGGTAACTAATTGATCAAGCAACTAGAGGAGTGGGTCATAGGAGTGCATTTATTTCTGATTTTTATTTTTATTTTTATTTTTTTTCTTATTTTTCTTTGATGACACCCCTTAATTTCCACATAAACATATAGTCTAGAAAATATCCTTTAATTCATTCTCAACAAAGGGCAGCAAGTCATTTAAAAGAACATGCATTCGTTACCCAACTATTTAAATAAGGACCATACTTCATGAGTTTTCAAAACAAGCCTTAAAAATAAAACTAACAAAATGAATAATGATAAATTTATTCTATTTAAGCCAGCATACAAATGGCATAAGAACTTAAATTCTATGATAAAGGACATATCAATTTCTTATGGATCAATTTCTTATGGCAAGTAAGGAGCTGTAAAAATTTTTATTTTTTTCATTTTTTATTTTTTATTTTTTTATTTATTTTATTTTTTTGAACAAAATGATGTCAAGACTAGAAATCATAAAAATTAAATATGAGAAACAATTTAAAGTGCAAGTACTGAGAAATTGCTGAGAATCATAAAAATAGATCAAGTGTTTATAGGCTTGGGCAAACCCTCTAACTCAAACACCAAAAACTCAAAGAAAAATTGCAGAAAAAAAAAATTCCCAAAAATTTCAGAATGTTCATCAATCATCAATCAATCTCATCAACAAAAAAAAACACTTCAATTTCCATACCACATCTCCCCCCACACTTACTCCTCACATTGTCCTCAATGTGGAAAAAGAAAAAAAAAAATCAATCAACGGGGGAAGTTTACAAAATAAAATAAAAGTAAGTTAAAGAAAACTTCCCTGAGGAGTAAGTCGCATAGAACTCAAGCTGATGGTGGTTAGGTTGTATTTTTCGATCCTGTATTTGCTTCAAGATCTCAAGTTTCACCTCCTCATCATCATAACTCATCTCATCTGTAAAAACTGGCGTGTGGCTGCAATCGGCGAGGAGTTGATGGTGGTAGAGGTGGTGGTGTCGGTGCCAAGGAGGTGGTGGCCGGCGAGGAGGAACGCACGGAAGGGGCTGCGACCAGCGAGGAAGGAGCAGACCAGCAGGGAGGCTTGCGCGAAGGCTGCGTCCGGTGAGGGAGATCACGTTTGATGGGACCCTCGGCGTCGTCCGGTGGCGATTGGTTGAAGCGTCGGTGGCGTGGGTCTCTTCGGCGTTGTTGGTGCGGCCATCCTGCAGGGAAGAAGAAAAAAAAGAAGAAGATAGAAGATGACGATGATAGGAGAGAGAAAAAAATTAGGTTTTCATTTTATTTATATATTTTTTTATTAATTTTTTTTTTGCTTTTTTTATTTTTTTATTTATTTATTTTTTTTGAAGTAGAAAATAAGATGAAGTAGAACAGAACTTACCTTCCTTTGGGAGCAATTTTAAAAATAATAACTTACCTCCAAAAAGATTCCCTAAAGTCTCGAATTGCCTAGAAAATCCAATCTGCTCCAAAAATAACAAATAAATTAATTTAAAACTAAAAAGAAAACTTACTTGTGACTCTACAGGCTTGGGCAAGCCTGTAATCTTGGGTTGCCTCCCAAGTAGCGCCCTTGTTTATTGTCCTAGGCTGGACAGTGGTATGTTAAGCTTCATCCACTTCCATCTTCGTATTCATTCAACACCCAAATTAACTTCATTACTTTTAAAGTATTCAACTTGGAGGTGATTATGATTGGAAGTGTGTTATTACTTCCTAAAATACATATTTCAAATGAGCTGGAAGTAATTTTAACTCAAGTTCTGGTGCCTTATGGTTCAAAGTGTCAAATGAGTGGATTATTTCTATGATTTCTTCACTGAATTGCGATGTGCTATTGTCAAGACAGCCCATTGTCAAGTTTTCGGTTAAAACTACCTCCAACTTGTTTTTCTTGCTTAGTTCAAAGGCTTCTTGAGCGAGAGGATCAACTACATCTATGTTGCAAAGAGAAAAATTATCATCAGAATGCTTCATTGCATCATAAACATTAAACTTTACCTCTTCTCCATCAAACTCCATTGAAAGTGTGCCTTCGTGCACGTCAATCTTCGTTCTAGCTGTGCTGAGGAATGGTCTTCCTAGCAATAAATCTATATAGTTGGATGAATTGTTATCTTCCATATCCAAGACAAAAAAGTCAGCTGGGAAAATTAATCTTCCTACTTGGACCAAAACATCTTCCAACACGCCCTTAGGATAAACTATTGATCTATCGGCGAGTTGGAGTGTGACTCCTGTTTGTTTCAAAGGACTTGCATCCAAAGACAAATAAACTGATACAGGCATAACATTTATGGAAGCTCCTAAATCACACATTACCTTCTTGATTTCAAGGTTTCCAACTTTACATGATATCGCAAACATACCTTTGTCTTTACATTTTTGTGCAATTTTTCTTTGTAGTACAGCTGATACATTCTCCCCTACTTTGATCTTTTCGTACCCATACAATTTTCTTTTATTAGTGCAAAGGTCTTTTAAAAATTTCGCGTACCTAGGTATTTGCTTTATGGTTTCAAGAAGGGATATGTTTACCTGGACTTTGCGAAAAATCTCCAAGATCTCTTTCTCTTCCTTTTCTCTTTTTGATTGAGCAAATCTTTCAGGAAAAGGTGGACGTATTACTTGCATTGGGGATTGTTCTTCCTCAGATTTCTGGGGTTGTTTCTCTTCTAGAATCTCCATTTCTACTTCTGTCTTCTGGTCTGCCTTACTACCTTGGGCAAGCTTCTTCGAGCTGGCAGAGTCTAACTCCTTCCCACTTCGCAGCGTAATTGCGCTTACGTTCTGTTTTAGATTTGGTATGGTTTGGAAGGGTAGTTTCCCTTGAGATTCTAGTTTGCTCACTGACGTAGCAAGTTGACTCATTTGATTCTCCAAATTCTGTATGCTCGATTTTGTTTCCTATTGAAAAGCAAGAGTGCTATTAGTAAGGGTTTGAACAAAGTCTTCTAGAGACATACCTAAATTTCCAGTTTGATAGTTTGCTCTTGGTTGGAATTTCTGTTGTCTATTCCCATAGCTAAGGTTTGGATGACCTCTCCACCCCGGATTGTAGGTACTTGAAAACGGGTCATACTTCCTTTGTTGGTCATTGAATCCTCCAATAGCATTTACCTGTTGCTTTCCTTCTTGAAGGATAGGACACATATCTATGGGGTGGTCTGCTTGTTTGCAAATGCCACAAGTTCGTGCATTGTTCCCTACAGCCAATTGTTGAATTGTAGCTGTTAGTTGTGAAATTTTAGAATCTAAAGATGCAATACTTACTTCATTGGCATTCCTTGAAATGTCCTCTTCTTGGCCATATTGTCTAGAATTGGCGATCATTTTAGAGATTAAAGTTTTACCTTCTTCAGGTTCCATTTCTGAAATGGCACCTCCACTAGCAGCATCAATCATCATTCGTTCTAATGGCAAAAGTCCTTCGTAGAAGTGAAGGTTAAGCTGTTTTGGAGTGATTCCATGTTTTGGACAACTTGCAATTAATTTCTTATACCTTTTCCAATATTCATGTAAAGTTTCATTTTTTCTTTATTTAATTCCACTTATTTCCTTTCTTATTGATGATGCTTTGGTTGCTGGGAAAAATCTTTCTAAGAATAAATCTCTAATTTGCACCCAAGTGATGATTGAACCCGGGGGCAAATAGTAGAGCCAATCCTTAGCAGATTCAATTAAAGTGAAAGGGAAAGCTACCAACCTTATTTGTTCGTCAATTATACCTTGTGGTCTCATACTTGAACAAACCACGTAAAACTCCTTTAGATGACGATGAGGGTCTTCATTCTCCAAGCCTTGGAATTTTGATAACATATGAATCATACCTATTCGTAATTCCAAGGGTGCATTTAGTATTGGGTATGTGATGCAAAGGGGTTGCTCTTCAGCAGCAGCAGCTGTGGCCATATTGTCTCTTTGATTTGTGTCAATTGGAGGCTCAGTTGGTGTTGAAGATGAGGTCTATTCGGTGCGCAAAGGAGATTGGGCAGATGGTTGAGAGGCTCCCGAATTGGCCTGTTTTTGCAATTTGGTTGCTTTTCTCAACCTTTTTGCAGTCTTCTTGATTTCAGGATCAAACTGAATTCTGCTATTCTCAGATCTGGTCATAAAAACGAAAATAAATTGTTAGAGGTCCTCGGCAATGGCGCCAAAATTTGACAGGTGCCGAATCCGTCAATTTAAAATTTACTTCCCTTTTCTTGATTGATAAGAACTTGTAGATAGGGTAAGTGAGTATCGATCCCACAGAGACCTTAATCCTGTTTAATTTAAATGACCAATTTGAAATAGAAGAGTAGTTTAATACAAAAAGTGAGAAGAAGAGAGTGTTTTTTATGAAAGTGATTTTGCCTTGGGCAAGCCAAAAAAATAAATTTAAAAGAAAAATAATAAATAATGCAATTGAAATTGAAGAAACAAATAATTAAAAAAAAAGTTTCAGCTGAAGGTAATCAAATTGAGGTATTTTGCAGTTGATCATTGGTTAGAAAAATATATTATTATCTATTGTTTGGTTATAGTGGTCAAACACACGAATTCCACAAATTCTTCCTTATGAATAAATTAATCTGATTCGCGCTTAAATTAATTCTTAGTTAACTAACAACCCCAACACGCGTGTAGATTTAATTAGTCAACTGCATTAAGAGAGAAGAACCCAAACTTGATCAATAAAAACACGCGTTTTATTTAAATCAAATCTACTAATTTCTTAATATAAACTAATATATTAATTGCTACTTGTTATTAACCCAATTAAACAATTACGGATTTAATTAGATTAATTAGCAATATGTTATCTTCCCAAGAGATTCAATAGGCCCATTGAATTCTCAAGAAAACAACAATGGAGGTGGTGTTTCTTGAATTCAGAAATTAATAGAAAATATAAATAAGATGAAGAGAGTTGTAGTGCATAACCTCACAACTTGAACAAACCTCAAATTAATTTAACCTTCAACTAAAAATAAATTGTTTAGCCACTCATGGCCATAATAAAATTATAACAACTAAGCAAAAGAACAAAAAAAAATGGAGAAGAGAGTGGGGGGGGCAACAAGAGAGGAAATGAGAGTGAGAGATAGAATATGATCCTCCAGGTTGAATGCTAGAACCCTTTATATAGTCACAAAAAAATAAAATTTAAAATAAAATCTATTATCCCTATCTTATCTCTATCCTCATCTTATCTCTATCTTAATATGATCTTTATCCTCATTTGATTGAGTTTGATTCAATTTGACTTAACTTGAAACTGTCCAAAATTATATCAAAATTTTTCTTCCTTTTCTTCCTTTTCTTCCAAAATTATCCCTATCTTAATATGATCTTTTTTCTTCCTTTTCTCAACTTCTTCTCACAAACCTGTCCAAAATTAAATTCAAATTCAAATTAAATATTTATATCAAAATTACAGTAAAATCAAGGAATTAAATGAGGAAAAAATTATGAGTTTTGCAACTCATCATCTTCCAAACAGCATATGCCTCACGGTCCAGCCTATGCTAGACCATGCTGCCCTATTCTAATATTTTCATAAATAGGTTTAGAGATTATCGAGTTCCTAGTTCCTCGAGCACATACTGGTTTTCCTTACTTAAAATTACATAGTTATCCTCATTTAACTTCTCTCGCTTATTAAGATAAGCTAAAAAGATTTGGAAGCATATGTTATTCTTAGTCTAAATTAGGGAAATTTATGCACATGAGTTAATGTCTTAGTTCATACATACACTAACCTTAATAATAATGAATTATATTAATAACTATTTTACATTAGGTTTTAGAGTTGAAAGTTCACTATGTTCCCAAT
Source organism: Manihot esculenta (assembly GCF_001659605.2). Taxonomy (NCBI): domain Eukaryota; kingdom Viridiplantae; phylum Streptophyta; class Magnoliopsida; order Malpighiales; family Euphorbiaceae; genus Manihot; species Manihot esculenta. The sequence continues at coordinate 26,002,945 of NC_035162.2, forward strand.
CATCATCTAAAATCCTATTGTATTATAAAAATTAATCATAATTAATTATGTTAAGGTTCATGTCTTAAATTACTTATAATTAAGAGTTTTAAAATATTTTATGATTTATATCTAGAAATATCAACTCATACACCATAGATCAACATATGATATAAAAAATAATGAACAATTAGGAATTTATGAAATAAATAATATATTATTTAAAAACATAAAAAAAAGAAAAATAATATTGTTCATTATAAAATTATCCATAGTAGCATTAATAAACTACATGGATAACAATAATTCCCAAAAGAAATTATTCACGTCTAATATAGACTTGAGATACAAAAATAGAATGTTCAAAAAATATGTATAGAATTCCCTCCAGTCGATTCAGATCACAATCAATTCTAAAAAGTTTTAGTTTAACTATAGACTTATTATTAAGTCTTGATAATCCTATCAAACGACACACCATCTTATTTGCAACCTATTTGGAATATTCACTAATAAATTTCAATATAAGGCGACTGTAGGACTCATTGACATTCTTCCAAATGGAATCTAAGATTCTTTTTAGGTTGGAATTAGGCAATGTGATCCTTAAAGAAAAACGCATTTTCCTTTGTCTTCCAAAAAAAATATTTTCAAAAAAAAAAAATATCATTCACATCGATAATAAACTAAATTAGACGGCTTATCTCATTTGAAGTATCTATAGGATCCATCTCGGTGATGACCAACTATTTAATCATCTCATCTACTTAAGCCTTTTGTCCGTAGAAGTACTCATGTGGAGTCACGAATGACTAATTGCATCCCATTGGAACCCGATATTATATTTTTGTACACATATAAAAATAAATAAATAACGGTCCAAAAAAAATTGACAGTGACATCACTAACAACAAAAAAAATTTTGGAATTTTTTCAAAAAAATATTATTAAAAATATTTAATAATAATTTTAAGGGAAAATTACTTTTTAATCCCTGAGGTTTAACGTAATTAACACTTCTGTCCCTCTATTTGGGCGACCCAACACTTAAGTCCCTCACTTTCTCTTCCGTCCAAATTCGTATTCCTTCTGTCCATTTAAACCGTTTGGTCAAAGAGTCAAAGGTGAGAGGTGATAATTTTTTCCAAAAATGCCCTTCTCTCAATGTGAAATTCCTATTTTTTTTCTCTTTCATGTTTTTTCCAGTTGCAGAAGAAGAAGAAGAAGAAGAAGAAGAAGAAGAAGAAGAAGAAGAAGTTGCAAAAAGGGTAGGAAGAAGAAGAAGAAGAAGAAGAAGAGGCATTTGGGTTTGGATTTTATGATTTTGAAATAGCGGGATTTTTAGTGAGGGTTAATTTTGTCAATTCATGTGTCCCAAACGGCTATTTTGAACGGAAGGACTACGAATTTGGACAGAAAAGAAAGTGAGGGACTTAAGTGTTGGGTCGCCAAAATAGAGGGACAGAAGTGTTAATTACGTTAAACCTCAGGGACTAAAAAGTCATTTTCCTAATTTTAAAAAAATAATTATATAAAAAATATCAAATTTTATTTTATTTTTCTTAAATATCACTCATTCAAAAAAATTTTATAAATTTTGGATAGAAATTGTTCTGCTATTAATATTTTTTTTTTAAATTCTCTTTTTTTAATTTAAAAAAATAGACATGGACTTTTAAGTCTATACACGAGCTGGGCCCGCAACCCAGCCCACGCGCGCTTGGATTGTCCAGACGCCCAGGCCAGGTTGGGCTTGTGCCCCAGCGTCACACGCCTGGGCTGCGTGGCCTAGTGCTGTGCGCTTGGATCTAAGCTCAATAGTTTGGACCAGTCTCTCACACGCACCAATTTTTTTCCCGAATCTTTTAGGTATGGGATTTTAGTGTTTTGAGACTTTCTATGATTTAATTTTTTCAAAAATTAATAAATTCTAGAGTATGGGTTTAGCTAACCTCTATTGTGATTAAAATAATATATTCTATAAATATTTTAAAACAAAAAAGTATATATAAAAAAGGGTCTCAATTTTATTAATTTATATCTCAGCCAATATAAATCGAAAAAATTCATGCAATAGATTGTTGGAAAACTTATTTCAATAGCTTTCCAATGATACTAAATTTACATTTTAAAAAAACATATAGAGTATAATATAAACAATCTAAGATGTCTATCTAAAATATGTTTGGATAAAAAAAATAAATTATATTTTTTAAAAAAGAAAAACTATGGCATATAAGAAATCTAACCCTAATATCAATGTTGAAAAATCAATTAATTTTTTAGGATCAAAATAATTAAATAACACACCAATTCACCTTGTATCATAGTCCATGCATAATCACGTATTTTATATAAACTATGCATATAATTCATAGTTTAAGAGTTATTTGAAATTGCAGTATATTCCATGAGAACCCAAGTAACTGGTTATCCTTAAATTTCATGACTGACGCCCTTTTATTCCACACGAACACAGAAGGTTACTCAACACATACGGGAGGTAGCCCGACATCCACATGAAAATAGCCCAACCAGAAGAAAAAAATTAAGAATAAACTTTTTGTTCTCCGATGAAACTGTTTTGATAATCGGTAGCTTTTTTTAGAAGAAGAGAGTAGAAAAAATATTTTTACAAAGGGAAGAAAGAGAATTTTCTCTAGAGCAGAGAGAGAACTACTTCTCTTGGTTCACCATCTAGATTAGAGAAAAGGAGTGCCCACCACTTACCTAAGGGCAATTACATGACTTTCTACTAAAATCTTTTCGATATGAGATTTTCAAAATAAGATTTTGTATCTTATTAATAATATCCCAATTTTAATTTATTTTATATAAATTAAAAAAAGAAAAAAGAGAAAAAAAATTTGAATTTCAAAACTTTGGGCAATAACTCCCTTTTCTCTCAATCTATCGTGAATAAGAATAGGGTCATACTCTATCTGGCTGCTCCCTGAAAAATAAAAAGGATCTACACTCTCTCTGAAGAGGTTATTGATTATCAAAACAATTTTTTGAAGAACAAAAAGTTGTTCTCTCATTTTATTCTTTTTGGTTGGACTATCTCTTTAGATGTCATGCTATCTCTTGTGGATGTCGAGCTATCTCCTGTATGTGTTGAGTGATCTCCTGCGTTCGTGTGGAACGAAAAGATTACGATTGTGAAATCTGTGGATATCCAAGTTCTTGGATTCAAATACATTGCAATTCCAGATAACTCTTAGACGGTGAATTATATGTATGGTTCATTGAAAAGACGTGATTATGCATAGGTTATGTGATATAAGGTGAACTTTGGTGTAAAGTTTATTTATTTCAATCTTGAAAAATTTATGGATTTTCCAACATTGGTATCAGAGTGGGTTCCTTATATGCCATAGTTATATCTTTTTTTGAAAGAATTGCATGGGCTTGTTGATTTTTTTTATCCAAATATGTTTTAGAGAGACATCTTTAGTTGCTTATATCTCACGCTATATTTTTTCTGTAAAATATAAAATTAGTATTATTGGAAACCTCTTGAAGTAAGCTTCTTAATGATATATTATGTGAATTTTTTTATTTTATATTGGATGAGATATAAATTATCAAAGTTAAGATCCTTTTTTATACAATTTTTATTCTAGAATATTTATAGAACATGTTATTTTAATTACAATAGAGGTTAGATGAATCCAAACTCTAGGATTTGGTAGTTTTTTATAAAATTAAACATCATAAAGAAACTCAGAATATTAAAATCTCATACCAAAAAGATTTGGAAATAATTTGGAGCGCAGGAGAGGTTGGTCTAGGCTATTGAGCCTGGACCACATGGACCCAAGTTGCACTTGCGCTAGGCACTTGGACTGTGTAGTCCAAGGGCGTAGCACTGGCCGTGCGTGAGCCTAGCTTGGGCTGGGCGCCTAGGCACACGCAAGCTGGATTGTGGGTCTGCCCGCACGCTGATTTGGGCAGCCCAAGCCTTTTTTTTGTTATTTTTTAATTAAAAAAATTATGCCATTTGAAAAAAAAAACAAATTCTTGGTCCAAAATTTATAAAAAAAATTTAGATAGTGACATTTAAAAAAAATTAAAATTGGGCATTTTTATATAATTTTTTAAATTATTATTAAATAACTCTGTTAATAATTTTTTTGAAAAATATCCAAAGTTTTTTTTATTGATAATGTCATTATCATTTTTATTTTGGACCGTTATTTTTTTACGTGTACAAAAATATAATATTAGCTTTCAATGGGATGCAAGTCATTTGTGGCCTCATACGAACACTTCTACTGAGCAAAGAGCTCAGGTAGATAAGATGATTGGATAGTTGTTCATCTCCGAGATGGATCCTATAGACACTTCAAATGAGATAAACCATCTAGTATAGTTTATCATTGATGTGAATGATAATTTTTTTTGGACATATGTTTTGAGCAAGACAAAGAAAGATAGTGTTTTTCTTTAAGGATCGTGTTGTCTAATTTCAAGCTAAAAGGAATTTTGGATTCCATTTGAGAGAATGTCAATGAGTCCTACAATCGCCTTGTATTGGAAATAATTAGTGAATATTCTAAATAGGTTACAAATAAGACAATGTGTTGTTCGATAGGATTATTAAGACTTAATAGTAAGTCTATAGCTAAGCCAAAATTTTCTAGAGTTGACGGTGATTTGAATCGACTAAATGATATTCTATACTTATTTCTTGAACATTTTATACATATGTCTTAAGTTTATATTAGACGTGAATAATTTCTTTTGAAAATTATTGTTATTCATGTAGTTTGTTGATGCTACTATAGATAATTTTATAATAAATAATATTATCTTTTATTGTTTCATGATTTTAGAAAATATGTTATTTTATTTCATGAATAATTAATTGTGCATTATTTTTATATCATATGTTGATATATGGTATGAGTCGACATTTCTACATATCAATCATAAAATTTTTAAAGCTCTTAAATCATAAGTAATTTAAGACATGAACCTTAACATAATTAATTATGATTAATTTTTATAATATATCAGGATATTAGATGGGAATATAGTGAACTTTCGATTCTAAAACCTAATATAAAATAATTATTAATATAATTCATTATTATTAAGGTTATTGTATGTATAAAATAAGATATTAACTCATGTGCATAAATATCCCTAATTTAGACTAAGAGTAATATTTGCTTCTAAATTTTTTTAGCTTATCTTAATAAGTGAGAGAAGGTAATGATGATAACTATGAAATTTAAAATAAGAAAATCAAGTATGTGTTCAAGGAACTAGGAGTTCTAGAATCTCTTAACCTAGTTATAAAAATGCTAGAATAGGAAAACACGACCCATCATAGACTGAACTGTGAGGCATATAATGTTTGGAAGAAGTGAATTTCACTGCTCACATCATTTTAGAGAGCAATACGCATGATATTGTTGTGCTTGAGTTTACAAAATATGATTTGACATCATACATATGGTCTGCACTTAAAGGTGAGATTTGAACGAATCTCGCTTGTCAATCTTATAGCTTACACTATATAATTAGATACTTATAAGAATAATTCTCGTCATGATATAAGAATATGTCTTAAGATCATGAGTAGTATACTGAATGAGCTGAAAGATGCTTGTCATATTTGATTGACAAAAAGAATGTTCAAGCGGTCATATGCTCTTTGTCCAAATACCTAGGATTACATGAAAAATATTATTTACCCACAACATCCATATTAAGGTTATGGAAGATGTTATGCACTTTTTAGAGTTAGAGTAAGAACGTTTGCTTTTAAATCTAATGAGTACAAAAGTATACATAATTAGCTTTAATTCTTAAGGAGGAAAGGAAAACTAGTGAAAAACATCAAGGTGGTAAATATCATGGGATAGAAAAGTTAAGCCCAATAAAAAAAAATAATAAAGGGAAGGGTAAAGGTCATTTTGGATAGAAGTAGGAAAATATTGTTAAGGTTAAATGTTTTAACTATATAGAATACGATTGAAATACTTTTGTAGAATTTTTTATGACTTCTTATATGAGTAAGATGAATATTTATTAGGAAATAACTCCAAAGTGGAGGTGAAGGACTTAAGCACTTGCGAGCTTGCTATATGTAGCGAGCAAATTTTATTCCTATATAATATCCAATTTGTTCTATAAATTCAATGGAATTTATTATTTGTGTTGGTGTTGATTAAACTTTTTTTTTTTTTATTAACTAGGTGTAAACTTATTTTAAGTACAAGTTCCAATGGTTCTAGATATTTTATGAATGCTCATATTGGCTTAAAAGATATATGTAACTTCAATAGTATTTTTTTTTCTTTCTATTTTATATCTTTTGATATGTCTATGAATGATATAACTACGTGGTATGCTATGCTTGGCCACATAAGTTAAAGGATATGCAACGACTAGTCAAAGTGAGCCTATTAGATAATATTAATAAAGTAGATATGTCCACTTGTAAATATTACTTAATTTGAAATTATATAGGAACAAGAGTTGAATTTCTATTGTATTTAATATTTTCAAGTAAATGTGATTATATTTATGTGGGGCTAGACTTAGGGGCATCTATTTCGTAATTAATGACTACTCTCTATAAGGTTATGTCTATTTGATATCTCATTATATTGAGGCTATAAGTTGCTTTTTAAAATTTTTAGATTTAGTTGAGAATCAATTAGATAGAAAAGCAAAGACTTTAAAAACCAATCGATGTAGAAAATTTATGTTAGAGTAATTTAGAAATTATGTAATAGAAAGAAGAAATAGAATCCTATTAAGTTAGGTCAGTAATAAAATGAGCTAATTTTGTCAATTATCTTTTAGAGTGATATATTATTAGTAATCACTATTGCACTTAACCTAATACTCACATAGTCATTAACTTTCACTCCATTTGAGTTATAGACTAAATACAAATTTGTTTGTGGACTTTAAAACCATAGTGTTGTAAATTTACTCACAAACTTTCACATAAATTTGGAGGATCAATGGGAATAATATATTCTTTTCAAGATATCTTTGAGCGGTTAAAAGGATATGTATTCTTTAGTGAGTAAGAGAATGAAAGTTTAACTAGTAAGAGAATAAAAGTTTAACTAAGTTGGAATCATAGGGGATCACATTCTTTAGAATTTTTACCTTTAAATTAAACTTGTGACCAGACTACTTCCGCTGTAGAAATTTTTTACAAACACACATCCAAGTGGGAGTAATATGGACACAGATGAATAGGGTCTTTAGTTTTATAATTGCATCTTGAAGTACGTGTAGTCATAGAATCTGGTCCGAGTGAGAGTAACATGCATATTAATGAATCAATAGATCAATCTCAGCTACAACGAATGTGATATCTAAGGATTTTTAGTTGTTGTTTTGAGATTGAAGGGGAAGTATTTATTGTTACTCTTGATGGAGATGAGTTGAGAATGTATTTCTTAAGCTCTTAAACCTTCAGCTAAACAAAATAAGAAATGGATTAAAACAATGGAATAGGAAATGAAATCAATAAAGAGTTAGTCAATGTAGAGTTACAATTAGGACGTGAAGCGATTGATAATTAGTGGATTCTCAAAGTGAAGCATAAGACTGATAGCAGTATGAAGAGATACAAAAACTCATTTGGTAGCTAAGGGGGTACACACAATAGGGAGGAAAGAATTATAAGTATTTTTTGGACCTGTTGAGAGGTTTACCTCGATAAGGTTATTTTTTTATTGTTAAATTGCATTAGTTGCTAATTTGGATTTTAAATCACATCAAATGGATGTGAAGATTATTTTCTCAAAAGGAAAATTAAAATTTATATGAAACAGTCCACAAGTTTTGGTGTAAATAGCCAAGTACATAAAGTGTGTAGATTTTTAAAGTCATTCTAAGGCCTTGGGACTATGGTATATTAGATTTCATGATACCGTCGGGTTTTATGATTTCACTATGATCAATGAGGATCATTGAAAATATATATAAAACATCCAAGAATAAATTAGTAATATTATCATTATATGTAGACAATATACTAATCGCTAGAAATGATAGTGAGTATATCGCAACTATTAAGGTTTGATTATCATCTTTTGAGATGAAAGGGATGAAGAAGTTGTATATAATCTTAGAGTCAAGATTGTAAGGGATCATAAAAAAAAATTATCTCTTTTCAAGAGCAATATATTATGAAAGTCTTACAATGATTGGATATGCAAGATTTTAGACATATAAATACTCCTATTTTCAAAGGAAAAGTTTTAAGTCGCAGATTATGCCCTAAGAATCTAAAAGAGAGAGCTCAAATAAAAATGTTCCATATAAGAGTGAGGTCAGGAGGCTGATGTATGCTATGAAGTGTACAAGACTTGATATGTTCTATGCTATGAGTATAGTAAATTAATCTGATCCTAGGCGAGCACACTGGATGTCGTGAAATGGATATATAGATATCTTAGATGTATATTAGATTAGTCATGATTTTATTAAGGAAATAGTTTGCAAGTGGAAGACTATGGGAATGCATAAAGGAGATGAGATTTAGATGAGCCTAAATCTACCTTAGGATATATATTATTAAAAAGTAAGAAGTTATAGTTTACTCTATTAGGGATATTGATGCACATAACTTGAAAGCTTTTTCTACGCTTAAAGTGACTTTTGAGTCCTCTAATGAAGACGGGTACAAAAGATATTTTGTATAGTATTGTGAAGTGATTAAGTTAGCGAATAGGATAAGATAATGAGTTAATGTATTTAAATTAGTAATTGCAATTGTACAATTCATACATACAATTTTATATCAGAGATATAATTATGAGAAGTGTGTCTGACAGATAACAAATATCTCCTCACAGGGCACTAGTTTTATCATCTAGTGAGATAATAAAACTTAAGACAATTATAAGTTTTTTTTATCTGTGGATAAAATTGAAAGTTTAAAAACTAATAATACAGATGTCATCTCAAAGAGATTCAGAATAATAGTGGGAGATCATTGTATTAAATACATTGAACTTATGTGAATAAGTCACATTATCTGTCTTAACAACTAGATGAAGTTTTGTTTTAAAATGAGTAGCTTAGAGAACTCAAATTTGAACATTAAGTATGCTCAAATTATCATTTGTACGGTATCTTAAATAGAGACGTATGCTCCATTATAAATAGAAGGGGTATAGTAGCATGTGGTATAAACTACATGTGCTTGTGACCAATGATGGGAGTACAAGCAATGATCTCTACTTGTTAATATGCGAGACCCTAAAAATTATAAGTAATCTTCCTAATACTTATAAGACTCTAATTGTAATACCCGGCTAGACGCCGGCATCAGAATTCTGACTTTCCGGCGGAATTTCCGTTGGAATCTGGAATTCGAGGATGTCGGAGCCTTCTAGAAGGGTTAAAAAGAGGTTTTCAAAATGTTTTTAAGTGTTTTATGGTTTTGAATGCAAAGGATTTGGGTTTTGAAAGGGAAAAGACCAAGGAGACAAATTGCAGGTTCGGCCGTCGAACATTGCATGGTTTCGTCCGCCGAAGGTGAAGTTCGGCTGCCGAACGTTGCATGGTTTTGCATGCAACTTAGGCCGTCGAAGGAGAGGCGGTTTGGCCACTTATAAAAGCCCCGTTGACCGGAAATGGAGTGTGTTTCACTCTCTTTTCGTGCAAAGGTAGGTTCATGCTCTCCTTGGATTGTTTTCATGGTTTTTCTTCAAATCTTTCAAGGTTTTCATGAGTTTTCTCCTTGTTTTGAAGAGTTGTGAGCTTTGAGCAAGATTTGGAAGTTTGAAAACTTGTGGAGCTTGGATCTCCATATCTTCACGTTTGGGGTCACATCAATTCTTGTTCTTCAAGAGGTAAGTGTAGGTCCTTAGCTTTTATGAAGTTTTAAGTGAGTTTTATGGAGGTTTATGGGTAGAGATGCATGTTTAGGGTAAAGTGGATTTTTGGTTCATTTGTGGTCAAAGCATGCTTATGTGTTTAGATGTGTTGTTTGTTGGGGTTGTAAGTTAGTTTTGGACCCCTTTGTGCCTATACTTGAGTATATGTAGGTTGTGGAATTGTGGTTTGCATGTTTTGGGTGTTTAGAAGGTTTGGGAGGCTTGTTTGTGCAGGAAGCTGAGTTCTGGATGAACTCAGGTTCGGCTGCCGAAGCAAGGTTCGGCCGTCGAACCCCTTAGGAAGGCTGTGATGGCCGCCTAACCTTGCCCCCGAAAGTTGAGTTTTGGCTTGAAAGCAGACTTTCGGCTGCCGAAGGAAGGTTCGACCGCCGAAAGTACCCTAGTTTCGTCTCTAGAGAGAGGGTTCGGCCGCCGAAGGTGCCGCCGAAGATGCCCTGTCCAGCTTTTCTTTGCTTGTTTTCCATGCATGTTTGAGGATGTTTTAGGGGGCTTTTGGGGAGTTGTTTATGAGTTGTTTAGAGTGTGTTTGGCACCTCATTCGAGTCCACCTGTGTAGGATCGGACCCGAGGGACCGAGGAGGCCATCAGTGTTAGCTGTTGCAGAGTCAGTCCAGCGTCTACCAGAGGTGAGTAGAACTAAACTTAATGTTTTAAATTAAAAAATTAAATGCTTTGAGCATGTTTCATGCACCATGAGTATGCAATAGGGTGATTGCATTAGTAGTCACAAATATGATGCATTGCATTATTTATTGATGATGTGGATGGACCAAGGCGACCTCAATAGCCCACGATCTGTTAAGTAAGGAAAGACCTGTGTGAGCTCCCTGGGGGGGCCGGGCGCTGACAGAGGGAGTTTTGAGGTCATGTCCAATCCGAGATGTGAAATGTTTGTGCTGTGGCACATTTCATGAAAGCATGTTATTAATGAACTGTTTTCATTGTTTCTACTCACTGGGCTTTTTAGCTCACCCCTCTCCCCTAACCCCAGTTTTGCAGGGCCAGAGTTAGCTATGGGAAGTCAGAGTCAGCAGAGTTGAGTATGAGTTGGTTGTAATAGAATAGTGGACATGATGTAAATTAAAGGATTAGTATGTAATGTACTGTATAGAGATATAATGTCATGTAATGGATAGAGTTGTGCTTTGCCCTAGTGTATGATTAATCCCTTGTTATGCATGATCCTTATTGAATGTTTTATGTTTCTTGATAACAAAGTGTGTTGAACCAAGGCTGACTTGTGATATGCTGACCCTATGAGAGTGGGTTATGTTTTCAGACATAGTGCATACAGGTCAAGCTTGGTAAGGGGAAGGAAAGTTTTTAGTTTTTATGTTTATGTTTGATCATGTATGGGATTTATCAGGTACACAGAGTTCAGGATAGGCTTGCTACGGGTTCTGGCGGCCTTAAGCCGATCTGGATCCTAGCGCCGGTAGCGGTCCGGTTTTCGAGTCGTTACAGATTGGTATCAGAGCCCTAGGTTCATATGGTCGGACCGAAGGGGTGTGAGCCCTAGGTTCATATGATCAGACCTAGAGTGTGTCGGGCTCATAGAGGTCATAGAAGGGCAAGCACAATAGGCAAAATCATGTCCACTAGGATAGGATGTAGAGTCCTGTTTTGCATGATGATGATGTGAAATGCCATGATGATATGCATGTGCATTAATGTTATGCTATGTTTGATGCAGGTTCAGGTGTTTTCACATGAACTGTATGATGCTAATGCTTGTATGGTTGTGTGTTGTTCTTCAAAAGAGCTAAGATTAGAGGTGCTCGTCGATCTGTGGAATCGACTGGAGTTCCATCTGAGAGGGAAGGTATGGACACCTTTCCCCCTACTCTGCCAAGAGCACAGTCAGGTGGAGTCGGTAGATGGGGAACATCAAGGGACCCTGGAAGGTCTTTTGATGAAAGCAGAGAAGGAATGGATCTAAGGAGGGAAGTAGCAATGGATGTGCAAAGGAGAGGTAGAGGTCTGGATGTGAACATGCTTGAAGAAGGCATGGGAGAGTCTCCAGAAGGTGCTCAGACTCAGGATTCCAGGATCTCAGGTTTTGGAAGGAATGATCCCTCCACTCGGAGTACAGCTACTTCGAGAGGAGTGAAGTGGGGGAAAACCACTGGTAAAGGGGATAGAGGCTTGAGAAGGTCAAAGAAGAGTAAGTTTTGGAGGAGGTTGAAGGCTAGTCTGGGTTGTGGTGCTGGTTCAAGCTCTGGCTTAGGCAGATCAAGATGTTTGAGGTGTGGAAGGCCACATAAGGAAGTCTGCCGTTATGGGACAACAACTTGTTTCAGGTGCGGACAGGAAGGACACATAGCACGTGAGTGTCCTACTGCACCCCGGGTAGCACAGTCTCAGCGGTTAGCTTCAGGGAGAGAGGCTCAGCCAGCAGCTCCAGTAGAGTCTCAGGGCAGAGGTCGAGGCAGAGGAAGAGGGTCAGCCCCTCATTCCTCAGGTTTCCATGGAGAAGGTCTGTCAGCTCCGGCTCGGATCTTCACTCAGGCTCAGCAAGAGGCAGGCACATCGAACACAGTGGTGCCAGGTATGCTCACTTTTGAGTGTTTTAATGTGTATGTTTTTTGTGAACCCTGGTGTTTCTCTTTCCTTGTTGTTTAGTGAGCCGTACTGAGGGTGGGTTTGATGACTTATGGGCTTAGAGTGTTCTCTTGGGGTCAGTAGACCCAAGTGTGATCCATCTGTGGCAGAGTCAGTCTGCCGGTTCAGTTCAGTGTTTGTTGTGAGTAGATGCCTTCCATCTGACCTAATGGTTCTAGATTTGATTGTGTGATGTCATTCTAGTGGTGGACTGGTTAGCTACTCGAGGTACTACCCGAGTCTGCGGAGACAAGGTAGGAGAGTTCAGAGAGTAGGATCAGAGGTAGTCCTTGGAGGGGACTGAGTAGGGGTGCCTAGAGGTTTGATGTCAGCCCTACAGGCTCATAGATTGCTCAAGAGAGGTTAGCAGAGGGTTTCGAGCTCTTGCTGAGAGTTTAGTAGTCAGGTCAGGGAACCAGCTTCAGTGTCTGTTGTTAGAGAGAGAGTTCTTAGAAGTTTTCCCAGGCGAGCTGTCAGGTTTACCACCTGCTAGAGAGATAGAGTTTGGAAATAGAAGTGATGCCGAGCATCAAGTTCATCTCTATTCTTCTCTACAGGATGGCACCTGCAGAGAGAGAGGTAGTAGTCAGAGTAGTGGCGAGAACTTGGTAGACAAGGGTTATATCCGACTTAGTACCTCACCCTAGAGTGTTCCAGTGTTGTGGTGGGAAAAGAAGGATGAATATAAGCGGTAAGGTCACTACCAAGAGCAGGTATTCCCATGCAGGATTGATGATCTATTGGAATAGCTAGTAGGAACTGATTGTTTTCCACGATAGATCGGAGATTCGAGTACTACCTATTGAGAGTTAGAGGAGAGGCCAGCTTAGTAAAGATGAAGAGAGAAGGGCAAGGATCAGAGTGCGCAGCGGAAGCTTGTGGAGTTCAGGCGAAGGTTGGGGTATGGCTTGTGGCATCTTTCTTGTTTGTAAAAGTGGAGATCCGTTGTGAGTTGAAGGGTAAAGTGGCTCCAAGGTACATCGAACCCGTTGAAGTCCTGTAAAGGATTGGGGATGTATCTAAGCGAGAGTTACCTACTCCGATGAAGGAAGGCCATCTGGTTTTCCATGTTCCCGTGTTGTGGAAGTTTGTGTCAGATCCAAGTGAGGTTCATAAGGAACCAGAGGGGGAGATCTTAGGGGATCTCACCTATGTTGAACAGCCAGTGTGAATCATGGACACACAGGTCAGAAGGTGAAGGAACAAGGAATCCTGGTGGTGATAGTTCGTTAGAATCACCACAGTTTGAAAGTGTAGCTAGAAGACCCGAGAGTGTTTACTCCAGCGGTACCTGCGTCTCTCTTTGGAGAGAGGTTTTAGGCTTCGCTTGCCTGCTTGCATGTTTGTTGTTTGAACATTCGGGGACGAATGTTTTTGTAAGGGGGGTAGATTGTAATACCCGGCTAGACGCCGGCATCGGAATTCTGACTTTCCAGCGAAATTTCCGTTGGAATATGGAATTTGAGGATGTCGGAGCCTTCTAGAAGGGTTAAAAAGAGGTTTTCAAAATGTTTTTAAGTGTTTTATGGTTTTGAATGCAAAGGATTTGGGTTTTGAAAGGGAAAATACCAAGGGGACAAATTGCAGGTTCGGCCGCCGAAGGATAAGTTCGGCCGCCGAACATTGCATGGTTTCGCCCGCCGAAGGTGTTGTTCGGCTGCCGAATGTTGCATGGTTTTGCATGCAGCTTAGGCCGCCGAAGGAGAGGCGGTTTGGCCACCTATAAAAGCCCCGTTGACCGGAAATGGAGTGTGTTTCACTCTCTTTTCGTGCAAGGGTAGGTTCATGCTCTCCTTGGATTGTTTTCATGGTTTTTCTTCAAATCTTTCAAAGTTTTCATGAGTTTTCTCCTTGTTTTGAAGAGTTGTGAGCTTTGAGCAAGATTTGGAAGTTTGAAGACTTGTGGAGCTTGGATCTCCATATCTTCACGTTTGGGGTCACACCAACTCTTGTTCTTCAAGAGGTAAGTGTAGGTCCTTAGCTTTTATAAAGTTTTAAGCGAGTTTTATGGAGGTTTATGGGTAGAGATGCATGTTTAGGGTAAAGTGGGTTTTTGGTTGATTTGTGGTCAAAGCATGCTTATGTGTTTAGATGTGTTGTTTGTTGGGGTTGTAAGTTAGTTTTGGACCCCTTTGTGCCTATACTTGAGTATATGCAGGTTGTGGAATTGTGGTTTGCATGTTTTGGGTGTTTGGAAGGTTTGGGAGGCTTGTTTGTGCAGGAAGCTGAGTTCTGGATGAACTCAGGTTCGGCCGCTGAACCCCTTAGGAAGGCTGTGATGGCCGCCTAACCTTGTCCCCGAAAGTTGAGTTTTGGCTTGAAAACAGACTTTCGGCCGCCAAAGGAAGGTTCGGCCGCCGAAAGTACCCGAGTTTCATCTCTGGAGAGAGGGTTCGGCCGCCGAAGATGCCCTGTCCAGCTTTTCTTTGCTTGTTTTCCATGCATGTTTGAGGATGTTTTAGGGGGCTTTTGGGGAGTTGTTTATGAGTTGTTTAAAGTGTGTTTGGCACCTCATTCGAGTCCACCTGTGTAGGATCGGACCCGAGGGACCGAGGAGGCCATCAGTGTTAGCTGTTGCAGAGTCAGTCCAACGTCTGCCAGAGGTGAGTAGAACTAAACTTAATGTTTTAAATTAAGAAATTAAATGCTTTGAGCATGTTTCATGCACCATGAGTATGCAATAGGGTGATTGCATTAGTAGTCACGAATATGATGCATTGCATTATTTATTGATGATGTGGATGGACCAAGGCGACCTCAATAGCCCACGATCTGGTAAGTAAGGAAAGACCTGTGTGAGCTCCCTGGGGGGGCCGGGCGCTGACAGAGGGAGTTTTGAGGTCATGTCCAATCCGAGATGTGAAATGTTTGTGCTGTGGCACATTTCATGAAAGCATGTTATTAATGAACTGTTTTCATTGTTTCTACTCACTGGGCTTTTTAGCTCACCCCTCTCCCCTAACCCCAGTTTTGCAGGGCCAGAGTTAGCTATGGGAAGTCAGAGTCAGCAGAGTTGAGTATGAGTTGGTTGTAATAGAATAGTGGACATGATGTAAATTAAAGGATTAGTATGTAATGTATTGTATAGAGATATAATGTCATGTAATGGATAGAGTTGTGCTTTGCCCTAGTGTATGATTAATCCCTTGTTATGCATGATCCTTATTGAATGTTTTATGTTTCTTGATAAGAAAGTGTGTTGAACCAAGGCTGACTTGTGATATGCTGACCCTATGAGAGTGGGTTATGTTTTCAGACATAGTGCATGCAGGTCAAGCTTGGTAAGGGGAAGGAAAGTTTTTAGTTTTTATGTTTATGTTTGATCATGTATGGGATTTATCAGGTACACAGAGTTCAGGATAGGCTTGCTATGGGTCTCGGCGGCCTTAAGCAGATCTGGATCCTAGCGCCGGTAGCGGTCCGGTTTCCGGGTCGTTACACTAATATGTTACTTGAGACATAATTTAATGTTTGCTATCTTAGGATATTATCAGATGATTATGAATGATTCAATCTGACAAGATATTCCTAGAAAAACAAATTGAATTAAGGTTGAGAGTATTGAGTTATAATGAAGATCAAGTGGAAGTATCACATTTATTATGTTCATTGACTGGTCAATTATGTTTATCTATGGATAAATTATAATTATGTATATGAAAGAAAATAATTCGAATTATACAGATATTCAATGTGATAAATGATATAGGGTATTGCATAATGCAACTATTTTAAATTTCACCATTCAAGCAGTTATATTGCCCTAATAGACATATAATATTTGAGCTCTTAAGGTATGCATAGGTCACACAGTTTATTTGTTAAGCATGAAAATTGTAATATACATATCATCATGCCCTATCATGTGTGAGTGGAAGATGAAAGAAATTATACACTCAAGATAAAACCCAAGATTATATTCTGTATCTTATTTATAATAGTCTAGTTTTAATTTATATTATATAAGTTAAAAAAAAAAGAGAAGAAAAAAAGATTTGAATTTTAAATCTTTAGTGGTTATACGGCTTTTGGCCATGTAACTGCTCCTATGTGAGTGGTGGCCATAACTGCCTATAACTCCCTTTTCTCTCAATTTGTCGTGAATGAGAATAGGGTCATATTCTCTCTAGCTAGTCTCTAAAAAAGAAAAATGGTCTACACTCTTTCTCAATAGACTATCGATTATCAAATAAGTTTTTTCTGAAATAAAAAATTATTCTCTTGTTTTATTCTTTTTGGTTAAGCTATTTTCTGTTAATGTCAAGCTATCTCCTATATACATTAAGTGATTTCCTGTGTTCGTATGGAATGAAAGGACGAAGATTGTGAAATACGTAGTTATCCAGATACTTAGGTTTAAATACTTATAATTTCAGATAACTTTTAAACCGTAAATTATATATATGGTTGGTTAAAAATATATTAAAATCTAAAAGTGTGGAAAGAAAATTTGATGAACTAAATAATTTTATTTTGAAGATAAAAAAATAAATTATTATTAGCAATAAAATTTAGAAATTAAATAGGAAATTATAGATGTTGACAACTCAAAACTTGATAAAATTTATGAGCATATTAAAAAAATTTAAATATTTACCATAAGTCATATTTATATTAAACACTTTAAACTTTAAATAATAAAATTAAATTTAAAAAATTTAATAAAAAATTATAATATAATTCTTAAAATTTCATATTATTAATAAAAAATATATTTTTTTTAATTTAAATTTTATATTGAAATTAAATATAACTTATATTTATTATATATAATATTAAATATATTATAAATATTTATTATAAATAAATTTATATTATATAAAATATCACATATAAATAATTATATTAAATATTTTATTGAATATTTATATTCAATATTATAATTTATGTGTATATTTTTTATATTTAAAAATTTTACTTTCTATCTATAATATTCTAAATAGAATAAAATATTATATGCTTTAAATTGTAAAGTTTTTTTTTTCATATTTTAAGTTTTTATTAATAATTTTGAATAGTATATAAAAATAGAAATAGATAGTAAATAATAAAATTAAAAAATATTATTGTAATAAAAATATGTATTTAAGAATTATTTTATTAATTAAATAAAATTTTAGAAATTATATTATAATTTATTATTAATTTTTTAAATTATAATTATAAAAAATTTTGACTTTAAATGATGAATATAAATATAAATATTTTAATGTTTTTTTCAACATTGAATATAAATGTAAATGTTTTGATTTTTTTTTTTTTCAAATAGCCCAATCTCTATCATTGTAAATACATGTTAAACTACTCTCTCTCTCGTCTGTTGGGCGGCTAAGGCTTATTATTAGGCAATGGCACTAAGAAATCGGTCCAATCTGAGCTGCAATCAGTGGCAATATTGGGCCCAAACTGGGTTGATATTGGTCCTAAGCTCAAGAGATCCTTTTAAAAAGGTGTGAATTGCAAATGCCGAGTACTTTTCCAGTAGGGCGTTTCATAGCACATTAACCTGTGTGTCGGTACATTGAATCTGGTTTTAAAATAAATTTAATATTTTAAATGAAATTATAATAAATTAAAGTGAATGCAGTAAATAAATAATAAAAAATTAACATTTTTAATAAGTAATAAAAAATTAAAAGTATATTCCAAAAAAATTGTTACTTTTAAATATACTAATATATTTTTTTACTTTTCTTTTAATAATATAAAATTATATTTCATAAAGACCTAAAAGCAAATTTATAGAAGCATGTAAAAGAAAAAAATCATAACACCTGTTTAGTAAAATAAACGAGATAAATTAAAACTCAAAGATCAAATCGACTCCTCACCTACTATTTAATTACCTAAATTTAAACTAGTGAAAACAACACATTAACTATAATATCAAAAAAATTATTTTTACCATTTAACACAAAAAAAAAAACAAAAGAGAGTAGCGTTGTCGAAATCATCAATGGTGATTAATCGATACACTGGTATGATAACAGTAAGAAATATTAAGACAAGAAAAATCGATAAACATGCATATTACATAAATCAAAACAAAGGAAATCTATGATTTAAGAAAAGGACAGGTATAGACAACATTAAAGAGACACAATAGAGTTTTATTCTGTAAATAGCTTATGGGAATAATGTGGTATCAAAATATCGGTGTCGCTCAATGAAAGTTCTCCTAAAAGTCAGAGCGGCAATATCAATTAAATTTGAAGGCACTAAAAACTTTAAAAACAAAAATAAAAAATCAAGAAAAAACAAATACAACTAAACACTACCAACGAGCTACGGTGAGTGCTAACCAAAACCAACATTGGGGCAGGGGAAAGCAATTAAACTCTTATAAGAAATCAAAGACAAAAGCAAGTGAAATACCTACAAAAATATAGAAACAAACAGGACCAAAGAAACTCAAGCCCACGCCCTTTCGTTAATATATATATTTTTTAATTCATTTAAAGTATAAGTTTACGTAATATTTTTCTTGAAATGTGTTAATTAAATAATATTAAATTAAATTAAATTAATATTTTAATATGAAGAATAATAAAATTAAAAGTGAAAATAGTAAATAAATATAAAAATTTATTGTATATAAAATAAATAGTAAAAAATGATTATATTTAAAATTTAAATATATTTTGTTGAATTTACATTTGTCTTATAACCATATCATAACCGTAGGAATGGATGAATGAAATAGTATTTTAGTATTCACATTGATCTTTTTGGGGAGGCAGGTGTACTACATATTTGTATCTTAGATAATATTACTGAGAAAGCTATCATACTAATACAAATGCAGCTTTTTCTTTTAGGAAAATATGAAAAATTACTTTATAATTTTATTAATTTTTTATTTTTAATCGATAGTTTAACTTAATAATTCGTGACATGAGTTTATGTTAAAATATTTTAATTTTTTTATTAATGATATAATTTTACATACTATTTTAATAATATATTTATATTTTTTCTTTTTTAATCTATGTAGATGAAATGATAAAGAACCTCGGCGAAGACAAACACACTAAATAATAGAATAATTTTCATTCATAGCCCTTTATCTGTGGATGTATTTTTAATTTAATTACCCAATTTATGATTTTGTATAGAATTCCCTATTATTTTTTTTTCTTTTTTTTTTTTTTAATAATTCTTATTCATTGTTTTCGATCTCTTTAAAAAAAAACATATTAATAGTTTTACTATCAAAAGTTTTTAAACTTTAAATTTTAAACTAATATATTACTCGTTAATTTTAAAAATTATTTCTATTAAGATAAAATTTTATTAATAAATCTAGAAAAAATCTAATATATTATGTCAGAAACTAATCCAGACTAGTAGACTTTGAAAAACACTGAAATTTAAAATCCAAAATACTAAGTAAAAAAAAACTTAGAGTAATATTAAATTCTTTAGAGTCCATCTTAATATCAACTAAGTTTCACCTTTACCAACCAACCAAGCCAAAACTTCTCACAGAGAGAATCTGAATCTGAGCCAAGATAGGATCAAGGATGTATTCAAATTAGTCGGAAAGACATGCCAAAAAGGCTCCCTCAAAATCCCAAACAATAGCACTAAAAGTAGTTTTACTAACATCACTCAATATAAATGCATCCAGATTACTTTCCGATCTCTACCATTGTCTAACACCTTAGAGCTAAATCCTATTATAAACTATCTGAGCTTACTTTCAACTATGGAAAAAAGATGGCGTGAAACTAACCAGTTTGGAAGATGTGTTGTTCCTTTCTCAAAAAATTCAAAGATTAAGGTAATACCACAACAACCACAAAATGTAAACAACAAGATTCTTGAATGTAAAAGGCAATAATAAGAAGGAATTGGAAAGAATCTGTTTTTTCGTATATTTGTATTTTAGCTTTACATAGCTATTTATACATATGAATGTATCTATAAGATAAATACAATAAGAAGAAAATTATCTATAACTACTAATACATGATGAGCTAAAATGATAAGAAGAGAAAAGATAAGCTTAAAAAAATTATCTACAACTAATATATGATGAGCTAAAATGATAAGAAGAGAAAAGATAAGCTTAAAAAAATTATCTACAACTAATATATGATGAGCTAAAATGATAAGAAGAGAAAAGATAAGCTTAAAAAAATTATCTACAACTAATATATGATGAGCTAAAATGATAAGAAGAGAAAAGATAAGCTTAAAAAAATTATCTACAACTAATATATGATGAGCTAAAATGATAAGAAGAGAAAAGATAAGCTTAAAAAAATTATCTACAACTAATATATGATGAGCTAAAATGATAAGAAGAGAAAAGATAAGCTTAAAAAAATTATCTACAACTAATATATGATGAGCTAAAATGATAAGAAGAGATAAGATAAGCTTAAGAATTGATAAAATCACATCTGTTAACTAACAGCCGCTCTCAAGCTGATGGTGGAAGAGATTAGTAAGGATATCAGCAAGTTAATCAACTGAATTTATAAATTTAACAACCACTAGATTAGTTTGCACTTGTTCACGAACAAAATGATAATCAAGTTCCATGTGTTTGGTGCGACCATGTAACACAGGATTTCAATACAAATAAACAACATCTATATTATCACACCAAAGAGAAATAGAATGCAAAGCTCCAAAACCAAGTTCATTAAGTAAAGATCTTAGCCACATTGCTTCTGTAGTATTAGCCAATGCCTTATACTCACTTTCTATTGATGACCAAGCAACAGTCAGTTGTTTTTTCGAGGATCAAGAAACTAAATTTTGGCCAAGACCGCCTATCATCGAAACGCCCTTCCCAATCACTATCAGAGAAGCAATGCATATTTGAATTTTTGGAAATAAACAACCCTTGTTCCTCACAAATATCATAAAACACGCTTGATGGCTTGCCAATGAACATCTGTTGGTGAGTGCATAAACTGTGATAATTTGTTAACATGAAAAGTAATATCCGGATGAGTGAGAGTCAAATACTATAGAGCACCCACAATTTGTCGATATGGAGCTGGATCAAACAAAGGTGTTCCCATATTCTTGGTCAAAGTTGGCGTGGTAGGCATTGGTGTGATACAAGGTTTGCAATTTTGCATTGTTGTCTCATACAGTAGACCCTCTAAATATTTTTGTTGTATCAAAAGAAGCCCATGCGTTGTTTATGCACTTGTATGCCCAAGAAGTAATGCTTAACTGGAAACACATTGCTAAGCTGATTGATGATGCTATCCAGCTTATTTGAATCTGAATAAGTCAATAGAATATCATCCACATATACCAAGATAAAAAATTTTAGTGTACCTTAGCATAGACAAAAAAACAGATACATCGATTTTTAATTGTTTAAACCCAAGAGTTACCAAAAACTAAGACAATCGAGTGAACAGTAAAATGACGGTTTAAGATGACAAACATGATCCGGATATGATGAATGAACAAACTCAACAGGCTGCTGCATATAAATATCTTCATTCAAGAATCTATGTAAAAAGGCATTAGATATATCAATCTGACGAATCGACCGGTGATGTGTAACAGCAATTGAAAGAATTGTCCTCATAGTAGTGAATTTTACAACTGGCAAGAACGTCTCTTTATAATTAATTTCAGATTCCTGAGCATAGCCCTTTGCGACCAATCGAACCTTGTAGTGCTCCATATCACCATCAGATTTCCTTTTAATCCTGTAAACCCACTTATTTCCAATAATACTTTTATTAAGTGGCCTCGGAACAAGTGTCCATATTTGGTTTTGGAGGAGAGCATTTAGCTCAGATTGCATTGCTTGATGCCATTCTGCATAAGGTTTGGATTGGTTTAGCGTTTTGGATTCTATAAGAAGATAGTTGGGTTTAGTTTAGGTGTGAAACAAAATTTTCTTTGGTTTGGGATTTGGTTGAAGAACCATGGGATGCGTTCGTGTTTTTGGAGCTGGTGGTTCTGGTTGTGGAACAGAACAAGGTTCGGTGGATGAGGAACAAGGTTCAGTTGGTGATGAGGTCAAATCGACGGCTAATGGAAGGCCAGGTGGAGATTGAGTAGGAAAACGAAATAAGGCAGGAGAGGTATCAGGCTGGTTGGTGGATGCAGTTGGAGATAAGGATGGGTTTATATTTTTAGAAGAGGAAGTAAATGGTGTGGTAGGAGATAAATATAAAGAGAGCTTAGGATCATTACCTGAGGAGGATGCTGATTTTGAGACTCTAGATGACACCAGAGGACTGCTCAAGGTCAACCACGGGGCATGAGTGGCGGCATTGGATGAAGATACATATTAATGTATCTATAAGATAAACACAATAAGAAGAAAATTATCTACAGCTAATACATGATGAGCTAAAATGATAAAAAGAGATAAGATAAGCTTAAGAAAATTATCTACGGCTAATACATGATGAGCTAAAATGATAAGAAGAGATAAGATAAGTTTAGGAATTGATAAGATCACATCTGTTAACTAATATTAACGGCATCATATGAAAATTGAAGAAGGTAACAAATGAACTCAAATAAACTAATGAACAGATTTGGATACTGAAAAAACCAAATTTTACTCAGCATTCCATAGCAAACGAGCAACCCATTAAAACATGCAAATCATCCTCATCTCCACCACAGATATTATATATCACATCAATAGTTTTTCTCAGATTAATTTTAGAAGTAAATATACCTCAAAAGGCAATGAAGATGATTAAAAATAGTATGATTCCCAAATTTCACTGGGTAATTTTCATATTTATTAAAATGTTAAATTCTTCTATCTGCACAAAGAACCACATTAAGAGATGTTCGAGTAATTACCTCAATATCTACATGGAGTAATAATTCATTAATAAGGTTCACATTCTAATTACTTATCACTTACCAAGCCAGATACCCTCGTATCCTCTAATCATCAATAATAAGAGTATACACAAAAAGATTATCATTTCTATTCAATCAGGATCACCCAAAATATTTAGTTTTGAGAATCCTACTAAAAAAACATTAGGAAATTATTATTATTATTAATGAAATATTTATTTATAATAATATTTAAAAATTTATGAATTACTACAAAATATTTGAATATTTATTTATTATTTAATTTCATGAAAAATAAATAAATAAGAAAAGTAAAAAAATTAATAATACTACCAAAATAATTAAAAGAATAAAAATTAATTTTATATATGATGCGTTAGTGCAAATATATTATTAGTTAAAATATCTAAAATTTATTAAATTTTAATTTAAAAAAAATTATGTAAGAAGTAGGAAGGAGAAATAATATTTCAATTAAATTAACATGAAAACCTGAAATAGAAAGAGAGTTTAATGATATTTAAATTAAAATAGAAAAATATTTTTTTTTAAAAAAATTGAAATGAAATAATTAAATTGAGAATATGATAAAATTGAGGGATTACGAATGAAAATTACCCAAATTAATAAGAAACACTTGATTAAATTACTTTTAAGACCATTGTTGTTATTGGAGGCTAAACTCCAATTTTCAGTGAGCGACGTAACAGGAATAAGATTAAAAAAAAATAAATAAGAAGAAAAATACAAAGAGATTTATGAGTTCGGATCAATTTTTTAGGATCATCTTACGTATCAGAAGAGGGAATTATTTATTCACGATGAGTTACAGAAAAGAAAACAACCATATACGAGCACAAGCTCGATTACAGATCAACAAATGGCAGGAAACAACAATCTTGGGACTTTTTTACTTTGCGTACTTTTTCACACCCAAATGGATGTTTGCTCCTTAAACAACAGACTCAACGATTATGGCCCCGTTAAAAGACTAAAAAACCCCTCAATTCTTTTAAATGAAGCCGGTAAATAAAACGTCGTCGTTCCTCTTAATCCTCTCAGAAGTTCTAAGTATTTTAAAGAATTCGTGCATCTGACCTTCTGGACATTCTGAACTTTCGGGTATTCCTTCTTGTCTTGCAAGCTTTCGAGCATCCGAGCACTCCTTAGCTTCTAGACAACTGGCCTTCTTTAATGAGCATCCCTCCACCAGCCCTGCGAGCATCTCGGGCACTCCAGCCCTTCTTTTATCAGGCAGGTTGGCCCTTCAGCAAATCATCCTATCAATAGGTCGTCACACCTCATCACCTTGTCTGATCATCTGCCAGGTCGTCTACTGGTCATTTGATCTTTTTCTATTTTTATCTAGAAGTTTTGAGCACTTTTGAAGAATTTGAGCATCAGTCCTTTAATTCTCCACCTTACTTGAACTTCTTCAACTCATATGAATCCTCATTCTTTCTTTGACCTAACCCTCGTCATTCTTCGGTCAGCCTTAACAAGCTCAGCGTCCTTTTGAACTTGTTGATAGGTAAAGTCTTGGTGGGTGCATCGGTAGGATTTTCTTCTGCGTGGATTTTTACAACCTTGCTAATGCCTTAAGATACTAAATCTTTAACAAAGTGAAATTTGATATCTATATGTTTAGTTCTTTCATGATGCACGTTGTTTTTTGACAAACTGATGGAACTCTGAGAATCACAAAATACCTCCACTGTCTCTTGTTTGAATCCGAGCTCCTTCATCAGACCTTTTAACCAGATTTCCTCTTTAATGGCTTATGTCAATGCCATATACTCGGCCTTTGTGGTCGAAAGAGCTATGACATGTTGCAGACTGGACTTCCAACTTATAACATTTCCACCAACAGTGAATACTTATCCTAACACCAACTTCCTTTTGTTCAAATTACCTACATAATCAGAATCACAAAAATCTCCAACTTTCAGACTTGATTCCCTGACATAATTGAGTTTCAATTTCTGTGTTCCTGAGTACCCATTTCACAGCATTCTAGTGATCTCTTTCTGGATTGCTCATGAACTTGTAGATAACTCCAACTAGATAAGTCAATTCAGGCCTTGTTCTGATCATAACATACATGATGCTACCAATAGCACTTGAATATGGGACCATTTCTTTGAATGAATCATCAAACTCCTCTGAATTCTTGCTCGAACTTAGCTTGAAATAAGCCCCTAATGGAGTATTCATAGGTCCATTCCAAATGTTGTTAAAACCTTCTGCACGTAATCCTCTTGAGATAGAGTTATTCAGTTTCTAATTTTATCTCTCTAAATGTTCATTCCCAGGATTTTCTTTGCAAACCCTAAATTCTTTATATTAAATTCTGCTCCCAACATTTCCTTCAATCTTTTGACCTCTGATTGATCCTTTGTTGCTATCAAAATATCATCTACATATATCATTAGATATATTAGAGACTGATCTTCAAGCTTTCTAAAATAGTTCTAAAATAGACACAAGGATCAAAATTGCTTCTTTGAAATGCATTATCCTACACAAAAGAGTCAAACTCTGGTTCCATTATCTAGGCGACTATTTTAGTGTAACGACCCGAAAATCAGACCGCTACCGGCGCTAGGATCCAGATCGGCTTAAGGCTGCCGGGACCCGTAGCAAGCCAAACAATCATCCTATAAACCTGTTTAATCCCATACATGATCAACAATTATATAAAAATTTTAAAACTTTCTCATTTGGTCATTCATTCACTCATTCATTCATTCTTTCATTCATTCACCAAGCTTAACCTGTGCATGCACTGTAACGACCCGAAAATCGGACCGCTACCGGCGCTAGGATCCAGGTCGGCTTAAGGCCGCCGGGACCCGTAGCAAGCCTGACATGCAACCTGTAAACCTGTTTAATCCCATACATGATCAACAACATACATAAAAATTAAAACTTTTCTTTCATACACCAAACTCAACCTGTGCATGCACTGAACATAGTCATAATCATAAACTTGACCCCTCTGTGGGATCTCATCAATGCCCCCAATGGGTGGCATAACATGTGTTGAGTTGGCTAACATAGTCATCAATAAACATTAAGATCATGTAACAAAAAGGGATTACAACATACTATGGTCAAGCACACTTCTAAACCTCAATATCATTACATTACATATTTATACATCATTATACAATTTGTCATGTCCACATTCTAACTATTACATACATAAGACTTCATTACTCTTCTTGACTTCTCTGTCTAGCCCGTACATGCAATCCTGGGGGATTAGGGAAAAGGGGTGAGCTAGTAGAGCCCAGTGAGCAGAATACTAGAAAACAACATTTAAAATCTCATGCCATCATGTAATGCAACACATCACAACAAGTCACATCTCGGATGGTATTGTCACCAATAGTCCTCTACATTCCAAAGTGCCGGGACGTAGAATGGGTACAACCGGTCTTTCTCTTAACATAACATATCATAACATACCAATGTGCCAAGGACGTAGAATGGGTACAACCTGGACTTTCTCTTACATAGTGCCAGGGACGTAGAATGGGTACAACCTGGACTTCCATACCGTATCATGCCATAACATCATCATATCATATGAGGACTAAAGGGTCATCCAATAACCAATCCACATCAACATCATAAATGCAATGCAACATATTCGTGAGTTCTAATGCAAACAACCTAATTCATCACATGGCATTCATGATGCATGAACGTGCTCAACTGTATAATTCATTTGCTTTAAAACATAAAGGTTTATTCTACTCACCTCTTGGCTAGCTCTGACAATGACTGAAGCAGCTGACTCACTGCTGGGGTCCTCGGTTCCTCGGGTTCGAACCTACACAGGTGGACTCAAATGAGGGACCAAACCACAAGAACATAACTCTAAAAACATCCCCCAAAAACCCCCTAAAAAATCTCAAAACATCCATGCAAGAACATGCAAAGGAAGGCTGGACAGGGCACTTTCGGCGGCAGGTTCGGCGGCCGAAAGTCCCTCCAGAGCTGAAAGTCAGGCAGGTTCGGCGGCACCTTCGGCGGCCGAAACTCCCAGACAGAGGCGAAACTCATGCATGTTCGGCGGCACTTTCGGCGGCCGAAACTCCCAGACAGAGACGAAAGTCTCCTTTCAGGGGCAAGCTTCGGCAGCCGAATGCTGCCTCCACAAGAGGGTTCGGCGGCCGAAAGTTCCTTCGGCTGCCGAACCTGGTTTCTCCCAGAATGGCAGAAACTTGGTTCAAACATGCACAAATGCCTCCTAAACTTCCAACATGCATATAACTCATTCAAATCATGCAAAACATACATACATTGGCTCCTAGGGGCTTCAAACTAACTTAAACCCCAACTACAACACACAACAACAACACATTGCTAAAAAACACAACAAAAACTCTAAAACCTAACTATGAGCTAAACATGCATTCTACCCCATAGATCTTACATAAAACTTACTTTAAACATGAAATGAGCTTAAGATCGGCTCTTACCTCTTGAAGATCGAGAGAGAGACATCCTAAACTCGGAGGTGGGAGATTTTTGAGTTCTTGAACCTCAAAGCTCCAAAACTTGCTTTAAACTCGAAAATCTTCAAAACAAGGCAGAAACTTGTGAAAATCTTGAAAGATCTGAAGGAAAAGACTCAAGATTGGTGAGGGACGGCGGAGGGCTCACCTTGGCCGACAATGGGGAGAAAAACTCACCCGTTTTCGGCTAAAGGACCCGTAGCAAGCCAAACAATCATCCTATAAACCTGTTTAATCCCATACATGATCAACAATTATATAAAAATTTTAAAACTTTCTCATTTGGTCATTCATTCACTCATTCATTCATTCATTCTTTCATTCATTCACCAAGCTTAACCTGTGCATGCACAAACATAACATAAAACCTCTCACTGGAGTCCTCATCATATTGTTATCAATTTATATTTCATGCTTTCATGAAATGCAACACAGCACAAACAAATCACATCAAGGATGGACTTGTCACCAATAGTCCTCTACATAGTCCAATCGTGCCAAGGGCGTAGAATGGGCCTCACTGGTCTTTCTCTTACCATAGCATAATATAACATAACATTCCAACTGTGCCAGGGGCTTAGAATAGGCCTCACTGGTCTTTCTCTTACCATAGTGCCAGGGGCGTAGAATGGGCCTCACTAGTCTTCCATACCGTATCATCATCATATCATATCATACGAGGACTAAAGGATCATCCAACATCCATCCACATCAACATCAAATAATGCAATGCAACATATTCGTGAATTCTAATGCAACAACCTAATATATCTCATGGCATACGTGATGCATGTATCATGCTCAAAATTTATTTACTTTAAACATAAAGTTTATTCCACTCACCTCTGGCTGAAGCTCTAATGACTCTGAAGCAGCTTTCTCACTGCTGAGGTCCTCGGTTCCGCGGGTCCGAACCTACACAGGTGGACTCAAATGAGGGACAAAACATCCATAAACATGATTATGATGTAATGTAAAAGTACAGTATAGAAATGTAATGTAATAATGCTTATGGAAGTTTAGAGTTGTGCTTGACCATAGTATGAATGTTAATCCCTTTCTAGTACATGATCTTAAATGTTTAATGAGGGTTATTGTAAACCAAGCTTAATGTATGTTATGTTACCCCATTGGAGTATATGATGAGGACTCCAGTGAGAGGTTTTATGTTATGTTTGTGCATGCACAGGTTAAGCTTGGTGAATGAATGAAAGAATGAATGAATGAGTGAATGAATGACCAAATGAGAAAGTTTTAAAATTTTTATATAATTGTTGATCATGTATGGGATTAAACAGGTTTATAGGATGATTGTTTGGCTTGCTACGGGTCCCGGCGGCCTTAAGCCGATCTGGATCCTAGCGCCGGTATCGGTCCGATTTCCGGGTCGTTATATTTAGACCACAAAGAGACCTCTGAAGCTAATAAACCCAATCTTCTTTCCCTTTTTCATCAAAACCCTCTAGTTGTTTCATGAAAATATGCTCTTCCAAAGTTCCATATAAGGACGTAGTCTTCACATCCATTTGTTCTAATTTCAGATTCTGATATGCCACTAATAGTAACAGAACCCGGATTGAAACATGTTTTACCATAGGATAAAAAATTTCATTATAATCTATTCCTTCTACATGCGAGAAACCTTTAGCAACTAATCTAGCTTTGAATCCAGGTTGTTCCATACTTGGAATATCTGGTTTTCTCTTCAAAATCCATCTACACCCTATAACCTTCTTCTCTTTAGGTTTCTTAGTGAGAATCCAAGTGTTATTGACATGGAGCAACTAGCCTTGGACTTTACGGCATACTTGGACCAGACCTAACTTTTGCTGCCGACGTCCGATAGAGACCCACGATAGCTTTTCGGAAAGGGAATTTTGAGACACACGACTTTCAAAAGTGTGACGAGTGCCATAGGCCTGGTTACAAAGTTCGATATGGAAATTCCATGTTTAGAGGGTCAATTTTGCATTTTAATTATTTTATTAGATATTTTGGGTATTTTCATAATTTTGCTTATTAGGGTTTTGTTTCTATTATAAATAGTCTTCCTTGGCTATTAGAAACTCTTTTTTTCAATCTTTGAGGAATTTCAATAAGACTTTTTGTAATACCCGGCATGTTCAGACATCGAAATTCCTACCGTCCGATGGAATCTAGGATGTCAAAGCATCCCTGAAGGGTAGAGTGAAGGTTTTCTAAAATGTTTTTACATGTTTTAAGCTTTTGTTTTAGAAAAGAAATGAGTTTTGAAGAGAAAAGGCTAAGGAAGTCTTTGCCACTTTCGGCCCCCGAAAGTTGAAGTTCGGCCGCCGAAAGTACCCCATGTTCGGCCCCCTAAACTCTAATGTTCGGCCTCCGAAGGTGGTGAGGTGTTGCATGTAGCTTTAGCCACCAAATGTGAAGCGGTGGTTCTTTGTTAAAGGTGTTTTTGGCCGAGAAAGGAGGTGCTTAAGCTTTCCTTTGGGTCAGAGACATGTTCATGCTTCCCCTTAGTGACTTACCTAGTTTCTCATCAAATCTTTCAAAGAAAAACAAGTTTAAAGTGAGTTTAAGATAGTTTTGAGAAGTTGTGGAGTTTAAGAACTTGTGAAGCTTGAATCTCCATCTCTTCAAGTTTGGAGTCACACCAGCCTTTGTTCTTCACGAGGTAAGTGTGAATCCTTAGTTTTTATCATGTTTTACATAAGCTTGATGAAGGAGAAGGGGAGTTATGCATGTGTATGCATAAGTTGTGCATAGTAGGGTGCATAAATCGTTTATGCTATATGTATGCTTGATGTGTATTGTTGGTTGGAGTTTTAATGTGGTTTAAGACTCCTATATGCATGATTAAGTGTTAGAGCATGTTTGGAGAGGTGGGATGCATGTTTGGAGGGTTAGTGTTTGGATGGCATGGTTGTGCACGAAGCTGAGTTCTGGATGAACTCAGGTTCGGCCGCCGAATGTGGGAGTTCGGCCGCCGAACCTCTTCCGAAGGCAGTTTTGGCTGCCTAAGGTTGCCCCCGAACATTTGGACTTTCGGATCTGTCATGCACATTCGGCCGCCGAAGGTGCCCCCGAAAGTGCCCTGTCCAGCTTTCCTTTGCATGTTTTTCATGGTTGTTCTAAGGTGTTTTAAGGGGTTTTTGGGGAGATGTTTAGAGATATGTTAGAGTATGTTTGGTCCCTCATTTAAGTCTATCTGTGTAGGCACAGACCAGAGGAACCAGAGAGTTCAGCAGTGAGTACCGCTTCAGGAGCCTGCAGAGTCAGTCAGAGTCAGTCAGAGGTGAGTGGAACTAAACTTAATTCTTTTAATTAAGAAATGTAATGCTTTTAGCATATTTCATTCATCATGAGTATGCATAGGATGATTGCATTAGAAATCACGAATATGTTGCATTGCATAGTTAATTGTTGATGTGGGTGAATGCTGAATGATCCAATAGTCCCAGACAGGAAGTCCAGGACCCCATTCTACGGCCTGGCAGGTATAGAGAGTTCAGGACCCCATTCTACGGCCTGACAGGTTTGTTTTTGTACAGGAAGTCCAGGACCCCATGCGATGGCCTGGCAGATTTATTATTTATACAGGAAAAATCCAGGACCTCATCAATGGCCTGGAAATTTAAAATATGTGTGTATGTATGTATGGATGTATGTATGCATTACAGGAAGACCAGGACCCCAGTCGACGGCCTGGCACGGATTAGATACTGGGACTATGTGGTGACAGATTTACCTTAGATGTGAATTGTTTGTGATATGATGCATTCCATAAGATCATGTTTTAATGACAGGTTTTATTGTTCTACTCACTGGGCTATAGAGCTCATCCTTCTCCCTTATTCCCAGTTTTGCAGGTTTCAGTATACAGGTTGTACAAGGGCAAGTCAGAGGTGCATAAAAAAAAAAAGAGAGAGCTTGTAATAGTTAGAGTGGATATGTAATATTAAAGAGATGTATTAGTTGTGTAAATAGTTAAAGTGTGCTTGACTTAGTTATTCTGTTTTATAAGTCTTTTGTATACATGATCAAGTTATATAACTGTTTTACAAACAGGTGAAAAACCAGGCTTAACAGGTATGATGTAACCCATCTAGAGCAAGCTCTAGTCAGGGGTACAGAGTACAAAGGATAGAGATTGTGCATGCACAGGTTAAGCCATAGTTCAGAGAAAGAAAAGTTTTTATTTTCACAGAAAATATATGATCATGTATGAGTTTTTACAGGTACACAGAGAGTATAGCAGGCTTGCTACGGGTTCTGGCGGCCTTATGCCGACCTGAATCCTAGCGCCGGTGACGGTCCATTCCCGGGTCGTTACACTTTTAGTCTTCTAGCCTATCTTTTCTCTTATTTCATCTTAGCTAAACGATATTGCTTAAAACTCCTGACGGAGTTTAAATAGTCCTTTATCAAATTGCTGCGATTGAGGCATCCTTGGCAAAATTGAGGGAGATGATCGGACAGCTGACCCTACAGCAGGGACTCCACCAACCCGCTGCCGCCGCGCACCCCCAGCCAGTCGCCAATCCAGTGGTCGCCAATCCTATGCCTGTAAATCTCCATCAGAATTATCAGGAAGATTACAAGATCAAGATAGACCTTTAAAACTTTTCTGGTTCGCTGGATGTGGAATCTATTCTTAATTGGCTGGCAGAGGTTGAACGTTTTTTCAAAATTATGAACGTGGAAGAGAATCGCAAGGTTCTGATTGTGGCCTATAAGTTAAAAGGGGGTGCAGCGGTCTGGTGAAATTCGATTCAAAACGAACGCTATCGGAGGAGGCTGGAACCCATACGAAACTGGGTGTTGATGATGCTAGTGTATATGCCCTAGGCCATTATCTTGGACCTTTTTTGTATGTCGTTTGGTTATTAATAAAAGAGGTTTTTATCATTATTATTTGTTTACATGTTACATAATAATAATTATCATCCCTAGTTACTTATTATTATGTTGATAATAATAAAATATAACTAGTATGATTATTGATTGATAATCATGAGATGATTATGTATATGTTGATATAATTCAATAATCATAGATACTTGTTAGAGAACAAAGTATTGGATGGACCCGCATTGAGATCACTACATGGGTTATTGTCATAAGTGAATATCAAAGTAGTTATGTCTTAATCCTTTGACTTGAGATTGTCATAGTTTCCAACATAAGGACTATTATGTTTTGACATAACCAAACATTGTCTTTAATCGGACAATCATAAAGGTTATGATTGAGCATAATAGAAATTATGTAGAGGATAATGAACAATCAAGATAGGATTTGTCCCTCTCTCTGAGAGAGATATCTTCTGGACCCCTTGATAAATGAGACTGAGAAATGCATGGCCGTGCTCAAATGAATTGATAGTGTGATCAATATCATTTGAATTTATCAATCTACTTAGAGATTAAGAAATCATAAGTTTGAACATTATAAGTTTGACATTGACCATGACTTATATTCAAACTAGATATCGTGTGACAAAGGGATTAATTCATGTTCTATTTATTAGGCTTTATCGGACTATTGATCCTCATATTAGTTGGGTAGTCATAATGTCTTGCTAGAGGCCACTTATGACTTATGGACCTTATGGGACTAGGCCTATTGCCAATTAATATGAGTCTATTGGGTCACACACAAAAGAACGTTGTTGATGTGCTATGACATATCAATGGGCTAAAAGCCCAAAGCTCATTAATATAATTAATAGTAATAAAGTGTTATTATTATTAATTATTAATATAATTAATAGTAATAAAGTGTTATTATTATTAATATTAATCATTAATAAAATTAATAATAATAAAGTATTATTATTATTAATAATTTATTATTATGAGATAATAATATTTAAAAGATCTGCAGTCTATCTGTAACTGTTACAGATAAAGGGCTCTATCACATAAGATATTTGAGTATCTGCAAGATTGTGATAGTGGGTTATAAACACAACTCCTTTTAGGAAAATGAGTTGTAGGAAAAACACAACTCCTTTTAGGAAAATGAGTTGTGGGAAAAACACAACTCATTTCCTAAAAGGAGTTGTGGGAAAAACAAAAGACTGAAACATATAAATACCCCTTCTACGAATTGTGGAAGATATATATTTTTGAGAAAACTCAGTCTAAAAGGCTGCAGATTGTGGAGCACATAATCTATCTATCTTTGAGAGAGCTAGCACTCTAGAAGGATAGAAGACGTTCGTGTGGATACCATAGAGGGTGTTCATTTGAAAAAGCAGCACCATCAGTCCACTATTGTATCTTCTCGACGAGATTAATAGGTTAGTCTCACATCCTTCTTATGAAATAAACGAAGCACTCGGATTCTAGGAATAGGAAATCAGAGAAATTTCATTTTTCCGCTGCGCCTTTGGGTTGCAATAATCTCTGGATTTCCCAATAATGGTATCAGAGCCAACCTGTGCTTTTCGTTTATGTTAATTATGCCATGATTGATATTATATATGTGATATATGTTTATTAGAATGGCATGATAATTATAGATGAATGATGGGATCATTAAGATAATTTTTGTTAGAAAAATTAAATTAATAAATTATATTAAAAAAATAATAATAAACTATTTCAAATCTTGTTCATGATGAACACTTCGGCACCACGGTAGTGTGGCTTTGTTGATTATTATGGCTGCTAATAACAATTCCACTTTATCACTGCGATCCATCCTTGAGAAGGATAAACTGAAAGAAAATGGGACTAATTTTGTTGACTGGTTTAGAAACTTGAGAATTGTTCTCAAGCAAGAGAAAAAGTCCTACGTGCTTGATGAAGCTCTCCCTAAACCACCTCCTGCTGATGCTACTAATGTTGTTAAGAACAAGCATAAGAAGCATATGGATGATTCTAATGACATTGGATGTCTTATGTTGGCAACTATGTGCCCAGAACTTCAAAAGGATCTGGAGCACCTTGAGGCTTATGAGATGAGTGTCCATCTCACACAAGTTTTCGAACAGCAAGCTTGTAACGACCCAAAAATCGGACCGCTACCGGCGCTAGGATCCGGGTCGAGTTAAGGCCGCCGGGACCCGTAGCAAGCCAAACATACATCCTGTGAACCTGATAAATCCCATACATGATCAACAACATACATAAAAATTTAAAACTTTTCTTTCAAACATCCAACTCAACCTGAACATATTCTGAATATAGTCATGATCATAATCATGATCCCTCTATGGGATCTCATCAATGCCCCAACGGGCAATACAATATGAGATGAGTTGGCTTTCATGAACATTATAAAACATTTTTGATCATGTAATAAAAGGGATACCTCAAACACAATGTCAAGCACAATATCTAACCCTCAATATCATTACATGACTGAAACTGTACTTTTACATAACATTAATACATTTATCATGTCCACACTATCTATTACATAAACCATACTTCAAAACTCTGGCTAACCTCCTGGTCTACCCTGTACCTGCACATCTGGGGTTAGGGGAGAGGGGTGAGCTACAAAGCCCAGTGAGTAGAATAATAGAAAACATTTAAATCTCATGCCATCGTGTAATGCAACACATCACAACTAATCACATCTCGAATGGTATTGTCACCAATAGTCCTCTACATAGTCCAACTGTGCCGGGACGTAGAATGGGTACAACCGGTCTTTCTCTTAACATAACATATCATACATACCAATGTGCCAGGGACGTAGAATGGGTACAACCTGGACTTTCTCTTACATCGTGCCAGGGACGTAGAATGGGTACAACCTGGACTTCCATACCATATCATGCCATAACATCATCATATCATATGAGGACTAAAGGATCATCCAATAACCAATCCACATCAACATCATAAATGCAATGCAACATATTCGTGAATATTAATGCAAGCAACCTACTATATCTCATGGCATTCATGATGCATGGATCATGCTCAAAATTCATATATTTTAAAACTTAAGGTTTATTCCACTCACCTCTGGCTAGCTCTGACAAACTCTATAGCAGCTGGCTCACTGCTGGGGTCCTCGGTTCCTCGGGTCCGAACCTACACGGGTGGACTCCAATGAGGGACCAAACATACATAAACATAACTCTAAAATACTCCCCAAAAACCCCCTAAAACATCGTAAAACAACTACATAAAAACATGCAAGAAATGGCTGGACAGGGCACTTTCGGCGGCAGGTTCGGCGGCCGAAAGTCCCTCCAGAGCCGAAAGTCAGGCAGGTTCGGCGGCACCTTCGGCGGCCGAAACTCCCAGACAGAGACGAAACTCATGCATGTTCGGCGGCACTTTCAGCGGCCGAAAGTCCCAGACAGAGACGAAAGTCTCTTTTCGGGGGCAACTTCGGCAGCCGAAAGACCTGCCTCCCCAGCCATGTTCGGCGGCCGAAAGCTCCTTCGGCTGCCGAACCTGGTTTCTGCCAAAGGGCAGAAACTTGGCTTCCTTATGCACATTTGCCTCCAAAACTACCTAAACATGCACAAACCTATTCTATAACATGCATACACATCATACATCACACCTAGGGGTCTCAAACTATCAAATACCCCAACTACAACACTTCAAACATGCCACATTGTTCAAAATCACATCAAAAACCCATAAACATAACTATGACCTAAACATGCATCCTACCCCCATGAACTTCATAAAACTTACTTAAAACATAACATAAGCTAGAGATCGACTCTTACCTCTTGAAGATCGAGAGTAGAGGCGACCAAACTTGGAGTTGGAAGAGATTCGAGTTCTTGAACCTCAAAGCTCCAAAACTTTGCTCAAAAGCTCAAATCTTCAAAATGAAGTTAAAACAAGTGAAAAACTTGAAAGATCTAGAGGAAAAACATCAAAGATCGGTGAGGGGCGGCGGAAAGCTCACCTTGGCCGAAAATGGGGAAAAGCTCGCCCGTTTTCGGCTAAGGGACCCTTTTATAGTGGCTGGCCAGGCCACGTTCGGGGGCCGAATGTGCCTCCGCATGCATGCCATGTTCGGCGGCCGAACTTGGGTTTCGGCGGCCGAACCTAGACTTCCCTCACTCATGCTTTCGGGGGCCTAACGTGCCTCCAAAACGCATGCATGTTCGGCGGCCGAACTTGACATTCGGCGGCCGAACCTGGGTTTTCCTCCAAAGACTTTTCATGCAAAAACTCATTAAATTTTCATACTTAAAACCATGAAATACCTTAAAACATTTTATGAAAACATGTTTCTACCCTACTAGAGGCTTCCGACATCCGAGATTCCACCGGACGGTAGGAATTCCGATACCGGAGTCTAGCCGGGTATTACATTCTCCCCCCTTAAGAACATTTGTCCCCGAATGTACCTCAACTAGCACACATAGCATGGCATAACACATACATACATACATAGCACATATACACAAAGGGATCTAACCTCAGAAAAGATAAGGGTATTGCTGGAGCATGGACTCCCGTGTCTCCCAAGTGC
This sequence comes from Manihot esculenta, assembly GCF_001659605.2. Taxonomy (NCBI): domain Eukaryota; kingdom Viridiplantae; phylum Streptophyta; class Magnoliopsida; order Malpighiales; family Euphorbiaceae; genus Manihot; species Manihot esculenta. The sequence continues at coordinate 26,040,185 of NC_035162.2, forward strand.
ATTCCTCCAAATTGTGGTGGTTCCACAGGACTTTCACCATCGGGATTTCCTTGTTTCTTAGCTTTCTGATCTAGGTGTCTAGGATCCGTACTGGCTGTTCAACATAGGTGAGATCCTCTTGGACCTCCACATCAGGCTCACTAAGAACCTTGCTCGGATCTGACACAAACTTCCTCAACATTGAAACATGGAAAACCGGATGGATTCTTTCCATTGAAGCAGGTAAATCCAGCTTGTACGACACATTCCCAATCTTTTGCAAGATTTCGAAGGGTCCGATGTATTGTGGGGCTAGTTTACCTTTCTTCCCGAAGCGAACCACTCCCTTCATAGGAGACACCTTGAGCAATACCAGATCCCCCTCCTGAAACTTTAACTGTCTTCTGCGGACGTCTGCATAACTCTTCTGTCTGCTGGCAGCAGTCTTGATCCTTTCTCTGATCATGGGTACTACCCTGCTGGTAATCTCTACTAGCTCAGGCCCTGCCAAGGCCTTCTCTCCAACCTTCTCCTAGCAAACAGGTGATCTGCACTTCCTTCCATATAAAGCTTCATATGGAGCCATCCCGATGCTAGCATGATGGCTGTTATTGTAGGCAAACTCCACCAAAGGTAGATGCTGCCTCCAAGAACCGCCAAAGTCCAGCACACACATTCTAAGCATATCTTCTATGGTCTGGATGGTCCTTTCTGATTGTCCGTCCGTCTGTGGGTGGAAGGCAGTACTGAAATCCAACCTAGTACCCATGGCATTCTGCAGACTCTGCCAAAATCTGGAGGTGAACTGGGGCCCTCTATCTGACACTATCGAAACAGGAACCCCATGCAGCCTGACGATCTCGTCCACATATACCTGTGCCAACTTGTCCACAGAGTAGCCACTCCTGACAGGAATGAAGTGAGCAGATTTGGTGAGTCTGTCCACAATCACCCATATGGAGTCCACTCTGTTGGACGCCGCCGGTAACCCCACTACGAAGTCCATAGCTATATTTTCCCATTTCCATTCTGGAATAGGTAGTGGGTTAAGCATTCCAGCCGGCTTCTGATGTTCCAGCTTCACCCTCTGACACACTTCGCAGGCTGACACAAACTGTGCCACTTCTTTCTTCATCGCTGGCCACCAATAAACTTTCTTCAAATCTTGATACATCTTGGTGGCTCCGGGGTGAATGCTGTATCTTGCATTATGAGCCTCTCTCATAATGTCTCCTTTTAGCCCTATGTCGTCTGGTACACATAGTCTGCTCCCATAGCGGAGGATCCCCTTGCTGTCGAATCTGAACTCACTATCATTGCCTGACTGAACAGTCCTGACAATCTTCACTAACTCCGGGTCCTCATGCTGTTTCTGAGCCACCTGCTCCAGAAACACGGGTGCCACTCTCATCTGGGCCACCAAGGCACCTGTACCAGACAACTCCATCTGTAGACCTTCCTCAATGAGCTTGTAGAGCTCCTTCACCACTGGCCTCCTCTCTGTCGAAATGTGGGATAAACTACCGAGTGATTTCCGGCTTAAGGCGTCTGCCACAACATTCGCCTTACCCGGATGGTACTGAATTTTGCAATCATAGTCACTCAGCAGCTCCACCCATCTCCTCTGTCTCAAATTCAAATCTCTTTGACTCAGGATGTACTGCAGGCTTTTGTGATCTGTGAAGATCTCGCATTTAACCCCATAGAGGTAGTGCCTCCACATCTTGAGTGCAAAGATTACTGCTGCCATCTCTAGGTCATGTGTGGGGTAATTCAACTCGTGCTTCTTCAGCTGCCTAGAAGCATAAGCAATCACCCTCTCATTCTGCATCAGTACACAACCCAGTCCCACACGGGACGCATCACAAAAGACTGTAAAGTCCTCATCACTAGATGGCAGAGCTAAAACTGGTGCTGAAGTCAACCTCTTCTTAAGCTCTTCAAAACTTTCTTCGCACTGGTCGGTCCACAGAAACTTCTGATTCTTCCTGGTTAGTCTGGTCAGAGGAGCTGCTATCTTTGAGAAGTCCTGAACGAACCTCCTGTAGTAACCTGCCAAACCCAAGAAACTTCTAATCTCTGTCACTGAAGTGGGTCTAGGCCAGTTAGCCACAGTTTCTATCTTCTTGGGGTCTACCTCTATACCATTCTCTGACACTACATGCCCCAAGAACGAAATGCTCCTCAGCCAGAATTCACATTTAGAGAACTTGGCATACAAGCCATGTTCCTTCAAGGTCTGCAAGACCAACCGCAGATGATGGGCATGCTCCTCTGCATTCCTGGAATACACTAAGATATCATCTATGAAGACAATAACAAAGTGATCCAGGTATTGACTAAACACTCTATTCATGAGATCCATGAATGCTGCAGGGGCGTTGGTTAACCCGAACGGCATCACAAGGAACTCAAAATGCCCATATCTGGTCCTGAAAGCTGTCTTCGGCACATCTTCATCCCTTATCCTTAGCTGATGGTACCCCGATCTCAGATCTATTTTGGAGAAACAACCCGCTCCTGCTAGCTGGTCGAATAGATCATCGATCCTTGGCAGAGGGTACCTATTTTTGGTAGTGACTTTGTTCAACTGCCTGTAGTCGATACAAAGTCTAAGGGATCCATCCTTCTTCCTCACAAACAAGACCGAAGCACCCCAAGGTGAGGTACTCTGTCGGATGAAGCCCTTCTCTACTAGCTCTTGCAACTGCTCTTTCAACTCCTTTAAATCTGCTGGGGCCATCCTGTAGGGAGGGATAGAGATCGGTCTAGTTCCAGGCACTAACTCTATCTCGAACTCTATCTCCCTAGCAGGTGGTAAACCTGGAAGCTCATCCGGAAAAACATCCTGAAACTCTCTGACAACTGGCACCGAGGCCGGCTCCCTGACCTGACTGTCTAGCTCTCTCACATGAGCTAAGTACCCCTGACATCCCTTCCTAAGCAACCTACGAGCCTGAAGAGCTGATATCAGACCTCTAGGTGTGACCCTCATGTCTCCTCTGAAGACGACCTCTGACCCGTTCTGATCTCTGAACTTGACTACCTTGTTTCTGCAGTCCAAGGTAGCACCATGGGTAGATAGCCAATCCATCCCTAGAATGACGTCAAAGTCTGTCAAATCTAGAACCACAAGGTCGGCGGAGAGGCATCTTCCCTCAACGAAAACTGGACTGTATTGGCAGACTGACACTGCCACTGACGGGTCACACTTGGGTCCACTGACCCATAGGGGACACTCTAACCCAGAGACTATCAGACCCAACCTCTCAACGGCTCTCGGAGCAATAAATGAATGAGATGCACCTGGGTCCATTAAAGCATACACATCAGAACACCCAATGATAAGATTACTTGACACCACGGTGTTGGATGTGTTTGCCTCCTGCTGTGTCATGGTGAAGATCCTGGCTGGAGCTGATGGACCTTCACCTCGGGAACCAGAAGAAGAGGCTGCCCCTGTCCCTCTACCTCTGCCACTGCCCTGAGTTGTGGCTGGAACTGCTGGCTGTGCCACACTACCAGAAGCTGTCTGCTGGGGCTGGCCCATAAAAGGCGCTCTAGGACACTCTCGAGCTATGTGTCCCTCCTGTCCACATCTGAAACATGTATTAGTCCCAGCTCGACACACTCCCCTGTGCGGTCTTCCACATCTCTGGCATTCTGTACCATCTGAGCCTGAGCTCGAGCCACCGCCAAATCCCAGACCGGATTTCAACTTGTTCCAAAACTTATTCTTCTTCGGCTTCCTGGTGGTGTTATCCCACCTCTTCTTACCTGAGCTCTGAGAAGAGAAACCTGGTCCTCCTCTGCCTGGGGTCTTAACCCCTGAAGACTGGGTCACTGACTGTTTCACTGAGCCCTCAACTATGGCACTTGCTTCCATTCTTCGAGCCATATCCACTACAGTGTGGAAACTTTCTCTCTCAGCCAACTGAATCAACGAGGAGTACCTGGAATGCAGCTTCATAACATATCTCTTGGCTTTCTTCGTATCTGTATCTAGAGCTTGCCCTGAAAAAGGCAATAGCTCCAAGAATTTATCCGTGAACTCCTCTACACCCATGTGTTCCGACTGCCTCAGTTGCTCAAACTCAATCATCTTCAGTTCTCTGGAACTGTCTGGAAAAGCCCATCCCGCGAACTCATTCGCGAATTCCTCCCATGTCATGCCGTCTAGTCTCGGGTCCACATAACACTTGAACCATTCCCGTGCCTTCTTGCACTTTAAAGTGAACCCTGCCATCTGAATGGCCCTGCTGTCACTTGCCCCTAGCTCATCAGTTATTGTCTTCACTACTCTCAGATACTCAAAGGGGTCATCCCCTGACTTGTATTTGGGAGCATCCAGCTTGAGGTAATCTGTCATCTTCACCTTGCTCCCATCGGCTGAGCTAGGTCTGGAAGGTTGAGTAACTGGGGCTGCTGGTTCTATAGGTGGTGGAGGTGGAGGTGCAGCATTCCCCGAGGTGGGGTTTGCCGGGTTTGGATAGAAGGGTGAGGGTGGATAAGCTGGGTACTGTGTGTAAGGTGGATAGAAAGGTGGATAAGGCATGTAGGTAGGGTAGGGGTTAAAGCTGGAGTAATCCGATGTACCTCCCATCGGATACCCTGAACCCTGTGGAAAGGGTGGATAATGGGGTGGAAAACCAAACCCCGAGGCTTGAACGCCTCCCTGAGACTCCTCTGTCCCTTCCTCCTCCATGCTCACATCCAGGTTCCCATCCCTCCTTTGATCCTCTTCCATAACCTCCCTCACATCTGCCGAACTTCCTCCTCTATCTGTCCCCCTTCTGCTAGCATCAAAAGACCTTCTAGGGTCCCTTGACACTCTTTCTCTGTTTGCTCTACAAGACATTGCCCTAGGCAATGTAGGAGGACGGGCGCTCGTGCCCTCATCCTCAGGTGGTACTCCAGTCAATCTTGCCAATCGACGGGTTCCTCTCATCCTGTTTTCTAAAAAACAGTACACATCATACAAACATCAGCATCATATGGTTCATGTGGGCACACATGAACCCTCATCACATAAACATATCATTCATATCATAGCATCAATGCACATGTATATAATCATGGCATTTCACATCATCATACAAGACAGGACTCCACATCCTATCCTAGTGGACATGATCTTCCTATTGTGCTTGACCTTCTAGAACATCTATGAGCCCGACACTCTAGGTCCGATCCTATGAACCTAGGGCTCTGATACCATTCTGTAACGACCCGAAAATCGGACCGCTACCGGCACTAGGATCCGGGTCGACTTAAGGCCGCCGAGACCCGTAGCAAGCCAAACATACATCCTGTGAACCTGATAAATCCCATACATGATCAACAACATACATAAAAATTTAAAACTTTTCTTTCAAACATCCAACTCAACCTGAACATATTCTGAACATAGTCATGATCATAATCATGATCCCTCTATGGGATCTCATCAATGCCCCAACGGGCAATACAACATGAGATGAGTTGGCTTTCATGAACATTATAAAACATTTTTGATCATGTAATAAAAGGGATACCTCAAACACAATGTCAAGCACAATATCTAATCCTCAATATCATTACATGACTGAAACTGTACTTTTACATAACATTAATACATTTATCATGTCCACACTATCTATTACATAAACCATACTTCAAAACTCTGGCTAACCTCCTGGTTTACCCTGTACCTACATATCTGGGGTTAGGGGAGAGGGGTGAGCTACAAAGCCCAGTGAGTAGAATAATAGAAAACATTTAAATCTCATGCCATCGTGTAATGCAACACATCACAACTAATCACATCTCGGATGGTATTGTCACCAATAGTCCTCTACATAGTCCAACTGTGCCGGGACGTAGAATGGGTACAACCGGTCTTTCTCTTAACATAACATATCATACATACCAATGTGCCAGGGACGTAGAATGGGTACAACCTGGACTTTCTCTTACATCGTGCCAGGGACGTAGAATGGGTACAACCTGGACTTCCATACCATATCATGCCATAACATCATCATATCATATGAGGACTAAAGGATCATCCAATAACCAATCCACATCAACATCATAAATGCAATGCAACATATTCGTGAATACTAATGCAAGCAACCTACTATATCTCATGGCATTCATGATGCATGGATCATGCTCAAAATTCATATATTTTAAAACTTAAGGTTTATTCCACTCACCTCTGGCTAGCTCTGACAAACTCTGTAGCAGCTGGCTCACTGCTGGGGTCCTCGGTTCCTCGGGTCCGAACCTACACGGGTGGACTCCAATGAGGGACCAAACATACATAAACATAACTCTAAAATACTCCCCAAAAACCCCCTAAAACATCGTAAAACAACTACATAAAAACATGAAAGAAATGGCTGGACAGGGCACTTTCGGCGGCAGGTTCGGCGGCCGAAAGTCCCTCTAGAGCCGAAAGTCAGGCAGGTTCGGTGGCCGAAAGTCCCTCCAGAGTCGAAAGTCAGGCAGGTTCGGCGGCACCTTCGGCGGCCGAAACTCCTAGACAAAGACGAAACTCATGCATGTTCGGCGGCACCTTCGGCGGCCGAAAGTCCCAGATAGAGATGAAAGTCTCTTTTCGGGGGCAACTTCGGGAGCCGAAAGACCTGCCTCCCCAGCCATGTTCGGCGGCCGAAAGCTCCTTCGGCTGCCGAACCTGGTTTCTGCCAAAGGGCAGAAACTTGGCTCCCTTATGCACATTTGCCTCCAAAACTACCCAAACATGCACAAACCTATTCTATAATATGCATACACATCATACATCACACCTAGGGGTCTCAAACTATCAAATACCCCAACTACAACACTTCAAACATGCCACATTGTTCAAAATCACATCAAAAACCCATAAACATAACTATGACCTAAACATGCATCCTACCCCCATGAACTTCATAAAACTTACTTAAAACATAACATAAGCTAGAGATCGACTCTTACCTCTTGAAGATCGAGAGTAGAGGTGACCAAACTTGGAGTTGGAAGAGATTCGAGTTCTTGAACCTCAAAGCTCCAAAACTTTGCTCAAAAGCTCAAATCTTCAAAATATAGTTAAAACAAGTGAAAAACTTGAAAGATCTAGAGGAAAAACATCAAAGATCGGTGAGGGGCAGCGGAAAGCTCACCTTGGCCGAAAATGGGGAAAAGCTCGCCCGTTTTCGGCTAAGGGACCCTTTTATAGTGGCTGGCCAGGCCACGTTCGGGGGCCGAATGTGCCTCCGCATGCATTCCATGTTCGGCGGCCGAACTTGGGTTTCGGCGGCCGAACCTGGACTTCCCTCACTCATGCTTTCGGGGGCCTAACGTGCCTCCAAAACGCATGCATGTTCGGCGGCCGAACTTGACATTCGGCGGCCGAACCTGGGTTTTCCTCCAAAGACTTTTCATGCAAAAACTCATTAAATTTTCATACTTAAAACCATGAAATACCTTAAAACATTTTATGAAAATATGTTTCTACCCTACTAGAGGCTTCCGACATTCGAGATTCCACCGGACGGTAGGAATTCCGATACCGGAGTCTAGCCGGGTATTACAAAGCTAGGTAGGATAGGTATGAAACTACCATTGCATTGCATGATTGCAAAATGGCTGAAGGTGAATCAGTTAGTGCTCATGTTTTGAAGATGAAAGGCTATATTAATCACCTTGCTAGGCTTGGCTATCCTCTGAGTTTAGAACTCTCTACAGATCTGATCCTACATTCTTTACCCAGCAGTTTCTCTCAGTTTGTCATGAACTATAACATGAACAATATGGAGAAATCCATTCCTAAGCTGCATGGGATGCTAAAAACAGCTGAGGTGAATGTCAAGAAAATGTCTACCCAAATTTTGAATGTCAATAAGGGTAAGCCCATAAAAAATAAGGGGCAGCCCAAGTCTAAAGGTGGTAATGGGCCTAAGGGACGAGGCAAGCCTAAATGGCAATCCAAGGCAAAAGTTCCTAAGGAAATAGTTCCTAAGGAAGGAATTTGCTTCCATTGCAAGGAACCAGGGCATTGGAAGAGAAATTACAAACTCTATTTGGATGAGTGCAAGAAGAAGAAGAGTAGTGAGACTACAACTTCGGGTATTTATGTTATAGATATTAATTTATCTATCCCTACTTCATGGGTATTAGATACCGAATGTGGTTCTCACATTTGTACAAATGTGCAGGGTCTCAAAAGGAGTAGAAAACTGAAAAAGGGCGATGTGGACCTACGCGTAGGCAATGGAGCAAGAGTTGCTGCATTAGCTGTAGGGACTTATGAACTTATTTTGCCCAATGGGCTTTTGTTAGTTTTGAACAATTGCTTTTATGTTCCTACTTTGAGTAGGAATATTATTTCAGTTTCTGTTTTGGACTATGAAGGTTTTTCATTTCTTATTAAGAATAAGAAATGCTCCATTAATAAAGATGATTTGCTTTATTATATTGCAAATTCATATGATGGTCTTTATGTCCTTAATCTAGATGATTCTAGAGACAACGATATCTATAACATAACTTCTAAGAAAACTAAGCCAAATGAGTTAAACCCAACATATTTATGGCACTGTCGTCTTAGTCATATAAATGAGAATCGTATATCTAAGCTCATAAAGATGGTTTATTAGATTCATTTGATTTTGAATCATTTGAAAATTGTGAATCTTGTCTGCTTGGTAAGATGACAAAGGACCCTTTTACTGGACAAGGTCAAAGGGCTTCAGACTTATTGGGCTTAATACATACAGATGTATGTGGCCCACTAAGCATTAGTGCTAAGAGAGATTATCAGTACTTCATTACATTCACTGATGATTTCAGTAGGTATGGCTATGTCTACCTAATGAAACATAAGCATGAATCTTTTGAAATGTTTAGAACTTTTCAAAATGAAGTACAAAATCAACTTGGTAGAACTATTAAAGTGCTTCGATCTGATCGAGGTGGTGAATATTTGAGCCAAGAGTTTGATGAACATCTTAGAAATTGTGGAATTGTTTCACAATTGACTCCTCCAGGAACTCCATAATGGAATGGTGTTTCTGAAAGGAGAAATCAAACTTTATTAGATATGGTTCGATCTATGATGAGTCAAACAAATCTCCCTTTATCATTTTGGGGTTATACCTTGGAAACAGCTGCATTCATTTTAAACCGAGTACCATCGAAAGCAGTTAAAAAGATACCATATGAGTTATGGACTGGCAAAATGCCCAGTTTGTGTTTTCTTAAGATTTGGGGTTGTGAAGCTTATGTGAAACGCCCAATTTTAGATAAGCTAGCTCCAAAATCTATCAAGTGTAATTTTGTGGGGTATTCTAAGGAAACCAAAGGATACTATTTCTATATTCCCTTAGAGAACAAATTGTTTATTTCTCGAAATGGTACCTTTTTAGAAAAGGAATTTATCTCTTAGAGATTCAGTGGGAGTATAGTGCGACTTGAGGAAACTCAAGCACCACAAGAGAGTATTGAACCGCCGATAGAACCACTTTCAGAACCACAAACAGTTGTGAAAACTGAAAGGGTGACACAAGTCCCACGTAGACCTGATAGGACACGTCATCAGCCTGAGAGATACAGATTTCTCATGACTGATAGTCGTGAACTTTTGCTCATTGATCAAGATGAGCCTACTACCTATCAAGAGGCTATGTCAGGTCCAGATTCCGAGAAATGACTTTCTGCCATGAAATCTGAAATGCAATCCATGTATGACAATCGAGTTTGGTCATTAATTGATCCCCCTGAGGGTGTTAAGACCATTGGTTGCAAATGGGTTTTCAAGAAGAAAACTGACATGGATGGAAATGTGCATACCTAAAAAGCAAGGCTTGTTGCAAAAGGTTTCAAACAGATTCATGGTATAGACTATGATGAGACCTTTTCGCCAGTAGCAATGCTTAAGTCGGTTAGAATTCTCATTGCCATTGCTGCGTACTATGATTACGAGATATGACAAATGGATGTCAAAAAAGCTTTCCTTAATGGAAACTTGCTCGAGGATGTGTACATGACACAACCTGAGGGTTTTGTAAACCCTAAGAATTCTGGAAAGATTTGCAAGCTTCAAAGACCCATTTGTGGATTGAAACAAGCTTCTCAGAGCTGGAATCTTCATTTTGATGAAATAGTCAGGGACTTTGGATTCATCAAGAATGAAGATTAATCTTATGTTTATAAGATGGTTAGTGAGAGTGCAGTTGTGTTTCTAGTCCTATATGTGGATGACATATTACTCATTAGAAATGATATCCCTACCTTACAAAAGGTTAAGACTTGGTTAGGGAATTCTTTTTCAATGAAGGACTTAGGTGAGGCTGCTTATATCCTTAGTGTTAAGATCTATAGGGATAGATCCAAGAGGATAATCGGTCTGAGTCAAAGTACTTATATTGACAAGGTGCTGAAGAGGTTCAACATGCAAGATTCCAAAAGAGGATTCTTACCCATATCTCGTAATATTCATCTCAGCAAGAATCAATGTCCTAAGACATCTGATGAGCGAGAACGGATGAATAAGATTCCTTATGCTTTTGCTATTGGATCTATCATGTATGCCATGTTATGTACTAAACCAGACGTCTCATATGCCTTGAGCACAACAAGCAGATATTAGGCAAATCCCGGCGAAAGTCACTGGACAACTGTTAAGAATATCCCAAAGTACCTTAGAATGACTAAGGATGCATTCCTAGTTTATGGAGGATTGGAAGACGAGCTAGTTATAAATGGTTACACAGATGCTAGTTTCCAAACTGATATAGATGACTTCAGATCGCAGTCAGGATTCATATTCACTTTAAATGGTGGAGCTGTTAGCTGGAAAAGTTCCAAGCAGAGCATTGTAGCAGATTCTACAACAGAAGCTGAGTATATAGCAGCATCAGATGCAGCTAAAGAGGCAGTCTGGTTGAAGAAATTCATCTCAGAGTTGGGAGTGGTTCCCAGCATTGCAAATCCTATGGACCTTTATTGTGATAACAACGGTGCCATAGCACAGGCAAAGGAGCTCAGATCTCATCAGAGATCTAAACACATACTCAAGCGATATCACCTTATTTGAGAGATCATTGATAGAGGAGATATCAAAATATGAAAAGTAGACACAAATGACAACATTGTAGATCCACTGACCAAGCCTCTTTCACAGGTCAAGCATGATCAGCACACTAGGTCTATGGGTATTAGATACTTGTATGATTAGGCCTAGTGCAAGTGGGAGATTGTTAGTGTATATGCCCTAGACCATTATCTTGGACCTTTTTTGTATGTCGTTTGGTTATTAATAAAAGAGGTTTTTATCATTATTATTTGTTTGCATGTTACATAATAATGATTATCATCCCTAGTTACTTATTATTATGTTGATAATAATAAAATATAACTAGTATGATTATTGATTGATAATCATGAGATGATTATGTATATGTTGATATAATTCAATAATCATAGATACTTGTTAGAGAACAAAGTATTGGATGGACCCACATTGAGATCACTACATGGGTTATGGTCATAAGTGAATCTCAAAGTAGTTATGTCTTAATCCTTTGACTTGAGATTGTCATAGTTTCCAACATAAGGACTATTATGTTTTGACATAACCAAACATTGTCTTTAATCGGACAATCATAAAGGTTATAATTGAGCATAATAGAAATTATGTAGAGGATAATGAACAATCAAGATAGGATTTGTCCCTCTCTCTGAGAGAGATATCTTCTGGGCCCCTCGATAAGTGAGACTGAGAAATGCATGGCCGTGTTCAAATGATTTGATAGTGTGATCAATATCATTTGAATTTATCAGTCTACTTAGAGATTTAGAAATCTTAAGTTTGAACATTATAAGTTTGACATTGACCATGACTTATGTTCAAACTAGATATCGTGTGACAAAGGGATTAATTCATGTTCTATTTATTAGGCTTTATCGTAATATTGATCCTCATATTAGTTGGGTAGTCATAATGTCTTGCTAGAGGCCACTTATGACTTATGGGCCTTATGGGACTGGGCCTATTGCCAATTAATATGAGCCTATTGGGTCACACATAAAAGAACGTTGTTGATGTGCTATGACATATTAATAGGCTAAAAGCCCAAAGCCCATTAATATAATTAATAATAATAAAGTGTTATTATTATTAATCATTAATATAATTAATAATAATAAAGTGTTATTATTATTAATCATTAATATAATTAATAGTAATAAAGTATTATTATTAATAATATTAATCATTAATATAATTAATAATAATAAAGTGTTATTATTATTAATCATTTATTATTATGAGATAATAATATTTAAAAGATCTGCAGTTTATCTGTAACTGTTACAGATAAAGGACTCTATCACATAAGATATTTGAGTATCTGCAAGATTGTGATAGTGGGTTATGAACACAACTCCTTTTAGGAAAAGGAGTTGTGGGAAAAACACAACTCCTTTTAGGAAAAGGAGTTGTGGGAAAAACAAAAGACTGAAACATATAAATACCCCTTCTACGAATTGTGGAAAAGATATATTTTTGAGAAAACTCAGTCTAAAAGGCTGCAGATTGTGGTGCACATAATCTATCTTTGAGAGAGCTAGCACTCTAGAAGGATAGAAGACATTCGTATGGATACCATAGAGGGTGTTCGCTTGAAAAAGCAACACCATCAGTCCACTATTGTATCTTCTCGACGAGATTAACAGGTTAGTCTCACATCCTTCTTATGAAATAAACGAAGCACTCGGATTCTAGGAATAGGAAATCAGAGAAATTTTATTTTTCCACTGCGCCTTTAGGTTGCAATAATATCTGGATTTCCCAACAGATGAAATAGATGATTGAACAACGGTTCTTACCTAGCGATCACACTCAGATTTTGTATAACCGGTATCATGACTGTGTACAAGGGAATTGAAGGGTGGATGAATATACGAAGGAGTTTTTGAGGTTGCAGGTGAGGTGTGAAAACTGTGAAAACGAAGCCCAGCAGGTTGCTCATTATCAGAGGGGCCTGAATCCCGAAATTCATTGTATGATGGGAGTAGCTGCAATTTTCATCTTGGTAGATGCTATTGAGATGGCAAAAAGGGCAAAAGAGCGTGTTGATTGGTAGCCACGACAGCAGTACAACCGAAATTTCAGTTACAAAAATTCTAGTTTGACAGACATGCAGCAGTATAGAGGCAATTACAGCAGGCAGCCTTCTAAGGTTGTAAATTCTGGAAATCCTTAGAATACCATGGAATAAAAGAGAGACAATAAGGGAAAAGCAGTCACCACTACAGCAGACAAAGGAGGCAGAACCAATCCTTATCAAAAGCCATTAGGAGACATATGTTACCGCTGCAGGCAGCCTGGTCATCGATCAAATAATTGTCCAGAACGTAGAGGAGTTAACATTGATTGCCGACATGTTAATGTAGTTGAGCAGGCCGAAACTGACAAGGAAGTGGATGACGATGACAGATCTATTGTTGCTTCTGAAGATGAAGAGTCACCTATGTGGTGAAGAAAATCTTATGCTTAACAAAACAGGAGGATGAGCCGCAAAGGAGGAAGATTTTCCAAGCAAAGTGCCAAGTAGGAGAGGTAATTTGCAGGCTAATTATAGAGAGTTGCAGTTATGAGAATCTGATAGCTAAGCAATTGGTGGAGAAATTGCAGTTGCTTACTGACAGAGCATAATTTAGACCATATTATCATGATGTTAATGAGTTTTATTTGCACATTTTCTGTCTAATTTTGTGGTTTTGTTCATGTTTTGCAGAAACTAGGTGTGAAAAGACAATCTGGTGAAAATGCTCTTAAAACTGCCAAAAAGTGCCAAATATGGAAAGTTCCAAATAAGGAAAGTTTTCATATATGAAAAGTTCTAAATAAAGAAAGAGTCAGATAAGGAAAGCACAGTTGGCGGACTGTTTGAAATTCAAACTGCAGATCTTCCTTGCCTTTTTCAGAATGTGAAGCCAAACAAGGAAAGTGTCAGAAAAGGAAAGCACAATCAACAGAAGATTTGAAATTCAAATTGCATATCCTTCTTTCCTTGTAGGTAAGGTCAAATAAGGAAAGTAACAGATGGGGAAAGTGTAGTCAGCAGATCGTTCGAAATTCGAATCGCAAATCTTTCTTTCCTTATTTAAAGATATGCAGAACCTCAACAGATCCTCCTATTCAGGAAGCAAGATCTCAAGATGTACTTGGCCTTTATTTAGTCCAGATTCAAGGGGATGCACTTGGCTCTTATTCAGTCTAGATTCAAGATTTAAAATTCAAACGAAGGTTCCACCTAATAAGGCAAGTAAGATCATGCTCCTCTTTCCCTTCTAAGAGCCAATCCACGCGCCTTATTGCCTTCTGAAGACCAAGGCACGCCACTTTCCCTCTGAAGAGCCTGCAATGCGCACAACTTCCTTCTGCACTGCATGCCGCGCCCCTCTTTCCTTCTAAATAATTTACAACGCGATTCTTTCCTTTTCAGACACAACTTGAGTAGCAAGTAGCCTCTTGGGCAGCAGGGAGACCTAGGATAACACTTTCAACTATAAAAAGACACATAAGGAGCCTCCCTAGGCTCTTTACACTCCCCTTGGGAGACACCTACGGGATTCACATCTCTTCTTCTACCTTTCTTCTTTTCTTTTATTTTCTGTTTTGTTTCAGCCATGAGAGGCTGAAACCTTTTATTCTAGTTGAAGAATGAGTGAAGCTTTAGTTGTTTTTTATGGATTGAGAGACTTGGACTACATTGTTAATCTTTTGTTATTCAATATTCATGTAATCTTATGCTTAATTCTATTATTGCTTTGTTGTTTGGATCTACATTGATTCTTGATTGCAAGGTAATTGATATATGTTTGTTTGGATAATTTTAAGTCCGTAATTGCTTGGATTGTTCAAACATAAGAACACTTGGTGTAAAAGCCAAGGAAATTGCATGATCTAGTGTTGTCACCATGCTTGTGGGTAACTAGAATTGGTTTTCTCTATCTCTTAATGCAATTGACAATTGTTTGTAGCCAAAGGCTCAAGGACGTTCCTTGCAACTTGTTAATTAGTAATTAATTAGAGGACACTCCCTAATTGGTTTATGATAAAGGAGAAGTATGGTTGTAAGAAGCGTCTTCAATCACCATGACCAATTTATTGAATCAAGCAAAAGAACATAAGTGTCAATGATCAATCCCATCAACTAAAGTGGATCTAATTTTTCAACTAGAGCCTTTCTCATCATTGTTTTCTCTTTATTTTTATTATTATTTGCTTTGTTTATTTGCTTTCATCATTAGATTAATTGAATCAATCTCAAAACACCCCCTTTTTTTACTTTACTTGCACTTTATTTTTATTTTGTTTTCTGTTTGTTTATTTGGTCTTGACAAGAAAGATAGGTAAGTATCAATTCCCTGTGGATACGATCCTTTCACCACTATCTACAGTATTAATATTGTTGGTAGCTAAATTGATTATTTTTTACCGGCCTCGACAACTGTTCTGTCACCTATACAGCCGCACCCTTCGCCATACAAAGTCAGATGGATTAAGGAAGGTCTGACAATTGAGGTCAACAAAATCTGCAGCGTGCCTATCTCAATCGGTAAATCTTATACTGAACCTGTTAATTGTGATGTTGTGGATATGGATTGCAGTGGAATTTTGCTAGGTCGCCCTTAGCAATTCGATGTTGATGCTTTGCATAAGAGGAAGGAGAATTCATACATGTTCACATGGAATCAAAAGAAGATTATTATCTTGCCTTCCGATTTTGCAAAACATTCTAAAGTGGAAGGGAAGAATGTTGTTGCTGTTTCCATGGGAGTGTAGAGGCGATCAGGCGCAGTTGAGAAATCTAGAGGCACACTGGCTTTATTGGTGAGAGCAAAAGGTACAATGGAGGATGCACCATGTTTACCACCACTTGTCAAAGAGCTGTTGAAATAGTTTCCTAAGATAGTGGAGGTATCATCCAAGCTTCCACCTCAACAGGATATCCAACATCAGATTGATCTCATTCCTAGATCAAAATTACTGAATCTGCCTCATTACAAGATGAGTCCAAAGGAGAGTGAAATCCTCCAAGAATAGGTAGAAGAATTACTGAAGAAAGGGCATATTCAGGAGAGCATTAGCCCTTGCAGAGTACCTGCCCTATTAGTTCAAAAGAAAGATGGGACTTGGTGATACGGATCTAATAGGGCAAATTTCTAACAATGATGTGGAGAAAACTTATGTCATCCAAATTGATCTAAAAGGAGTTCAAAATCATATTCATATGATCCATATATATTTGAGGCGTGCTTCAACTCATATGGAGCATATTTAGTGCAACACTTGTAATCATAGGCTTAGGGAGTCTAATCAAACCTATGGGCTAAAACTACACAAAGGGAAGCCCAAAGTGAAGATCAAGAAAGGCTTTTGTGAAGATTCAGCTTTGTTATGATGGGCTTGCTATGTTTTATTATTTAAAGACTTGTTTTATTTTAGCTTGTTTTGGACTTGTATTCTGTCTATATTTTATTTTTTAAGTCTTAGAGTGTTGAGCCATGTTTTGGGCTTATGTTTTAATACTTATGTGTTTGATGTGTTATTTTAGAATGTGATTGGGATTGGATCTTGTGTGTGGTTCGGTCAAGCCTCAGAAGAGTGTCTTAGGGTTTTATTTTCTATTCTTACTATATAAGGATAAGAAACACTTGTAAGAGGCAGCTTTTAATCAAAATTTTTAGAATTCTTTTCATGCCTTTGGCGTGTATTGCTTAGAGTGAGAGTGAGGATTTTCTTTCATCAATTGCACCAAGAATCTTGGCTAACTTATCAACTATTTGTTGTGGCGTTTGTCGGATTCTCATCTAAATCCTTCGATCATTGGTGTTTCAGCTTCTCTAAGTGTGGGGTGCCTTAGGAGGTGGGTTTATCAAATCTTAGGATTCCATATCTACTTGTGCATGTGAGTTTGAGGCTTGTTGACTCGCAGTTGTCGAAGCCGGTCAAAAATAACCTTTCTGGTTATCAACAATTTACAACTGGAGATAGTGGTGAAAGGATCGAATCCACAGGGAATTGAGAACTTACCTATTTTCCTTATCAAGACCAATAAAATAGACTGAAACAAAAATAAACTAAAAAAGAAGAGAACTGAAAACGAGATAAACTGAAATGAGATAAAACTGAAAGAGAAATAAACGGAAAGCAAAATAAATGGAAACGAGATAAAACTGAAAACGAGATAAACTTAAAGCTGAATAAAAATAAATTACAGTAAAAGTAAAACGGGGGGTTTGAGATTGATTTGATTAATAAACTACTGAAAGCAATTAAAATAAGCGAATAATAAAATAAAAGAGAAATAAATAATAAGAAAGCTCTAGTTGAAGAATTGGATCCATTTCAGTTGTTGGGATTGATCATTGACACTTAGTTTCTTTTGATTGATTCAATAGATTAGTTATGGAGATGGAAGACGCTTCTCACCACCATGTCTCTCCTTATGATTAAACCAATTAGGAAACGTCCTCTAATTAATTACTAATTAACAAATTGCCAAGGAACGTCCTTGGGCCTTAAGCATCAAACAATTGTTAATTGCATGAAGAAAGAGAGAGATCCAATCCTAACTACTCAAACGCATGAGATGTTGCTAGATCATACAATTTCCTTGGTTTTTACACCAAGTGTTTTTATGTTTGAATAATCCAAGCAATTACGGATTTAAATCACCCAAACTAACATATTATTACCTTGCAATCAAGAATCAATTGGCCATATTGATCAAAACAACAAAGCAACAATGGAATTAAGCATGAGATTGTATGAATATTGAATAACAAAAGATAAACAATGTTTGATCAAGTCTCCCAATCCATAAAACAACTAAAGCATCACCTAATCTTCAACTAGAATAAAAGATTTCAGCCTCTCATTGATGAAACAAAAACCAAAAAATAAAAGAAAAGAAGAAAAGTAGAAGAAGAGATGTGAATCCCGTAGGTACCTCCAAGGGGGCCTTGAAAGAGCATGGGGAGGCTCTTTATGTGTCTTTTTATACTTGAAAAGTGTTGCCCTAGATGATACTTGCTTCCTAATTAGTGAAGAGGCTGCCCAAGGTATCAAGAGGCTGCCCGCCCAAAAGACTTCAAGAGGCTGCCCAAAATGCCCTTGGTCCAAGATGTGCCATCCATGCACATGTGAGAAGGGAAAAACGTGGGGCATGTGTTCAAGTGCAAGGAGTGGGGCTTTTGGTCTTTGCTTGCTGCCCAAGTTTCGTCAAGATGCTGCCCAAGGTGCCCAAGACTTGTCTTCACACTCTCCTTGCCGCCCATGCACTAATAAGGAAGGTGGAGCCTTCTTTGCAATTTGAATTTTGAATGTGCAAGGCATGAGGTGGCAAGCATGTGATCTTTGGATTTGACTTCCTTGATAAGCTGGATTTTGAAATTCAAAATTTGAATATGAATCTTGAAGATTTGAAATTCAAAATACTTTCCTTATTTGGCTCTTCATTTATGACAACTTGAGACTTGGCTTCTTGAATAAGGAAAAGGCTACTTGGAGATTTGAAATTTGAATTTCAAATTGCTTTGGCTGAATGTTCTTTCCTTCTTTGCCACTTTCCTTATTTAGAGCTTTCCTTATTTAGCTTCACTTGAATTCAACTTGGCAAGCTTGCTCTCCTTTTGTAACGACCTGGAAACCGGACCGCTACCGGCACTAGGATCCAAATCGGCTTAAGGCCGCCGGGACCCGTAGCAAGCCAAACATTCATCCTGTAAACCTGTTTAATCCCATACATGATCAACAATTACATAAAAATTTTAAAACTTTCTCATTTGTCATTCATTCATTCATTCATTCATTCATTCATTCTATCATTCTTTCATTCATTCATTCCTTCACCAAGCTTAACCTGTGCATGCACAAATCATAACATACATTAAGCTTGGTTTATAATAATCATCATTAAACATTTAAGATCATGTAATGTTAAGAGAAAGACCAGTGAGGCCCATTCTACGCCCCTGGCACTATGGAATGTTTTGTTATGTTATGTTATGTTATGTTAAGAGAAAGACCACTGAGGCCCATTCTACGCCCCTGGCACGATTGGACTATGTAGAGGACTATTGGTGACAAGTCCATCCTTGATGTGATTTGTTTGTGCTGTGTTGCATTTCATGAAAGCATGAAATATAAATTGAATATGTTATTATTTTGCTCACTGGGCTTTATAGCTCACCCCTCTCCCTTAACCCCCAGGTTTGCAGGTACAGGGTAGACCAGGAGGTCAGCAGGAGTAGAGTTATGTTATTGTAATAGCTAGATGTGGACATGAATATGATGTAATGTAAAAGTATAGTATAAAAATGTAATGTAATGATGCTTATGGAAGTTTAGAGTTGTGCTTGACCATAGTATGTTTGTTAATCCCTTTCTAGTACATGATCTTAAATGTTTAATGATGATTATTGTAAACCAAGCTTAATGTATGTTATGATTTGTGCATGCACAGGTTAAGCTTGGTGAAGGAATGAATGAATGAAAGAATGATAGAATGAATGAAAGAATGAATGAATGAATGAATGAATGACAAATGAGAAAGTTTTAAAATTTTTATGTAATTGTTGATCATGTATGGGATTAAACAGGTTTACAAGATGAATGTGTGGCTTGCTACGGGTCCCGACGGCCTTAAGCCGATCTGGATCCTAGCGCCGGTAGCAGTCCAGTTTTCGGGTCGTTACAGATTGGTATCAGAGCCCTAGGTTCATATGGTCGGACTTAGAGTGTCGGGCTCATAGATGTCCTAGAAGGCGAGCACAATAGGAAAATCATGTCCACTAGGATAGGATGTAGAGTCCTGTCTTGAATTATGATGTGAAATGCCATGAATATGTGCATGTGCATTAATGATATGCTATGTATATGATGTATGTGATGCGGGTTCATGTGTTTGCACATGAACCATTTGATGCTAATGTTTATGTGATGTGTGCTGTTTTTCAGTAAATAGGATGAGAGGAACTCGTCGATCTGCACTATTGAATGGAGTACCACCGGAGGATATGGGCATGAGTGCTTGTCCCCCTGCATTGCCAAGGGCAATGTCTAGCAGGTCTAGCAGGGAAAGAGCAGTGAGAGACCCTAGAAGGTCTTTGGATATGAACAGAAGCAGGTCAGTAAGGGGAACAGTTCAGGGAGGAATGTCAGAGGATGTGGGGGATGATATGGATGTGGATCAGAGGAGGGATGGCAGCCTTGGAGTAAGTATGTCTGAAGAGGGCATGGGAGAGTCCCAAGGAGGCACTCAGGCCTCGGGATTTGTTCAGCCACCCCAGTACCCACCCTTTTCTCAGCATCCCGGGTATTCGATTGGAGGTACATCGGATTACCCCAATTTTAATCCTTACCCTTCTCACATGCCATACCCACCTTTCTACCCACCATACCCACAGTACCCTATGTACCCACCCCCGTCCTTCTACCCAGGTACAGCAAACCCTACCCCAGGGGATGCTGTACCTCCTCCACCACCAGCAGCACCTACTGTCCCAGTAACCCAAATGCCTAAACCTAGCTCATCTGGAGGGAGCAAGGTCAAGATGACCGACTACATGAAGCTGGGTGCTTCCCAGTATGAAACTGGTGATGGCCCGTTTGTGTATCTTGAGAGGGTCAGAACTATTACAGATGAGATAGGAGCTGATGACAGTAGAACCATTCAGATGGCTGGGTTCACACTGAAATGCAAAAAGGGCCGTGAGTGGTTCAAGAACTATGTGAACCCGAGGTTGGACAGCTTATCATGGGAGGAGTTTGCAAATGAGTTTGCAGGATGGGCTTTCCCTGACAGTTCAAGGGAATTGAAGATGATTGAATTCGAGCAGTTGAGGCAGTCAGATGAGATGAGTGTGGATGAGTATACAGACAGGTTCTTGGAGCTGTTGCCATTTGCTGGGCAGAATCTGGATACGAATCAGAAGAAGTCAAGGAGGTATATCATGAGGCTCCATTCCAAGTATTCCTCCTTGATTCAATCTGCAGAGAGGGAGAGTTTCCATGCCATAGTGGATATGGCTCGGAGGATGGAGGCTAGTGCAATAATCGAGGGGAAAGTTAAGCAGTCAGTAGCACAGTCTTCTGGTTCCAAGACCCCTGGTGGGGGCAAATTGGACCCTTCTTCTCTGAGTTCAGCTAGTAAGAGGTGGATCAGTACCGCCAAGAAGTCAAAGAAGAACAAGTTCTAGAGCAAGATCAAGTCAGGTTTGGGATTGGGAAGTGGCTTGAGCTCAGGTGCAGATAATGCAGTATGCAGGAAGTGTGGGAAGCCGCACAAGGGTGTATGTCTGGTTGGAACGACAGCCTGCTTCAGGTGTGGGCAGGAGGGACACATGGCTCGGGAGTGTCCTAGAGCAGCTTTTATGGCACAGTCTCAGCAGACAGCCTCTGGTAGTGTGGCTCAACTAGTAGCTTCAGCCGCGACTCAGGCCAGTGGCAGAGGCAGAGGGAGAGGGGCAGCCTCTTCTTCAGCGGGTTTCAGAGGTGAAGGTCCATCCGCCCCAGCACGGATCTTCACAATGACACAGCAGGAGGCAGATGCATCGAACACCGTGGTGGCAGGTAATCTCATAATTGGTTGCTCAGATGTTTATGCCTTAATGGACCCTGGTGCATCTCATTTTTTCATTACTCCGAGGGCCGTCGAGAGGTTGGGATTGATGGTCTCTGGGTTAGAGTGTCCCCTATGGGTCAGTGGACCCAAGTGTGACCCGTCAGTGGCAGAGTCAGTCTGCCAGTATAGTCCAATTTTTGTTGAGGGGAGATGCCTTTCTGCTGACCTTTTGGTTCTATATTTGACAGATTTTGACGTCATTCTAGGGATGGATTGGCTATCTACCCATGGTGCTACCTTGGACTGCAGAGACAAGGTAGTCAAGTTCAGATGTCAGGATGGGTCAGAGGTTGTCTTCAGAGGAGACAGGGGGAGTACACCTAGAGGTTTGATATCAGCCCTACAGGCTCATAGGCTGCTCAGGAGGGGTTGTCAGGGTTTTCTAGCTCATGTGAGAGAGCTGGATAGTCATGTCAAAGAGCCCGCCTCGGTGCCCGTTGTTAATGAGTTTTTAGACGTTTTCCCAGACGAGCTGCCAGGTTTACCACCTGCTAGGGAGATAGAGTTCGAAATTGAGTTGATGCCTGGAACTAGACCGATCTCTATCCCTCCCTACAGGATGACACTAGCAGAATTGAAAGAGCTTAAGGAGCAGTTGCAAGAGCTGGTAGATAGAGGCTTCATCCGATCGAGTACCTCACCTTGGGGTGCTCCAGTGCTATTTGTGAAAAAGAAGGATGGATCCCTCAGACTTTGTATCGACTACAGGCAGTTGAACAAGGTCACTACCAAGAATAAGTACCCGTTGCCAAGGATCGACGATCTATTCGACCAGCTAGCAGGAGCAGGTTGTTTCTCTAAAATAGATCTGAGATCGGGGTATCATCAGCTAAGGATAAGAGAAGAGGATGTACCGAAGACAGCATTTAGGACCAGATATGGGCACTATGAGTTCCTTGTGATGCCGTTCGGGTTAACCAACGCCCCTGTAGCATTCATAGATCTCATGAACAGAGTGTTTAACCAGTACCTGGATCACTTTGTTATTGTCTTCATAGATGATATCTTAGTGTATTCCAGGAATGTAGAGGAGCATGCCCATCATCTGAGGTTAGTTCTGCAAACCTTGAGGGAACATGGCTTGTATGCCAAGTTCTCCAAGTGTGAGTTATGGCTGAGGAGCATTTCATTCTTGGGGCATGTTGTGTCAGAAAATGGAATCGAGGTAGACCCCAAGAAAGTGGAAGCTGTAGCTAACTGGCCTAGACCCACTACAATGACAGAGATCAAGAGCTTCTTGGGTTTGGCAGGTTACTACAGGAGGTTCGTCCAGGACTTCTCTAAGATTGCAGCTCCTATGACCAGACTGACTAAGAAGAACCAAAGGTTTGTGTGGACCGACCAGTGTGAAGAAAGCTTTGAGGAGCTTAAGAAGAGGTTGACTTCAGCGCCAGTGTTAGCTCTGCCAGCTAGTAATGAGAACTTCTCAGTGTATTGTGATGCGTCCCGTGTGGGACTGGGTTGTGTGCTAATGCATAATGAAAGGGTGATTGCTTATGCTTCTAGGCAGCTGAAGAAGCACGAGTTGAATTACCGTACACATGACCTTGAGATGGCAACGGTAATCTTTGCACTCAAGATGTGGAGGCATTACCTTTATGGGGTAAAATGTGAGATCTTCACTGATCATAAAAGCCTGCAGTACATCCTGAGTCAGAGAGAGCTGAATTTGAGGCAGAGAAGATGGGTAGAACTGCTCAGTGACTATGATTGCAAGATCCAGTACCATCCGGATAAGGCAAATGTAATACCCGGCTAGATTCCGGCATCGGAATCCCTACCTTCCGGTGGAATCTCCGTTGGAATCAGAAATTTTGAAGATGCCAGCGGCTTCTAGAGGGGTAAAATGTGTTTTTCTAAAATGTTTTTACTGATTTCATGGTTTTAAATGGAAAAGAATTGAGTTTTGAAAAGAAAAGACTAAGGAGGCAATTGCCAGGTTCGGCCACCGAAAGTGAAGTTTGGCCGCCGAACATGGAAAGGCTTCGGGAGCGCCTTTGGCCTCCGAAAGTCTTGTTTGAACGAGCCAAGGTTCGGCCGCCGAAAGTCAAGTTCGGCCGCCGAACATGCATGAGTTTAGGGGGCACGTTAGGCTGCCGAAGGTCTCTGACCAGGCCACCTATAAAGGGCCCTCAGATCGGAAATGGGCGAGTTTTCTCCCCATTCTCGAGCTCAGGTGAGTTTTTTTCCTCCCTTGGCCGTTTTCATGCTTTTCTTCATCTCCTTCATGTTTTCATGAGTTCCATGGTTGTTTTGAAGAGTTTTCAAGCTTGGATCAAGGTTTGGAGAGCTTGAAGACTTTAAGAGTTTGGGTTCTCCACACCTCAAGCTTTGGGTCGCACCAACCCTCGATATTCAAGAGGTAAGTGTAGATCTTTGCTTTCCTAGTGTCTTTTGAAGTTTTATGAAGGTTTTAATGGTAGAGTATGGGTAGATATGCATGTTAGGATTTATGTGGGTTTTATGCCCAATGTATGTTATATAATGCTCATGTATGTTTATATGATGCTATGTTGAATGTTTAGGCTAGGTTATGCATGTGGGAGAGTGTATGCATGAGTGGGAAAGAGCAAATGAGATTATGGGTTGTTTTGATGGTTTTGGCCTATGTGGGTCATAAGCTATCTATGTATGTTTTGATGTTGTTTTTGGAGTTTAATCAAGCTATTAAGCTCCTTTGTGCATGGTTAAGGGTTTATGCATGTTTTGGTAAAGTTAGGTGCTTGTTTTGGGGTGTTGGAAGGTTTGGGAGGCTTGAATGCATGAGAAGCTGAGTTCTGCCCTTCTGGGAAGAACTCAGGTTCGGCCGCCGAAAGTGGCTTTGGCCGCCGAACCTGTCTTTGGATGCATGGTTTGGCCGCCTAACCTTGCCCCCGAAAGTTGAGTTTTGGCTTGAAAGCAGACTTTCGGCCGCCGAAGGGAGGATTCGGCCGCCGAAAGTGCTTGACTTTCGTCTCTGGAGTGGGACTTTCGGCCGCCGAAGGTGCCGCCGAAGGTGCCCGAGTTTCGTCTCTGGAGGAGACTTTCGGCCGTCGAAGGTGCCACCGAAGGTGCCCTATTTTGCCTTCCTTTGCATGTTTTTCCATGCATGTTAAAGATGTTTTAGGGGGTCTTTAGGGAGATGTTCTAGAGCTATGTTAGAGTTACCTGGCACCTCATGTGAGTCCTCTTGTGTAGGATCGGATCTGAGGCGAGGTGTTTAGCTCCAGTGTGAGTCGGCCCAGAGTTAGCTGAGCAGAGGCTTCAGGTGAGTAGAACTAACTTAATATTTTATTTTAAGAAAATCAAATGTCTAAAGCATACTCATGCATCATGTTTATATGTAATAGGATGTTTGCACTAGTTTCACGAATATGACGCATTGCATAAATTATTGATTATGATGTGATAAGTTGGGTGGACCAAGGCGACCTCAATAGCCCGTAAGTCTGTCATTGCGTCTTGGTCAGTCGGGCGAGTACATGTAGGAAAGCCCCATGAGAGCTCCTTCGGGGCCTAGTATTGACAGAGGGAATGTTGGGGTCATGTCTAACCCTGAGGGTAAGAAAATGTCGAGAACCCTCTAAAATCACCCACGAGAGGAAGAGAATTGCTAGCGTGAACTCAAGCGGGAGTGACAGAATTGTTGTGTAATAGTTGTGATATGGCGCATTTCATGGAAGCATGTAATTAATGAACTGTTTTTCTTTGTTTCTACTCACTGGGCTCTTGTAACTCATCCCTTTCCCCTAACCCCAGTGTTGCAGGGCCAGAGTTTGAGCAGAATGAGCTATAAGAAGTCAGATGGTAAAGTCAAGAGTAATGAAGAGTTATGTAATAGCATAGCATAGTTTTCAGAAGATTATGTATGTGTATGAGAGATGTTTGATGTTATGATAAGTTGTATATGTATATGTTTTTGGGATGTATTGTAAGTGGATGTAAAGTCCAAGTGATGTTATGTTTTGTTTGTATGCTTGACTAGTATGGTTAGTGGACATGATTGTAAAGAGTAAGTTATGATGTATATGTAAAGGTTATGAATGGAAAGAACTATGTTGAAAAGAGATAGAGTAAAGTTAAGAAAAACCTAGTAATGTCATGTGAATGTCATGAATGGATAGAGTAGTGCTTTGCCCTAAGTGTTTGGTTAATCCCTAGGTTTATGCATGATCTTCCTAAAATGTTTTATGAAAGGTTTTCATGATGTGAAATGTTTTAATGTTATGAGTTTTGAACGGCCGTGAGGGAAGAAAGGGTTTCAATCCCTTAACCCAAAGCGGACGTGGTTTTAAAGTTAGCTTGATGACCCATCTTGTATGAGGTTCTATGTTTTCATGCATAGGTCAAGCCAAGTTAAGGAAAACAAGTTTAAAGGTTTATCTGAAAAAGCTTAAGTTTTCACGAATAGTTTGATCATGTATGGGATTACACCAGAGGTTTAGCATGTCTAGTGGCTTGCTACGGGTCCCGGCGGCCTTAAGCCGATATGGATTCTAGCGCCGGTGGCGGTTTGGGTTTCCGGGCTGTTACAGCAAATGTTGTGGCAGACGCCTTAAGCCGGAAATCACTTGGCAGTTTGTCCCATATTTCAGCAGAGAGGAGGCCAGTAGTGAGGGAGATCTTCGAGCTCATCAATGAAGGTTTGTAGTTGGAGTTGTCTGGTACAGGTGCTTTGATTGCCCAGATGAGAGTAGCACCCGTGTTTCTGGAGCAGGTGGCTCAGAAACAGCACGAGGACCCAGAGTTAGTGAAGATTGCCAGGACTGTTCAGTCAGGCAAGAATGAAGAGTTCAGATTTGACAGTAAGGGGATCCTCCGCTATGGGAATAGATTGTGTGTACCAGATGACGTGGGACTGAAGGGAGACATTATGAGAGAGGCTCATAATGCCAGATACAGTGTTCACCCCGGAGCCACCAAAATGTATCAAGATCTGAAGAAAGTTTATTGGTGGCCAGCTATGAAGAGAGAAGTGGCACAGTTCGTGTCAGCTTGCGAAGTATGTCAGAGGGTGAAGCTGGAACATCAGAAGCCGACTGGAATGCTTAACCCACTACCTATTCCAGAGTGGAAATGGGAGAACATAGCTATGGACTTCGTGGTGGGGTTACCGGCAGTGTCCAACAGATTAGACTCCATATGGGTGATTGTGGACAGACTAACCAAATCTGCTCACTTCATTCCTGTCAGGAGTAACTACTCTGTGGACAAGTTGGCGTAGGTGTATGTTGATGAGGTTGTCAGGTTGCATGGGGTTCCTGTCTCAATAGTGTCTGATAGAGGGCCCTAGTTCACCTCCATGTTTTGGCGAAGTCTGCAGAATGCTATGGGTACCAGGTTGGATTTTAGCACTGCTTTCCATCCACAGACGGACGGACAGTCAGAGAGGACCATCCAGACAATAGAGGATATGCTCAGAATGTGTGTACTAGATTTTGGCGGTTCTTGGAGGCAGCATCTACCTTTGGTGGAGTTTGCTTACAATAACAGTCATCATGCTAGCATCGGGATGGCTCCATATGAAGCTTTATATGGAAGGAAGTGCAGATCGCCTGTATGTTGGGAAGAAGTTGGAGAAAAGGCCTTAGCAGGGCTTGAGCTAGTAGAGATCACCAGCAGAGTGGTGCCCATAATCAGAGAAAGGATCAAGACTGCTGCAAGCAGGCAGAAGAGTTATGCAGACATCCGCAGAAGGCAAGTAGAGTTTCAGGAGGGGAATTTGGTATTGCTCAAGGTGTCTCCAATGAAAGGGGTGATTCGGTTCGGGAAGAAAGGTAAGCTAGCTCCACGGTACATTGGGCCCTTTGAGATCTTGCAAAAGATTGGGAATGTATCGTATAAGCTACATTTACCTGCTTCAATGGAGAGAATCCATCTGGTTTTCCATGTTTCTATGCTACAAAAGTTTGTGTCAGATCCGAGTAAGGTTCTTAGTGAGCCTGATATGGAGATCCAAGAGGATCTCGCTTATGTTGAATAGCCAGTACGGATTCTTGACACTCAGATCAGAAAGTTGAGAAACAAGGAGATCCCGATGGTGAAAGTCCTTTGGAATCACTACAACATCGAAGAGTGTACCTGGGAGACACGGGAGTCCATGCTCCAGCAATATCCTCATCTCTTCTAAGGTGAGTTTTATGTGCCTTATTGTGTGTTTATGTTTTTCTGCCATGCTATGTTTCTTTGGTGAACATTCGGGGACGAATGTTCTTAAGGGGGGAAGAATGTAATACCTGGCTAGACTCCGGTATCGAAATTCCTACCGTCTGGCGGAATCTCGATTGTCGAAAACCTCTAGAAGGGTAAAACCATGTTTTTATAAAATGTTTTATTATATTTTATGGTTTTAAGCAAGAAAGGAAATTGAGTTTTGAATGAATAAGACCAAGGAGGCATTTCCAGGTTCGGCCGCCGAACATTGGATGGTTTGGGGGGGCAAGTTAGGCTTCCGAAAGTTTCAAAGGTTCAGCTGCCGAACCTCATGTTCGGCCGCCGAACTTGCATGATTTTTGGAGGCACTTTAAGCTACCGAAAGGTGGTATGGCAGTCCCTATATAAAAGCTCCATGGCCGAAACGGGCGAGTTTTCTCCCCATTTTCGGCCATGGTGAGTTCTTGTTCTCCCATGGTTCGTTTTTGATGTTTTTCCTCCGATCTTTCACGTTTTAACAAGCTTTATGTTGATTTGAAGATATTTGAGCAAAAGAGCAAGTTTTGAAGCTTGGAGACTAAAGAGTTGGTTTCTCCCCATCTCCGAGCTAGGGATCGTCTTTCCTCTCATTCTTCAAGAGGTAAGAGTAGATCCATAGTTCATTTCATGTTTTAAGTAAGTTTTATGAAGTTTCTTGGGGTAGAAATGCATCTGTAGGTTTATGATGAGTTTTTGGTTAAATGTGTGTTTATGAACAATGTATGTTGAATATGCATGTTTGATGTGTTTTGGTTGGGGTTTAAGTTAGTTTGAGACCCCTATGTGCTTGTTGGCTTGAGTTTGCATGTTGTAGACTAGGAAAATGCATGTGTGAATGAGTTGGGAGGCTTTTGTGCATGTTGGAGCTGAGTTTCTACCCTTTGGGAAGAACTCAGGTTCGGCAGCCGAAGGTTCTTTCGGCTGCCGAACCTCCCTGTGGTGGCATGTATCGGCTGCCGAACCCTGCCCCCGAAAGAGAACTTTCGGCTCTGGAAGGGAGTTTCGGCCGCCGAAGGTGCCGCCGAACATGCATGAGTTTCATCTCTGGAGGGAACCTTCGGCCGCCGAAGGTGCATGACTTTCGGCTCTAGAGGGCCTTTCGGCCACTGAACCTACCGCCGAAAGTGCCCTGTTCAGCCCTCCTTTGCATGATTTCTATGATTGTTTTAAGGTGTTTTAGGGGGGTTTTTGGAGAGTATTTTAGAGTCATGTTCATGGATGTTTGGTCCCTCATTTGAGTCCACCTGTGTAGGTTCGGACCCGAGGAGCCGAGGACCTCAGCAGTGAGATAGCTGCTTCAGAGTCATTAGAGCTTCAGCTAGAGGTGAGTGGAATAATTCTTTATGTTTCAAAGCAAATAAGTAAATTTTGAGCATGATACATGCATCACGTATACCATGAGATATACTAGGTTGTATGCATTAGAATTCACGAATATGTTGCATTGCATAAGTTGATGATGATGTGGATGGATGTTGAGCGATCCTTTAGTCCTCGTATGATATGTTATGATGATGATATGGTATGGAAGACCAGTGAGGCCCATTCTACGCCCCTGGCACTATGTTAAGAGAAAGACTAGTGAGGCCCATTCTACGCCCCTGGCACTATGAAATGTTATGTTATGTTATGTTATGTTAAGAGAAAGACCAGTGAGGCCCATTCTACGCCCCTGGCACGATTGGACTATGTAGAGGACTATTGGTGATAAGTCCATCCTTGATGTGATTTGTTTGTGCTGTGTTGCATTTCATGAAAGCATGAAATATAAATTGAATATGTTATTATTCTGCTCACTAGGCTTTATAGCTCACCCCTCTCCCTTAACCCCCAGGTTTGCAGGTACAGGGTAGACCAGGAGGTCAGCAGGAGTAGAGTTATGTTATTGTAATAGCTAGATGTGGACATGAATATGATGTAATGTAAAAGTATAGTATAAAAATTTAATGTAATGATGCTTATGGAAGTTTAGAGTTGTGCTTGACCATAGTATGTTTGTTAAGGGGCGTAGAATGGGCCTCACTGGTCTTCCATACCATATCATCATCATAACATATCATACGAGGACTAAAGGATCACTCAACATCCATCCACATCATCATCAAGTTATGCAATGCAACATATTCGTGAATTCTAATGCATACAACCTAGTATATCTCATGGTATACGTGATGCATGTATCATGCTCAAAATTTACTTATTTGCTTTGAAACATAAAGAATTATTCCACTCACCTCTGGCTGAAGCTCTGATGACTCTGAAGCAGCTATCTCACTATTGAGGTCCTCGGTTCCTCGGGTCCAAACCTACACAGGTGGACTCAAATGAGGGACCAAACATCCATGAACATGACTCTAAAATACTCCCCAAAAACCCCCTAAAACACCTTAAAACAATCATAGAAATCATGCAAAGGAGGGCTAAACAGGGCACTTTCGGCGGCAGGTTCGGCTGCTGAAAGGCCCTTCAGAGCCGAAAGTCATGCACCTTCGGCGGCACTTTCGGCGGCCGAAGGTTCCCTCCTGAGACGAAACTCATGCATGTTCGGCGGCACCTTCGGGGGCCGAAACTCCCTTCCAGAGCCGAAAGTCCTCTTTAGACGATAGGGTTCGGCAGCCGATACATGCCACCACAGGCAGGTTCGGCGGCCGAAAGAACCTTCGGCTGCCGAACCTGAGTTCTTCCCAAAGGGTAGAAACTCAGCTCCAACATGCACAAAAGCCTCCCAACTCATTCACACATGCATTTTCCTAGTCTACAACATGCAAACTCAAGCCAACAAGCACATAGGGGTCTCAAACTAACTTAAACCCCAACCAAAACACATCAAACATGCATATTCAACATACATTGTTCATAAACACACATTTAACCAAAAACTCATCATAAACCTACACATGCATTTCTACCCCAAGAAACTTCATAAAACTTGCTTAAAACATGAAATGAACTATGGATCTACTCTTACCTCTTGAAGAACAAGAGGAAAGACGATCCCTAGCTCGGAGATGGGGAGAAACCAACTCTTTAGTCTCCAAGCTTCAAAACTTGCTCTTTTGCTCAAATATCTTCAAATCAACATAAAGCTTGTTAAAACATGAAAGATCGGAGGAAAAACATAAAAAACGAACCATGGGAGAGTAAGAACTCACCATGGCCGAAAATGGAGAGAAAACTCGCCCGTTTCGGCCATGGAGCTCTTATATAGGGACTGCCAGACCACCTTTCGGCAGCCTAAAGTGCCTCCAAAAATCATGCAAGTTCGGCGGCTGAACATGAGGTTCGGCGGCCGAACATGAGGTTCGGCGGCCGAACCTTTGAAACTTTTGGAAGCCTAACTTGCCCCCCAAACCATCCAATGTTCGGCGGCTGAACCTGGAAATGCCTCCTTGGTCTTATTCATTCAAAACTCAATTTCCTTTCTTGCTTAAAACCATAAAATACATTAAAACATTTTATGAAAACATGGTTTTACCCTTCTAGAGGTTTTCGACATCCGAGATTCCACTGGACGGTAGGAATTCCGATACCGGAGTCTAGCCGGGTATTACACCTTTGCTCAATTTAAGGCAGTTTTAAGGGGATTTTCTCCAAAATGTCCTTTTACACCATTTTCTGCAAAATAATGTTAAGAGCACTAAATTAAGCAGAAATCATGTAAATAATCATCAATAATATCAAGATAAAAAGGACTAAAATATGTTCTATCAAATACCCCCACACTTATCCTTTTGTTTGTCCTCAAGCAAATAAACATAGGCAAATAAGCTTTCTTTGCTACTTGATCCTTATTTTCACTTAAGCTCTTACTCTAGACCCCTATTTTGAATCATTCCAGTGAAGAATATATGCATCAAGGTTACTTACCTTCTTTCCTTATTTTCCTTTACTTACCATGGCTAGGATTTGTTTTCCTCAAGGGAGACATTGCACATGCACATAATCCTGTTCAATTAAGACTTTTTCTAGCTTTCAGAGTGATTTGCCCTTTACTTGAAATACTTTATTTAGCTTTTTGCACATTTAATCTTGCTTGAACAAGTCACCAACATTTTTACGTGAAAGTACATATTGGTGATACCCACCTCCAGTTACTCAGTTGGTCACCTATTCAAGTGGCTACTAGCTCTGTTCATAGTCAATGACCATTGGAACAGTTTTCAATTTGTGCTTTGAAGTTTCTTTTGCCATTGCCGAATTGCATTCTCTTCAACAGATTTGGGCAAATCAACACCAATTGCTAAATCAAGTCACATTAAGTTCATTCACACAATTTTCAATTCATTCTCTCTAATGAGGGTCATCAATACATTTTTCACCATGGTGAGCTCAAAGATTCAATTCAAAAGACAATTCTCAAACATGAATACAACTCACTGCAATTGATTCAACATAAGTTTAAAGAGTCATCACATCAATGGGGTCATGGAAAGAAAGTTCATCCAACATAGTCTATCAATTTGAGTAGAGCAAATCAAAAAGAAGAAGATTGTGATTGTGTGTGTTATTGAAAGCAAAAATGAAAAAAAATTTCAACTGTGGCTATTCAGAACTAAGAAAATCGCAAAAATGGAATTGAAAGAAAGAAAAACGCAAAAATGGAACTACAATTGAAAGATTGACTGAAAATAAAAGTTCAGATATGCACCCCCACACCTAAATCATGCATTGTCCTCAATATATTGGAAATATTAAAATGCAAAAGAAACTGAGTACTCCCCTGGATGTGGTATGAATGGTGTGATCCACTTGATCAAGGCTCAAGTAATTGGAGAAGGGAAAAGCGTCCCAACTGCATTGAGCAAAAAGTGTAGCACTCCTTTTGATTTGGTCATAGCCCATCCTATTTTTTCCATGTACTCATGAAGCAACATGATTAGTGTAATACCCGACTAGACCCCGGCATCGATATTCCTATTTTTCGGTGGAATCTCGGATGTCGGAAACCTCTAGAAGGGTAAAATATGTTTTTCTAAAATGTTTTCATGTGTTTTAAGGTTTTAAGTAAGAAAGAAATTGAGTTTTTGAAAGAAAAGCACCAAGGAAGAAAAGCCAGGTTCGGCCGCCGAACCTCATGTTCGGCAGCCGAACATGGTGGACTTTAGGGAGCACCTTTGGCCCCCGAAGGTGGTCTGGCCAGCCACCTATAAAAGGCCCCATGTCCGAAAATGGGCGAGTTTTCTTCCCCATTTTCGGGCAAAGGTGACTCCATGCCCTTCCATGGATAGTTTTGATGTTTTCCTTCAAATCTCTTCAAGTTTTGACAAGTTTTCATCTTGGTTTTGAAGATTTTGAGCTAAAAATGAAGTTTTGAAGCTTGGAGATCCCGGAGCTCGATTTCCCTCTATCTCCGAGTTTGGATCGCTTCTCCTCTCGATTTTCAAGAGGTAAGTGGAGATCCTGCCCTTCTTTTATGTTTTATGAAAGTTTTGAGGGGTTTTAAAGAGCTTTGATGCATGTTTAGGTTAGTTGTATATGTTAGGGTTTATGTGAGTTTGAGGATGAAATGTGTGTTTAATGTATGTTGCTTGTTGATGTTTGTTGGGGTATAGGATAGTTTGAGACCCCTATATGCTTGAGTACATGTTTATGCATGTTTGGGAGTGTTGTGCATGAGTTTGGAAAGTTTGGGAGGCAAAATGTGCATGAGAGGCTTGAGTTCTGCCATTCTGGAAGAACTCAGGTTCGGCAGCCGAAGCCATGTTCGGCCGCTGAACCTGCCTGGGGAGGCAATTCTGGCAGCCGAACCCTGCCCCCGAAAGTTTGGACTTTCGGCTCTGGAGAGGGGTTTCGACCGCCGAACCTGCCCCCGAAGGTTGGCGAGTTTCGGCTCTGGAACCACTTTCGGCCGCCGAACCTGCCGCCGAAAGTGGTTGAGTTTCGGCTCTGGAGGGACTTTCGGCCGCCGAACCTGCCGCCGAAAGTGCCCTGTCCAGCCTTCCTTTGCATGTTTTCTATGATTGTTTTATGATGTTTTAGGGGGTTTTTGGGGAGTTGTTTAGAGTCATGTTAGTGTATGTTTGGTCCCTCATTTGAGTCCACCTGTGTAGGTTCGGACCCGAGGAACCGATGACCCCAGCAGTGAGATAGCTGCTTCAGAGACTGTTTAGAGCTAGCCTGAGGTGAGTAGAATGGATCTTTATATTTCAAAGTAAATGAATTTTGAGCATGTTCATGCATCACGAATGCCATGATATATACTAGGTTGTTTGCATTAGAATTCACGAATATGTTGCATTGCGTACTATGATGTTGATGTGGATGCATGTTGGATGACCCATTAGTCCTCGATATGATATGATATGGTATGGTACGGAAGTCTAGGTCGAGGCCCATTCTAAGCCCCTGGCACAGAGTAAGAGAATGTAATACTCGGCTAGATTCCGGCATCGGAATCCCTACCTTCCGGCAGACTCTCCGTTGGAATCAGGAATTCTGAAGATGCCAGAGGCTTCTAGAGGGGTAAAATGTGTTTTCTAAAATATTTTCACATGATTTTATGGTTTTAAATGGAAAAGAATTGAATTTTGAAAAGAAAAGACCAAGGAGGCATTTGCCAGGTTCGACCGCCGAAAGTGAAGTTCGGCCGCCGAACATGGGAAGGTTTTGGGAGCACTTTTAGCCTCCGAAAGCTTTGTTTGAACGAACCAAGGTTCGGCCGCCGAACATGCATGAGTTTAGAGGGCACGTTAGGCTGCCGAAGGTCGTTGACCAGGCCACTTATAAAGAGCCCTCAGATCGGAAATGGGGGAGTTTTCTCCCCATTCTAGAGCTCAGGTGAGTTTATACTCTCCTTTGGTCATTTTCGTGCTTTCTCTACCCATCCCTCAAGTTTTCATGAGTTCTACCCTTGTTTTGAAGTTTTGAAGCTTAAATAGGAGTTTTGGGATCTTGGAGGCTTTTGGAGCTTGGATCCTCCACACCTCTGAGTTAGGGATCGCACCACCCCTCGATCTTCAAGAGGTAAGTGTAGATCCTTGCTTTCCTTGTGTTTTAATGAAGTTTTAAGTAAGTTTAATGGAGTTTTAATGGTTGAGTATGGGTAGATATGCATGTTTAGGTTTATGTGGATTTTATGCCCAATGTATATTATGTGATGTTTGTGTTGAGGAGTTTATGTTAGTTTATGCTCCTTTATGCTTGTGGGAGAGTGTATGCATGATTGGGAGAGAGCAAGTGGGGTTTTGAGTAGTTTTGATGGTTTTTGCTTATGTGGGTCATAAGCTCTTTATGTAGCTCTATGATGTTCTTTGTTGGAGTTTAAGCTTGTTTAAGCTCCTTTGTGCATGGTTAAGGGTTTATGCATGTTTTTAAAAGGTTGGGTGCTTGTTTGGGGTGTTTCAAAGGCTTGGGAGGCTTGTATGCATAAGAGGCTGAGTTCTGGATGAACTCAAGTTCGACCGCCGAATGTAGTTTCGGCCGCCAAACCTGCCTGTGGATGCATGGATTGGCCGCCTAACCTTGCCCCCGAAAGTTGTGTTTCGGAACTGGAGCAGACTTTCGGCCGCCGAAGGTGCTTGACTTTCGGATCTAGAGAGAGGCTTCGGCCGCTGAACTTGCCGCCAAACCTGCATGGCTTTCGGCTCTAGAAGGGACATTCGGCCACCGAAAGTGCCCTGTCCAGCCCTTTCATGGTTGTTTTCTATGCATGTTTAAGTGATGTTTAGAGGGGTTTTTGGGTAGTTGTCATGAGTTGTTTAGAGTGTGTTTGGCGCCTCATTCGAGTCCACCTGTGTAAGATCGGACCCGAGGGACCGAGGAGGCCATCAGTATTAGCAGTTGCAGAGTCAGTCCAGCGTCTGCCAGAGGTGAGTAGAACTAAACTTAATCTTTTATTTTACGAAATTCAAATGCCTAAAGCATGTTCATGCATCATGTTTATATGTAATAGGTTGATTGCACTAGTTACACGAATATGACGCATTGCATTATTTACTGTTGATGTGGATGGACCAAGGCGACCCTAATAGCCCTAGATATGTTATGTTAATGAAGTCCTGAGGAGCCCGAAGGGCCGGGCATAATGAAGTCCTGAAGAGCCCGAAGGGCCAGGCATAATAAAGTCCTGAGGAG
Source organism: Manihot esculenta (assembly GCF_001659605.2). Classification (NCBI taxonomy): domain Eukaryota; kingdom Viridiplantae; phylum Streptophyta; class Magnoliopsida; order Malpighiales; family Euphorbiaceae; genus Manihot; species Manihot esculenta. The sequence continues at coordinate 26,076,073 of NC_035162.2, forward strand.
CCCGAAGGGCCGAGCACCATGTTATGTTACAGTCAGAGGGAGTTTTGGTGGTCATGTCCAATCCGTTATGTGAAATGTTTGTGCTGTGACGCATTTCATAAAAGCATGTAATTAATGAACTGTTTTTCTATTTCTACTCACTGGGCTTTTTAGCTCACCCCTCTCCCTTAACCCCAGTTTTGCAGGTCAGAGGTAGGCCAGGAAGACGTCAAGGGTAAAAGGCTTGTAATAGTAATAGATTAACGTGTTAGTGTGGACATGTATTGTAAATTGATATAATATATTGTAAGATAATGAAATGTAAAGTAATGCAAGTATAGTAGAGTTGTCTATGGAATAGTGCTGTGCTTGACCCTAAGACTTGGTTAGTCCCTGTTTAGTACATGATGTATGTAATGTTTTAATGTTGAGTTGAGTTTGAACTAAACTTGTGTCATGTGTTGTTTACCAAGCTAGAGTTTGATGAGGACCCTAGTGGAGGTCTTATGTTTGTGGTCTGATGCATGCACAGGTTAGGTTCTAGTTCTTTGGATGTGATCCCAGCTTGATGTATGTTATGTTGACCCAGCTAGAGTTTTGATGAGGGCTCTAGTAAGGGGTTCTTTTAGGTTTACAGTTATGTCACATACAGGTCAAGCTCGGTCTATACATCATATGTTACAGTTTTTATGTTAAAGTTTTGATCATGTATGGAATTTGACCAGGTGATAGGAGGTATGTTTGGCTTGCTACGGGTCCCGGCGGCCTTAAGCCGATCTGGATCCTAGCGCCGGTAGCGGTTCGGGCCGTTACAGAGGTGTATCGATTTCCGGGTCATTACAGAGTGGTATCAGAGCATAGGGCCTCATCAGTACGGTGTGCTGAGCAAAGATGCTCAAGGATTAGAGATATCCCACATCGGAAGGAGGTTGGTTTAGAGGTCATAGAAGGGCAAGCACAATAGGCAAAAATCATGTCCACTAGGATAGGATGTGGAGTCCTGTCTTGTATGATGATGATGTGAAATGCCATGATGTTATGCATGAGTATTAATGATCTGCTATGTATGCTATGTATGTTGCAGGTTCATGTGTTTTCATATGAACCGTATGATGCTAATGATTGTTTGTTTGATTGTGTGTTGTTCTTCAGAGGAGTTAGGATGCGAAGTGCTCGTCGATCTGTGAAATCGACTGGAGTTCCATCTAAGAGGGAAGGTATGGATACCTTTCCCCCTACTCTGCCAAGAGCGCAGTCGTGGGGAGTCAGCAGATGGGGAACATCGAGGGACCCTGGAAGGTCTTTTGATGCAAGCAGAGAAGGAATGGCTCCAAGAAGGATGTCAGCTAGTGTGAGGGAAGTAGAGTTGGATGTTCAAAGAAGAGATATCAGTTTGGGAATCAGAGTGCCAGAAGAAGGTATGGAAGATTCTCAGGAGGATGCTCAGACTCAGGATTCCAGAATTTCAGGTTCAGGAGGGATTGATCCCTCCACTCTAAGTACAGCCTCCACGAAAAGCAAGAAGTGGGGCAGAACCCTGAGGGGGAAGAGGAAGAAGTTCTGGAAGGATTTGAAGTCTAGTCTGGGATTAGGTGGTGGTTCGAGCTCTGGCTCAGGCAGTTCAAGATGCTTGAGGTGCGGTAGGCCGCACAAGGGGGTCTGTCTGATTGGGACTAATCTATGTTTTAGATGCGGTCAGGAAGGGCACATGGTACGTGAGTGTCCCATTGCGCCCTGGTTGGCACAGTCTCAGCAGGCAACTTCAGGTAGAGCGGCTCAGCCAGCAGCTCCAGCCCTGTTGCAGGTCGATGGTCGAGGCAGAGGGAAAGGGTCAGCCTTTTCTTCTGAAGGTTCCCGTGGAGAAGGTCCATCAGCTTCAGCTCAGATCTTCACCCAAGCTCAGTAGGAGGCAGACACATCGAACATGGTGGTGTCAGGTACGCTCACTTTTGAATGTTCTGATGTGTATGTTTTTGTGAACCCTGGTGTTTCTCTTTCTTTAGTTGCTCTAGGAGCTGTTGAGAGGTTGAGTTGATAGCTTCTGGGCTAGAGTGTTCTCTTTGGGTCAGTGGACCCGAGTTTGATCCATCTATGGCAGAGTCAGTCTGCCGGTTCAGTTCTGTGACAGATGAGGGTAGATGCCTTCCACCCGACTTTGAGGTCCTAGACTTGACTGTCTAGACGTCAGTTTAGGGTTGGACTGGGTTTTTCTGCTCGTGGTGCTATCTTGGTCTGCAGAGACAAGGTAGTCAGGTTCAGAGGATGGGATGGATCAGAGGTGGTCTTCTGAGGGGACAGTGTAGGGATGCCTAGAGGTTTGATATCAGCTTGTCAGGTTCATAGGGTGCGTAGGTGGGGTTGTTAGAGGGTTCGAGTTCTTATTAAGAGTTTAGCAGTCAGGTCAGGGAACCAGCCTCAGTGCCAGTTGTAGAGAGAGGTAGTAGTCAGAGTAGGGGCGAAACTTGGTAGACAAGGGTTTTATCTGACCTAGTACCTCACCCTGGAGTATTCCAGTGTTGTTGTGGAAAACGAAGGATGGATCCTTGAGACTTTGTAACGACTGTAAGCAGTTGAGCAAGGTCACTACCAAGGGCAGGTATTCCCATGTAGGATTGATGATCTAGTGGAACAGCTAGTAGGAGCTGTTTGTTTTCCAAGATAGATCTGAAATCCGGGTACTACCTGTGAGAGTTGGAGTTAGTTTTGGGTTAGCAGTGAGAAGAAGCCAGTTAGTAAAGATGAAGAGAAAAGAGTAAGGGTTAGAGTAGCGCTTTGGAAGCGTGTTGAGTTTCAGGAGAAGGTTGGGTATTGCTGAGGTGTTTCTTTTGGTAAGGGTGATTTCCTATGGAGGAAGTCCATTCGGATTTCTGGGTTCCGTGTATGGAAGCTCGTGTCAGATCCAAGTGAGGTTCTTAAAGAACCAGAGGTGGAGACCTCAAGGGATCTCACCTATGTTGAGCAGTTAGTGCGGATCATGGACACATAAGTCAGGAAGTTGAGGAACAAGGAATCCTGATGGTGTAAGTCCTTTGGAATCACCACAGTATGGAAAGGTGGATTTTGAAGACCCGGGAGTTCTTACTCCAGCAGTGCCCGTGTCTCTCTTTTAGGAGAGAGGTTTTTAAGTTTTGCTTGCTTATTTATGTATGATTGATGTTATGATTTGAGAATGCCTGTTTGTTTGTGGAACATTTGGGGACGAATGTTCTTAAAGGGGGGGAAGAATGTAATACCCGGCTAGATTCCAGCATCGGAATCCCTACCTTCCGGCGGACTCTCCGTTGGAATCGGGAATTCTGAAGATGCCAGAGGCTTCTAGAGGGGTAAAATGTGTTTTCTAAAATGTTTTCACATGATTTTATGGTTTTAAATGGAAAAGAATTGAATTTTGAAAAGAAAAGACCAAGGAGGCATTTGCCAGGTTCGGCCGCCGAACATGGGAAGGTTTTGGGAGCGCTTTTGGCCTCCGAAAGCTTTGTTTGAACGAACCAAGGTTCAGCCGCCGAACATGCATGAGTTTAGAGGGCACGTTAGGCTGCCGAAGGTCGTTGACCAGGCCACCTATAAAGAGCCCTCAGATCGGAAATGGACGAGTTTTCTCCCCATTCTCGAGCTCAGGTGAGTTTATACTCTCCTTTGGTCGTTTTCGTGCTTTCTCTACCCATCCCTCAAGTTTTCATGAGTTCTACCCTTGTTTTGAAGTTTTGAAGCTTAAATAGGAGTTTTGGGAGCTTGGAGGCTTTTGGAGCTTGGATCCTCCACACCTCTGAGTTAGGGATCGCACCACCCCTCGATCTTTAAGAGGTAAGTGTAGATCCTTGCTTTCCTTGTGTTTTAATGAAGTTTTAAGTAAGTTTAATGGAGTTTTAATGGTTGAGTATGGGTAGATATGCATGTTTAGGTTTATGTGGATTTTATGCCCAATGTATGTTATGTGATGTTTGTGTTGAGGAGTTTATGTTAGTTTATGCTCCTTTATGCTTGTGGGAGAGTATATGCATGATTGGGAGAGAGCAAGTGAGGTTTTGAGTAGTTTTGATGGTTTTGGCTTATGTGGGTCATAAGCTCTTTATGTATGCCCTATGATGTTCTTTGTTGGAGTTTAAGCTTGTTTAAGCTCCTTTGTGCATGGTTAAGGGTTTATGCATGTTTTTAAAAGGTTGGGTGCTTGTTTGGGGTGTTTGGAAGGCTTGGGAGGCTTGTATGCATAAGAGGCTGAGTTCTGGATGAACTCAGGTTCGGCTGTCGAAGGTAGTTTCGGCCGCCAAACCTGCCTGTGGATGCATGGATTGGCTACCTAACCTTGCCCCCGAAAGTTGTGTTTCAGATCTGGAGCAGACTTTCGGCCGCCGAAGGTGATATTCGGCAGGCCGAAGGTGCTTGACTTTCGGATCTGGAGAGAGGCTTCGGCCGCCGAACTTGCCGCCGAACCTGCATGGCTTTCGGCTCTGGAAGGGACATTCGGCCGCCGAAAGTGCCGCCGAAAGTGCCCTGTCCAGCCCTTTCATGGTTGTTTTCTATGCATGTTTAAGTGATGTTTAGAGGGGTTTTTGGGTAGTTGTCATGAGTTGTTTAGAGTGTGTTTGGCGCCTCATTCGAGTCCACCTGTGTAGGATCGGACCCGAGGGACCGAGGAGGCCATCAGTATTAGTAGTTGCAGAGTCAATCCAGCGTCTGCCAGAGGTGAGTAGAACTAAACTTAATCTTTTATTTTACGAAATTCAAATGCCTAAAGCATGTTCATGCATCATGTTTATATGTAATAGGTTGACTGCACTAGTTACAAGAATATGACGCATTGCATTATTTACTGTTGATGTGGATGGACCAAGGCGACCCCAATAGCCCTAGATATGTTATGTTAATGAAGTCCTGAGGAGCCCGAAGGGCCGGGCACCATGTTATGTTACAGTCAGAGGGAGTTTTGGTGGTCAAGTCCAATCTGTTATGTGAAATGTTTATGCTGTGACGCATTTCATAAAAGCATGTAATTAATGAACTGTTTTCTGTTTCTACTCACTGGGCTTTTTAGCTCACCCCTCTCCCCTAACCCCAGTTTTGCAGGTTAGACGTAGGCCAGGAAGACATCAAGGGTAAAAGGCTTGTAATAGTAATAGATTAGCGTGTTAGTGTGGACATGTATTGTAAATTGATATAATGTATTGTAAGATAATGAAATGTAATGTAATGCAAGTATAGTAGAGTTGTCTATGGAATAGTGTTGTGCTTGGCCCTAAGACTTGGTTAGTCCCTGTTTAGTACATGATGTATGTAATGTTTTAATGTTGAGTTGTGTTTGAACTAAACTTGTGGCATGTGTTGTTTACCACGTTAGAGTATTTGAGGAGGACCCTAGTGGAGGTCTTATGTTTGTGGTCTGATGCATGCACAGGTTAGGTTCTAGTTCTTTGGATGTGATCCCAGCTTGATGTATGTTATGTTGACCCAGCTAGAGTTTTGATGAGGGCTCTAGTAGAGGGTTCTTTTATGTTTACAGTTATGTCGCATACAGGTCAAGCTCGGTCTATACATCATATGTTACAGTTTTTATGTTAAAGTTTTGATCATGTATGGGATTTGAACAAGTGATAGGAGGTATGTTTGGCTTGCTACGGGTCTCGGCGGCCTTAAGTCGATCTGGATCCTAGCGCCGGTAGTGGTTCGGGCCATTACAGAGGTGTATCGATTTCCGGGTCGTTACAGAGAAAGTCCAGGTCGAGGCCCATTCTACGTCCCTGGGACATTGGAATGTTATGTTATGATTATGTTATGTTAAGAGAAAGTCCAGGTCGAGGCCCATTCTACGCCTCTGGCACATTGGATATAGTAGAGGGCTATTAGTGACAAGTCCATCCTTGACGTGATTTGTTTGTGATGTGATGCATTTCATGGAAGCATGGATTTTAATATATTGTTTTCCTATTCTGCTCACTGGGCTCTAGTAGCTCACCCCTTTTCCTTAAACCCCAGGTTTGCAGGTACGGGATAGACCAAGAAGTCAGCAAGAGTAAAAGTTATGTATATAATAGTTAGATGTGGACATGAAGGATAATGTAATGTTTTGTAATGTAAAGTATTGTACACGATTAGTATTGTGCTTGACCCTAGGGTTTTTGGTTAATCCCTTTTGTTCATGGTCATTATGAAATGTTTTTATTAATGTGTTGAGATGTAAACCAAGCTTGATTAATGTAATGTTAACCCAACTAGAGCATTTGATGAGGGCTCTAGTGTGGGGTTTTATGTTTATAGTTATGGTGCATGCACAGGTCAAGCTTGGTAGATGGAAAGTTTAAAATTTTTACGAAAATGTATGATCATGTATGGGATTTATCAGGTATGTCAGGTTGTATGTTAAGCTTGCTACGGGTCCCGGCGACCTTAAGTCGATCTGGATCCTAGCGCCGGTAGCGGTCCGGATTTCGGGTCGTTACAATTAGCTTCTCTTCTTTCAGATGAGGTGTGCCTCTAGCCCTTATGTTTGCATTTTTTAGCACTTCCAACTTCAATTCATATCTCTCCATAGCTAGCTGCAGTTTAGTACTTAATTCAGGCAAAACAAACTCTACCTTATCCGGAGGTTTGGTGACGCGGAACCCTATGGCACAAGCCTCAAACCCACACGCACAAGTAGATATGGAATCCAAAGATTTGATAAACTCACCTCCTATGGCACCCCAAACTTAGAGAAGCTGAAACACCAATGATCGAAGGATTTAGATGAGAATCCGACAAACGCCACAACGGATAGTTGATAAGTTAGCCAAGATTCTTGGTGCAATTGATGAAAGCAAATCCTCACTCTCACTCAAAGCAATACACGCCAAAGGCATGAAAAGAATTCTGAAATATTTGATTAAAAGCTGCCTCTTACAATCGTTTCTTATCCTTATATAGTAAGGAGAAAAACAAATAAAACCCTAAACACTCTTCTTGGGTCTGACTTAAACACCTAAGGCCCAAGCCCAATCACACACTAAAATAACACATAAGTATTAAAATATAAGCCCACAACATGGCCCAACACTCTAAAACTTAAAAGATAAAATATGGCCAGAATACAAGCCCAAACAAAACTAAAATAAAACAAGTGTTTAAATAATAAAATTAGCAAACCCATCATAACAAAGTTGAATCTTCACAAAAGCCTTACTTGATCTTCACTTTAGGCTTTCCTTTATGTAGTTTTAGCCCATAGGTTTGATTAGGCTCCCTAAGCCTATGATTGCAAGTGTTGCACCAAATCTGTCCCATATGAGTTGAAGCACGCCCCAAATATATATGGATCATATGAATATGATTTTGAACTCCTTTTAGATCCATTTCAATGACATAAGTTTGCTCCACACCATTGTTAGAAATTTGTCCTATTGGATCCGTATCATTCCCTCTTTCTTTAGAAAAGATTCGTCCTCGAATCTTGCTGATATTTATGTCAAGAAGGAAAGCTTTAGGCACCCATGTATCTTCAAAGACCTCCTTTTGAATAGGTGGAAATAGTATAAAACTTTCATCATGGATGTTTTCATCAACAACCTGCACATCAAGAACAAATGAACTAGACATAAAAATATTAGTCATAGAAAGATCATGTGGATGTGACCCATTCTCCTCTACAACTTCCAAAACAGTCTTATTCATCTCCTCCACCTCATCAATCATGTGCTCCCCATGTCCACCATCATTCACAACCTCTTCTATAAGCTCATTAATGGAATCTTCAAGAACAACTACATTAGATGCATGCATTACAACTTCCTCTTCAATTTGAATCTCTATGGAAGTTGACATTGGAACTTTAGCCTCTTCTTTCTCCTTTTCTTTCTCCATCTTCCCTCCTTGAACTAGTCTTGATTCTTTTCCAGCCTTGTTACCCTCAAACTCACTCTTTTCTCTCATTTTTTCCACAGAACTCAAGCTCTCACTCACCTTTGTAGCCAAGGCCGAAGCCTCCCTCTCCCTCTCCAGCATTTTTATGTGATCGGCATATACCTCTTGAGGTGATAAAGGAGCGAGTATAAGCTTCTGTCCTTCATGAGTAAAGGAGTACTTGTTATTGAGCCCATCATGTTGCACCTTTCTATCATATTGCCACGGCCTACCCAACAATATATGGCTTGCCTGCATAGGTACCACATCGCACAAGATCTCATCCTTATACCTACCAATAGAAAATGGTATAACCACCTGGCGTGTAACTCTGACCTCACCACAGTCGTTCAACCATTGCAATCTGTATGGCTTAGGGTGTTTAATAGAAGCCAAGCCCAATTTCTCCACCATATACACACTAGCCACATTTGCACAACTACCTCCATCAACAATGACAGTACACACTTTTCCATTAACCAAACACCTAGTGTGAAATATGTTTTCCCGTTGTTTCAGGCTTTCTTCCTTAACCTGCATATTCAGAGCACGCCTAGCAACAAGCATCTCACAATGTGCAGCAAGCAACACATTATTAACAAACACATCCGAATCATCACAGTCATTATTGGAATTATGAGTTCTTTGAGGTATTCTTGTAGAAGTGGACGCTGGTGAGACATTTTGATCTTTACTCATCCTACCACTCTTTTGCTGATTCTTCAATTGCACTTCAGAAACTAAGGTCAACCAACTAACCACAAGGTGCGTTTAATGAAACAAAAAAAAAAAAAAAGAAACCTAAGGAAAGAAGGAAGCGCACAAAAACTAGAAAGAAGACACTGACAATTTGGAAAGTAACACCAGAACTAGGTGGTGTGCTACTTGAAAATATCACCTAGAGTATAGACACAAGCAAATAATACTCCAGCAATATCAAGGAAATAAAAACAAGCTTAAACCAAAAAGGAAACTTAGAATTCAAATAAAAACGAATCTGGAAAATTTTGAATTTAATTCACTTCAAAGTAAATTAAATATGGATCTATTAAAATCTACCCAAAAAGGCAAGTATCAAGACCCACAAATAGAGACAGAAAAAAAATCAAATAAAATTCAATAGGCAGATTTCTTTTGCCTCTAATCTGGATTCAACCCAATTCAAATTTCAAATTTCCAAATTGATTCCCACAAACTACAGCAAATAAATTGAGATAGGTACGGAAATATAGATACAATCACAATTTCTGCCAGAACAAGATAAGGCAAAGGGAATTTTTTTTTTTTTTTTTTTTTTTTCGTTTTTTTTTTTTTTTTTTTTTTTTTGTATTGCGATTTTTTTTTTTTTTTTTTTTTGCTCTCACTATCCCCTTGCTTGGGTCTCAAACAACACCACACGAAATTCTTGAGTGTGTATCAAAAAAAAAAAAAAATTCACTAACAGATTCAGTTCGAAGGGAAATAATGGCTGCTAAAAGAAACCGAATTGCCAAATAACAAAATAGCAAGCAACACAATGATTTTGGATGGACAATCCAGGACCTAACAATTGGAATCGAATTGAACAGAAACGAATTGAAGATAATGAACCCTAACGAAATTCGAAACTAAGATACCAAAAAAACGAAAATATAACACAGCCCTAGAAAGACAGATAGATAAAGATTTACCTGTTGTTGGCTCTGATACCAACTGACGCGGAACCCTATGGCACAAGCCTCAAACCCACACGCACAAGTAGATATGGAATCCAAAGATTTGATAAACTCACCTCCTATGGCACCCCAAACTTAGAGAAGCTGAAACACCAATGATCGAAGGATTTAGATGAGAATCCGACAAACGCCACAACGGATAGTTGATAAGTTAGCCAAGATTCTTGGTGCAATTGATGAAAGCAAATCCTCACTCTCACTCAAAGCAATACACGCCAAAGGCATGAAAAGAATTCTGAAATATTTGATTAAAAGCTGCCTCTTACAATCGTTTCTTATCCTTATATAGTAAGGAGAAAAACAAATAAAACCCTAAACACTCTTCTTGGGTCTGACTTAAACACCTAAGGCCCAAGCCCAATCACACACTAAAATAACACATAAGTATTAAAATATAAGCCCACAACATGGCCCAACACTCTAAAACTTAAAAGATAAAATATGGCCAGAATACAAGCCCAAACAAAACTAAAATAAAACAAGTGTTTAAATAATAAAATTAGCAAACCCATCATAACAAAGTTGAATCTTCACAAAAGCCTTACTTGATCTTCACTTTAGGCTTTCCTTTATGTAGTTTTAGCCCATAGGTTTGATTAGGCTCCCTAAGCCTATGATTGCAAGTGTTGCACCAAATCTGTCCCATATGAGTTGAAGCACGCCCCAAATATATATGGATCATATGAATATGATTTTGAACTCCTTTTAGATCCATTTCAATGACATAAGTTTGCTCCACACCATTGTTAGAAATTTGTCCTATTGGATCCGTATCATTTGGTATCAGAGCAACTGACGCGGAACCCTATGGCACAAGCCTCAAACCCACACGCACAAGTAGATACGGAATCCAAAGATCTGATAAACCCACCTCCTATGGCACCCCAAACTTAGAGAAGCTGAAACACCAATGATCGAAGGATTTAGATGAGAATCCGACAAACGCCACAACGAATAGTTGATAAGTTAGCCAAGATTCCTGGTGCAATTGATGAAAGCAAATCCTCACTCTCACTCAAAGCAATACACGCCAAAGGCATGAAAGAAATTCTGAAAAGTTTGATTAAAAGCTGCCTCTTACAATCGTTTCTTATCCTTATATAGTAAGGAGAAAAACAAATAAAACCCTAAACACTCTTCTTGGGTCTGACTTAAACACCTAAGGCCCAAGCCCAATCACACACTAAAATAACACATAAGTATTAAAATATAAGCCCACAACATGGCCCAACACTCTAAAACTTAAAAGATAAAATATGGCCAGAATACAAGCCCAAACAAAACTAAAATAAAACAAGTGTTTAAATAATAAAATTAGCAAACCCATCATAACAAAGTTGAATCTTCACAAAAGCCTTACTTGATCTTCACTTTAGGCTTTCCTTTATGTAGTTTTAGCCCATAGGTTTGATTAGGCTCCCTAAGCCTATGATTGCAAGTGTTGCACCAAATCTGTCCCATATGAGTTGAAGCACGCCCCAAATATATATGGATCATATGAATATGATTTTGAACTCCTTTTAGATCCATTTCAATGACATAAGTTTGCTCCACACCATTGTTAGAAATTTGTCCTATTGGATCCGTATCATTTGGGAAGGCATTGGTCCGCATGGTCCTTTGGTTTGGGCTCTTGAACTTCCACTTGTTACTTGTGAGCATGGGCTGTTTGCATTGGATCTATGGGTGAAATGGTTTCAGTTCGATCCTTCTGCGCAAGACTTGACTGAAAGGGAGGACTGGAGGAGCTTGACTGCGTTGGAAGCTGAAAGGATGCGATTGGTATGCTCTCTGTCTGTACGAGTTTGATCTGTGCACCAAGCTGAAGTGGTGCGATGGGAAGTGTTGCAGGACTTTCCTGCGATCCAAGCTGAGGTGGTTTGGTTGGAGTTCCTTCTGACTGCGCAAGATTGATCTGAATAGGTGCGATTGGCTCTTCCTTGTTTGCGCATGGTTGCAGTCCACCTGTTGGGTGCAACAGTCAGTTTCTTTCAATTCTGGCTCTTTCTGGTTCTCTTCCCTGCAAAAATCATTGTTTAGCATATCATCTTGATCTACATAAAAAATTTCTTGGTTCATACAATCAATGATATCTAAACTTTGAGCAAGTTCTGTTTGATCAGTTTGTTTAGGCAAACAATTTTCTGGTTGTTTTTCTTCAGCACTTTGTTCTTGCACTTGTGAACTTTCATCATCTGTCTCATTATCTTGAAACTCTTCCTCTCTTCTTAACATGTTTGCATTTAATGAGGTGGCGAATTGTTCCACCTGTTGTTGGAGGCTTTGCACAGAAATTGCCATTTTCTCTATCATCTTCTCAAGGCGCTGGTTGGAACTTGGAGGTGTTGGTTGGGCTTGATATCCTTGATAATTTTGGTAATTGTTAACTCCAACATAGTCGTAGTTTGGATGGTCTCCCCAACATGAATTATATGTGTCATGGTAGGGATCATGTCTTGGCTGTTCATAGAATCCTCCAAATGTATGTACTTGTTGGTCTCTTGCATAGCCATAATTCGGATGGTCTCCCCAATATGGATTGTATGTATCATGGTAGGGATCATGTCTTGGCTGTTCATAGAATCCTCCATATGCATTCACTGGTTGGTCATACTCATGACGTGTAGGACATTGATCAGTTGGGTGTCCTACATATGAACAGATCCCATATGGCCTTGGTGGCTGGGATGCTTGAACCTGTCGAACTATTCCTATGGCAAAATCTTTCATAACAAATGTGAGTTGAGAATAGAGAACAGATGTACTTACCTCATCCATGATTCAGATCTGCGATGGTGACTTCTTCAGAGGAAGATTCGGTGGTGCTTTTTTTTTTTGTTTAGATCTGCGATATGGTGTTCTTCGGGTTACAAATCAGGTCCTGAAAGAAAAATAAATGAGTTAAATCAATTCCCCGACAATGGCGCCAATTTTTGACTCGCAGTTGTCGAAACTGGTCAAAAATAACCTTTCTGGTTATCAACAATTTACAACTGCAGATAGTGGTGAAAGGATCGAATCCACAGGGAATTGAGAACTTACCTATTTTCCTTATCAAGACCAATTTAATAAACTGAAACAAAAATAAACTGAAAAAGAAGAGAACTGAAAACGAGATAAACTGAAACGAGATAAAACTGAAAATGAGATAAAACTGAAAGAGAAATAAACGGAAAGCAAAATAAACTGAAACGAGATAAAACTGAAAATGAGATAAACTGAAAGTGGAATAAAAATAAATTGCAGTAAAAGTAAAATGGGGGGTTTGAGATTGATTTGATTAACAAACTACTGAAAGCAATTAAAATAAGCGAATAATAAAATAAAAGAGAAATAAATAATAAGAAAACTCTAATTGAAGAATTGGATCCACTTCAGTTGTTGGGATTGATCATTGACACTTAGTTTCTTTTGATTGATTCAATAGATTAGTTATAAAGATAAAAGACGCTTCTCACCACCATGTCTCTCCTTATGATTAAACCAATTAGGGAACGTCCTCTAATTAATTACTAATTAATAAATTGCCAAGGAACGTCCTTAGGCCTTAGGCATCAAACAATTGTTAATTGCATGAAGAAAGAGAGAGATCCAATCCTAACTACTCAAACGCATGAGATGTTGCTAGATCATACAATTTTCTTGGTTTTTACACCAAGTGTTCTTATGTTTGAATAATCCAAGTAATTACGGACTTAAATCACCCAAACTAACATATTATTACCTTGCAATCAAGAATCAATTGGCCATATTGATCAAAACAACAAAGCAACAATGGAATTAAGCATGAGATTGTATGAATATTGAATAACAAAAGATAAACAATGTTTGATCAAGTCTCCAAATCCATAAAACAACTAAAGCATCACCTAATCTTCAACTAGAATAAAAGATTTCAGCCTCTCATGGCTGAAACAAAAACCAAAAAATAAAAAAAAAAAGAAGAAAAGTAGAAGAAGAGATGTGAATCCCGTAGGTGCCTCCAAGGGGGCTTGAAAGAGCATGGGGAGGCTCCTTATGTGTCTTTTTATACTTGAAAAGAGTTGCCCTAGATGATACTTGCTTCCTAATTAGTGAAGAGGCTGCCCAAGGTGTCAAGAGGCTGCCCAAAAGACTTCAAGAGGCTGCCCAAAATGCCATTGGTCCAAGATGTGCCATCCATGCACATGTGAGAAGGGAAAAACGTGGGGCATGTATTCAAGTGCAAGGAGTGGGGCCTTTAGTCTTTTCTTGCTGCCCAAGTGTCTTCAAGATGCTGCCCAAGGTGCCCAAGACTTGCCTTCACACTCTCCTTGCCGCCCATGCACTAATAAGGAAGGTGGAGCCTTTTTTGCAATTTGAATTTTGAATGTGCAAGGCATGAGGTGGCAAGCATGTGATCTTTGGATTTGGCTTCCTTGATAAGCTGGATTTTGAAATTCAAAATTTGAATATGAATCTTGAAGATTTGAATTTCAAAATACTTTCCTTATTTGGCTCTTCATTTATGGCAACTTGAGACTTGGCTTCTTGAATAAGGAAAAGGCTACTTGGAGATTTGAAATTTGAATTTCAAATTGCTTTGGTTGAATGTTCTTTCCTTCTTTGCCACTTTCCTTATTTAGAACTTTCCTTATTTAGCTTCACTTGAATTCAACTTGGCAGGCTTGCTCTCCTTTGCTCCATTTAAGGCAGTTTTAAGGGGATTTTCTCGAAAATGTCCTTTTATACCATTTTCTGCAAAATAATGTCAAGAGCACTAAATTAAGCAGAAATCATGTAAATAATCATCAATAATATCAAGATAAAAAGGACTAAAATATGTTCTATCACTTGTGCCATAGGGTTCCGCATTATTTGGTATGAGAGCCAAAGTGAGGTAAATTTTGATTTATCTTAGGATCTAGGGTTTTTGAGTTTTCCTTTTCTTCCTTGTTGATTTCGATGAAAGCTTGTGTGTCCATGGCTGCACCTTCTTGATTATCAATCATCACATAATCTCTTTTGGAAGAAAAATTTGAAATCCATAAAAAAAGACAAAAAAAAAAATCGCAGTTGCCTTATTTATCTTGATCTGGCCGAAATTGTGATATACTTTCTATTTCATCTATATTGTCTTAACTATCTCAACTGATGGCTGTAATTTATGGGAATTAATTTTGAATTTTGAATTTTGAATTGGGTTGAATCCATATTAGGAGATAAAAGAAATTCTGCCTATTTCCTAAAGTGCACATTTAAGGCAATTGCATCTAAATTGATTTGATGTCAAATCCTTCTTTTAACACTAGAATTTTCATCCATGATACTGAATTGAGTGAAATTAAAAGTTTTTTTTCTGATTCTTTTTGTGGAGTTTTGATACTTGCCTTTTTGGGTAGATTTAAATAGATCCATATTTAATTTGTGTTGAAGTGAATTAGTCCAGGTTCATTTTTATTTGAATTCTAAGTTTCTTTTTTTGGTTTAAGCTTGCTTTTACTTCCTTGACATTGCTGGAGTATTGTTTGCTTTTGTCTATACTCTAGGTGATATTTTTCAAGTAGCACAAAACCTAGTTCTTGTGTTATTTTCCAAATTGTCAGTGTCTTCCTTATAGTTTTTGTGCACTTCCTTCTTTATTTAGGTTTTCTTCTTTGTTTCATTAAACGCACCTTGTGGTTGGTTGGTTGACCTTAGTTTCTAAAGTGCAATTGAAGAATCAGCAAAAGAGTGGTAAGAGTACAAACACTTGAGTGCTTTTGTTTTTAACACCATATTTGCTAGTTCTCTTTGTTCTTTATTGATTTAAGGCAAGATGAGTAAAAATAAAAATGTAGTGGATAGTGATGATGAAAGTGAATGGGACATGGCTAGTGATTATAAGCTCTTCAAAAAGTCAGTTAGTGGTGAGTTTAGAAGGTTTTATAAGACTCTTGAGAGGTTGACTGAAACTATGGAGAGTTTGAATGTCTCACAAGCTTCCACTTCTATAAGAATACCTCAAAGAACTCTTAATTGCAATACTAACAGTGATGATTTGGATGTGTTTATTGATAATGTGTTGCTTGCTGAACATGGTGAGATGCTTGTTGCTAGGCGTGCTCTGAATATGCAGGTTAAGGAAGAAAGCCTAGAACAACGGGAAAACATATTTCACACTAGGTGTTTGATTAATGAAAAAGTGTGTACTCTCATTATTGATGGAGGTAGTTGCACAAATATGGCTGGTGTGTATATGGTAGAGAAATTGGATTTGGCTTCTATTAAACACCCTAAGCCATACCGGTTGTAATGGTTGAACGATTGTGGTGAGGTTAGGGTTACACGCCAGGTGGTTATACCATTTTCTATTGGTAGGTACAAGGATGGGATCTTGTGTGATGTGGTACCTATGCAGGCAAGCCATATGTTCTTGGGTAGGCCGTGGCAATATGATAGAAAGGTGCAACATGATGGGTTCAATAACAAGTACTCCTTCACTCATGAAGGACAGAAGGTATACTCGCTCCTTTATCACCTCAAGAGGTATATGCTGATGAAATAAAAATGCTGGAGAGGGAGAGGGAGAGGGAGGCTTCGGCCTTAGCTACAAAGGGGAGTGAGAGCTTGAGTTCTGTAGAAAAAAATAAGAGAAAAGAGTGAGTCTGAGGGTGAAGAGGCTGAAAAAGAATCAAGACTAGTTCAAGGAGGGAAGACGGAGAAAGAAAAGGAGAAAGAAGAGGCTAAAGTTTCAATCTCAACTTCCATAGAGATTGAAATTGAAGAGGAAGTTGTAATGCATGAATCTAATGTAGTTGTTATTGAAAATTCCATCAATGAGCTTATAGAAGAGGTTGGGAATGATGGTGGACATGGGGAGCACGTGATTGAAGAGGTGGAGGAGGCGAATGAGATTGCTTTGGAAGTTGTAGAGGAGAATGGGTCACATCTACAGGATCTTTCTATGACTAATATTTTTATGCCTAGTTCATTTGTTCTTGATGTGCAGGTTGTTGATGAAAACATCCATGACAAAAGTTTTATGCTATTTCCACCTATTCAAGAGGAGGTCTTTGAAGATACATGAGTTCCTAAAGCTTCTCTTCTTGACATAAATATCAGCAAGATTCGAGGACGAATCTTTTCTAAAGAAGGAAGGAATCATACGAATCCAATAGGGCAAATTTCTAACAATAGTGTGAAGCAAACTTATGTCATTCAAATGGATCTAAAAGGAGTTCAAAATCATATTCAGATAATTCATATATATTTGGAGCATGCTTCAACTCGTATGGAGCAGATTTGGTACAACACTTGTAATCATAGGTTTAGGGAGCCTAATCAAACCTATGGGCTAAAACTACACAAAGGAAAACCTAAAGTGAAGATCAAGAAAGGCTTTTATGAAGATTCAGCTTTGTTATGATGGGCTCGCTATGTTTTATTATTTAGACACTTGTTTTATTTTAGCTTTGTTTGGGCTTGTATTCTGCCCATATTTTATCTTTTAAGTTTTAAAGTGTTGGGCTATGTTTTGGGCTTATGTTTTAATACTTATATGTTTGATGTGTTATTTTAGAGTGTGATTGGGCTTGGGTCTTGTGTGTGGTTCGGCCAAGCCTCAGAAGAGTGTCTTAGGGTTTTATTTTCTATCCTTACTATATAAGGATAAGAAACACTTGTAAGAGGCAGCTTTTAATCTAAATTTTCAGAATTCTTTTTCATGCCTTTGGCGTGTATTGCTTTGAGTGAGAGTGAGGATTTGCTTTCATTAATTGCACTAAGAATCTTGGCTAACTTATCAACTATTCGTTGTGGTGTTTGTTGGATTCTCATCTAAATCCTCCAATCATTAGTGTTTCAGCTTCTCTAAGTGTGGGGTGCCATAGGAGGTGGATTTATCAAATCTTTGGGTTCCATATCTACTTGTGCGTGTGGATTTGAGGCTGGTGCCATAGGGTTCCGCGTCACTTGGAGAATGTGCATGGATAGCAGGGCCATCAACAAAATTACAGTTCAGTATCGATTTCCTATTCCACGATTGGATGACATGCTGGATCAGATATCCGGGTTTAAAATCTTTTCTAAAATCGACCTTAAAAGTGGCTATCACCAAGTTCGGATCAATGAGGGAGATGAATAGAAGACTGCCTTCAAGACTAAGGAAGGCTTGTTTGAGTGGTTGGTTATGCCCTTTGGTTTGATGAATGCGCTGATCAGTCCAAATTTAGACCACTTTATCATGATATTATTGATGTTAATCTACACTTTTTCTGTCTAATTTTGTGATTTTGATCTTATTTTGCAGAAAATGGTATAAAGAGGTAATTTAGAGAAAATGCCCTTAAAACTGCCTAAAATGGAACAAAGGAGAGCAAGCATGCCAAGTTGCAACTTGAGAGGAGATAAATAAAGAAAGTAGTTTGAAATTCAAATTTCAAATCTTCAAGAGCATTCAAAATTCAAAATTCACTTTATCATGATATTATTGATGTTAATCTACACTTTTTCTGCCTAATTTTGTGATTTTGATCTTATTTTGCAGAAAATGGTATAAAGAGATAATTTAGAGAAAATGTCCTTAAAACTGTCTAAAATGGAACAAAAGAGAGCAAGCATGCCAAGTTGCAACTTGAGAGGAGATAAATAAAGAAAGTAATTTGAAATTCAAATTTCAAATCTTCAAGAGCATTCAAAATTCAAAATTCAGCTTGTTAAGGAAGCTAAAGAAGACATACTTGCCTCCCAAGTCTTGCACATTCAAAATTCAAAATTCAAAATTCAAAAAAGAGGCTCCACCTCATCAATGCACTTGGGCGGCAAGGGGAGCAAGGAAGACCAACTTGGGGAGCAAGGAAGACCAACTTGGGGAGCAATGAAGAGTTAGGGCAACACATAAAGGCTATATAAGGATCACATAAGCAAGCCGCATGCACCATCACACTTCTCAACCATTGGACATTCAGCCACTCCTTCTCCTTCACTCCAAGCCGCCGCACCTCCTTCTTCTTTTCTTCTTTTCTTTATTTTTTTTTATTTTGTTTCAGCCATGAGTGGCTGAAACTCTTTTTTCTAGTTGAAGATTGCTTGAAACTTTAGTTGTTTTATAGATTAGGAGATCTGAACATACATTGTTTATCTTTTATTTTTCAATATTTATGCAATTTCATGCTTAATTCCATTGTTGCTTTGTTATTTAGATCAATAAGGCCAATTGAATCTTGATTGCAAGGTAATAACTTGTTAGTTTAGATAGTTTTAAGTCCGTAATTGCTAGGATTATTCAAACACAAGTAACTCTTGGTGTAAAAACTAAGGAAATTACATGATCTAGTGATATCACCATGCGTTTGGATAGCTAGAATTAGGTCTCTCTATTTCTTAATGCAATTGACAGTTGTTAGATGCTAAAGGCCCAAGGACGTTCCTTGGCAACTTATTGATTAGTGATTAGTTAGAGGACGTTCCCTAATTAATTTATGTTTAAGGAGGGATATGGTGGTGAGAAGCGTTTTCCATCTCCATAACTAATTTATTGAATCAAACAAAGGAACCTAAGTATCAATGATCAATCCCAACAAGTGAAATGGATCCAATTCTTCAACTAGAGCTTTTCTCATATTTGAATTTCTTTATTTTATTATTCGCTTTATTTTATTGCTTTCATTATTAGTTTAATTGAATCAATCTCAAAATCCCCCCTTTATTTTACTTTCAGTTTATTTACCTTCAGTTTATTTTGCTTTCAGTTTGTTTTCTTGGTCTTGATAAGAAAGATAGGTAAGTATCAATTCCCTGTGGATTCGATCCTTTCACCATTAGCTGCAGTTGTAAAATTGTTGATAACTGAAAAGGTTATTTTTGACTGGCTTCGACAACCGCACAGTAAAAAATTGGCACTGTTGCTAGGGAGTTTATTTAACTAATTTATTTTTCTTTCATGACCAGATCTGGACACAAGGAAACTCTGCCTTACGATCCAGAAATTGAGCGCACAATCAGACGACTTGAGAAGCAAGTCACCACCGAATCTACCTCTAAAGAGCCTGCCATCGCAGGAGCTGAAGCAACACTTTCTGAACTTCACCAAACAGCCGTAGAGATGGCTGAAAACCATGCACAACCTGCTGCCCATGATGGATTAATATCAGAAAATCCAGCCATGAGGCCACCAATGCCAAGAGAAAGAACATTGAGAGAGTTGGCAGTCCCTGTAGGTGATCAAGCACCTCTTTGTATCACCTATCCGCCTCTGACAGTCCCCTTTGAGCTCAAAACAGGTTTGATACATCTACTACATAAATTTAGAGGTTTGGAGAATGAGAATCCACATAAGCTCTTGAAAGAATTTCACATTGTATGTTCATCTATGAGGCTGCAAGGCATAACTGAAGAGCATTCCCATTCTCACTTGATGATTATGCCAAAGATTGGTTATTTTACTTACCATCTGGATCAATCACTTCTTGGGATAGTATGGTAAGAGCTTTTCTAAATAAATATTTTTTCAACTTCTAAAGCCATAAGCATAAGAAGAGAGATAAGTGGTATTAAGCAAAAAGAAACTGAGGATTTGTATGATTATTGGGAAAGATTTAAGAGATTGTGTACAAGCTGTCCTCAACATGACATTTCAGATAAATCACTCATAGAATTCTTCTATGGAGGTTTGCTACCATCCGAAATGAAATTCATTGATGTAGCATGTGGAGGTTCAATTGAAGATAGAACACCTCAAGCAATCAGAGAGTTGACTTCAACACTTGCAGCAGCACCTAGACAATATGGACATGAAAAGCAGCTGCAAAGAGGAATCAATGAGGTAAGTACATCTGTTATCACTACTCAAATTTCTGAACTAACCTCTGCTGTGAAAAGTCTTATCATAGGTCAAGCCCAACAAGTTCAAAAACTTCAGCAAGCTAGACCATGTGGGATATGTGCACATGTAAGATACCCAACTGATGAATGTCCTACACTTCGTGAGGATGACCAGCAAGTAAATGCAATTGGAGGATTCAATAGCCAGGTAAGACATGATCCCTACTCTAACACTTATAATCTAGGTTGGAGAGACCACCCAAACTTCAGCTATGCAAGGGCTAACAACCACCAAAATTATCAAAGAAATCAAGCCCAACCAGCACCTCCAAGTTCCAACCAGCACCTTGAGGAGATGATGAAGACATTGGCAAACTCTGTGCAAAGTCTCCAATAGCAGATGGGACAGGTAATCACCTCAGTAAGCAAGCTTGAATCCCAAGGTAAGTTACCTTCCCAAACTGAAGATAATCCTAGACAGAATGTAAATGCTATCATGTTAAGAAGTGGGAAAGAGCTCCAGTATGCCAAGGCTGATGAAGGAAGATCACAAGTGCAAAGATAAGATGCTACAGAAAGGCAGCCAGAACACTGTCGGTCCAATCCGAATGGGCAAACCGAACCTGTATATCCGCAGAATGCAAATCAGCAGGTAAGTTTCAAGATTCCACCTCCTTTTCCAAAAAGATTTGAAAAGTCACAAACAGAAAAAGAAGAACATACCTCTACTAGATGCTGTGAAAAGTCACAAACACATTCAATAAAGTGCAGATCAACATACCTCTACTAGATGCTGTGAAACAAATCCCCAGGTATGCAAAATTTCTGAAAGAACTGTGCACTAACAGAAGGAAGCTTACTGAAAGAGAAAAGGTAAGTGTGGGAGAAGTTGTGACAGCTATCATAAAGAGAGAATTCCCAACCAAATACAAAGATAGAGGGATGTTTGCTATTTCTTGTAAAATTGGCAATGTTGGCATAAAGAAAGCTATGTGTGATTTAGGCATATCAATCAATGTTATGCCTCTCTCTATTTATAACTCTTTGAATGCAGGTGCACTAAAGGACACTAGAGTAGTGATTCAATTGGCTGACAGATCTGTAGTATACCCAAAAGGAGTTCTAGAAGATGTTCAAGTACAAGTAGATCAACTTGTCTTTCCAGCAGATTTCTATGTGATTGATATGAAGGAAGACAATAACAATACTACTTCAGACATCCTACTTGGACGTCCTTTCTTAAGCACAGCCAGAACTAAGATAGATGTGCATGATGGCACACTAACCATGGAATTTGAAGGGGAAGTAATAAAGTTTAATGTTTATGATGCTATGAAATATCCCCATGACATGTCCCCTGTTTATGGTTTAGATATCATCGATTGCTTGAGCCAGGAAGTTTTTGATATGAATCAAGATGATATATTAAATAATGATCTTTGCAGGGAGGCTAGCCAGAGAGATGAAGGGAGCCAGAAAGACCCAAAGCTAAAAGAAACAATCTGCAGCATTCAGCAGATGAGCTGCAATCGAACGCATGAAGCCGAGGGAAGACCAATCGCACCTCTTCAGCTCAAATCGCAGGGCAATTCCACCATTCATCCAACGCAGATAGGCCATGCGCAAAAGGAAAAGGGAGAATCCAGTTTCGCCAGAAATCCAACGCAGATAGACACTTGTCTGCCCAAATAGGAGCTCCCCATGTAGCAGTTTTCAGAATCTGAAGAAACTGAGAATGACCTCTATGAACAAATCTTCCATGCCCAAACTGATGAGCCATAGTATGCAGACATTGTGAACTACCTAGCCACAGGTAACTTATCATCTGATATGCCCAAGTACACAAAAGACAAGATAAAGAAGAGTGCAAAGTACTATGTTTGGGATGAACCATACCTGTGGAAACACTGTTCTGATCAGATGATAAGGAGATACATTCCAGATCAAAAGATAGCCTCAGTACTCACATTCTGCCATTCATACAGTTGCAGTGGACACTTTAGACCACGAAAGACAGCCTATAAAATACTTGAAAGTGGACTGTTTTGGCCTACTCTTTTTCGAGATTCCTATTTGTTTTGCAGGTCATGTGCACGATGCCAACAGACTGGGAATCTAGGGAACAAAAGCCAAATGCCGCAGAATCCCATCATGGTCTGTGAAATATTTGATGTATGGGGCATAGACTTTATGGGGCCATTTCCGCCATCCTTTGGATACACTTATATCATCCTTGTAGTGGTTTATGTGTCCAAATGGGTAGAGGCTAGAGCAACCAAAATCGATGATGCAAAGGCAGTAGTGGACTTTGTGAAGACTAACATCTTTGCCAGACATGGAGTGCCCAAGGCAATCATCAGTGATAGAGGGACTCACTTTTGCAACAAGGTAGTGGAAAACCTTATCAAAAAGCACAATGTAATACACAGAACATCCATAGCCTACCACCTTCAGACAAACGAGCAAGTTGAAGTGTCCAACAGAGAAACTAAAGCCATTCTAGAGAAGACAGTGTGCCCCAGTAGAAAAGATTGGAGTGTACGGTTGGAAGATGCCTTATAGGCATACAGGACAGCCTACAAGACACCCATAGGGATGTCTCCTTACAGGTTGGTCTACGGAAAGGCCTTTCATCTTTCAGTTGAGCTTGAACACAAGGCCTACTGGGCTGTCAAGAACTGCAACATGGGCCTTAAGGAAGCTGGACACCATCGGAAGTTGCAACTTCAAGAACTAGAGGAGATAAGACGAGATGCATATGAGACTTCTTGAAACTACAAAGCTAAGACCAAAGCCTCCCATGACAACCGTATTTCAAGAAAATATTTTGAGGTTGGTGATAAAGTCTTACTCTTTGATTCTCGGTTGAAATTATTCCCAGGAAAGCTACAGTATAGGTGGATTGGACCATTTATTGTGGAGCATGCTTATCCCTATGTAGTCGTAGACATCCGCAGTATAGAGATAGGAAAGATCTTCAAGGTGAATGGGCATCGCCTGAAACCATACTATGAAGGGTTCGCAATGCAAGTAGTGGAAGAAATCCCACTGCTTCATCCTTCTCAGCTTGCTTAAGTGGATCACACCACACAAACTACACTAGGGGAGTACTTAGTTTCCTTTGAACTTTAATATTTCCAATACATTAAGGACAATGCATGAATTATGTGTAGGGGTGCATATCTCTGAATTTTTATTTTAAGTCCATTTTAGCTTTGATTTTTTTTATTTTGCACACATTTTTCATTTTTATTATTTTTTTTACTTTCAATGCACACACATGTAGCCATAGTTTTTTTGTTTTGTTTTCTCTGTTTTGACATGCTTTACTCAAACACACAGGCTATGTTGGATGAGCTTTCTTTCCATGACCCCATTGATGTGATGACTTTTTAAACCTAAGTTGAATCAATTGCAGTGAGTTGTATTCATTGTTGGGAATTTCCTTTTGAATTGAATCTTTGAGCTTGCCATGGTGAAAAATATATATTACTCATTAGAGAGAATAAATTGAAAGATGTGTGAATAACTGAACATGACTTATTTTAGCAATTGGTGTTGATTTGACCAATTCATTGAGAAGGAAATTTAGCAAAGGCAAGGACTTTAAAAGCACAAATGAAAAATTGTTCCAGTGGTCAAAAGACTATGAACAGAGCTAGTAGCCACTTGGACAGGTGACCAACTGAGTAACTGGGGGTGGGTATCACAAATATGTACCTTCATGTCAAAAGGTTGGTGACTTTTTCAAGCAAGATTAAAGAGCAAAAGGCTGAATAAAGTGCTTCAAGGTAAAGTCAAATCACTCCAAAAGCTAGGAAAAGTCTTAACTGAACAAAAATATGTGCATGTATAATCTCTCTCTTGAGAAAAACAAATACTAGCCATGGAAGGTAAAGGGAGGCAAGGAAAGAAGGTGAGTAACCTTGGTGCATACACTCTTCACTATAATGCTTCAAAGTAGGGATCTAGAGTAAGAGTTTAAGTGGAAATAAAGGATCAAGTAGAAAAGAGAGCTTGTTTGACTAAGTTTATTTGCTTGAGGACAAGCAAAAGGCTAGGTGTGGGGGTATTTCATCAGTCCAAATTTAGACCACTTTATTATGATATTATTGATATAAATCTACACTTTTTCTGCCTAATTCTGTAATTTTGATCTTATTTTGCAGAAATGGTGTAAAGAGGTAATTTGGAGAAAATGCCCTTAAAACTACCTAAAATGGAACAAAGGAGAGCAAGCATGCCAAGTTGCAACTTGAGAGGAGATAAATAAAGAAAGTAGTTTGAAATTCAAATTTCAAATCTTCAAGAGCATTCAAAATTCAAAATTCAGCTTGTTAAGGAAGCTAAAGAAGACATACTTGCCTCCCAAGTCTTGCACATTCAAAATTCAAAATTAAAAAAAAGGCTCCACCTCATCAATGCACTTGGGCGGCAAGGGCAGCAAAGAAGACCAACTTGGGCAGCAAGGAAGAGCTAGGGCAACACATAAAGGCTATATAAGGATCACATAAGCAAGCCGCATGCACCATCTCACTTCTCAACCCTTGGACATTCGACCACTCCTTCTCCTTCACTCCAAGCCGCCGCACCTCCTTCTTCTCTTCTTCTTTTCTTTATTTTTTTGATTTTGTTTCAGCCATGAGTGGCTGACACTCTTTTTTCTAGTTAAAAATTGCTTGAAACTTTAGTTGTTTTATGGATTAGGAGATCTGAACATACATTGTTTATCTTTTGTTTTTCAATATTTATGCAATTTCATGCTTAATTCCATTGTTGCTTTGTTATTTAGATCAATAAGGCCAATTGAATCTTGATTGCAAGGTAATAATTTGTTAGTTTGAATAGTTTTAAGTCCGTAATTGCTAGGATTATTCAAACACAAGTAACTCTTGGTGTAAAAACTAAGGAAATTGCATGATCTAGCGATATCACCATGCGTTTGGGTAGCTAGAATTAGGTCTCTCTATTTCTTAATGCAATTGACAGTTGTTAGATGCCAAAGGCCCAAGGACGTTCCTTGACAACTTGTTGATTAGTGATTAGTTAGATGACGTTTCCTAATTAATTTATGCTTAAGGAGGGATATGGTGGTGAGAAGCGTATTCCATCTCCATAACTAATTTATTGAATCAAACAAAGGAACCTAAGTATCAATTATCAATCCTAATAAGTGAAGTGGATCCAATTCTTCAACTAGAGCTTTTCTCATATTTGAATTTCTTTATTTTATTATTCGCTTTACTTTATTGCTTTCATTATTAGTTTAATTGAATCAATCTCAAAACCTCCCTTTATTTTACTTTCAATTTATTTACCTTCAGTTTATTTTGCTTTCAGTTTGTTTTCTTGGTCTTGATAAGAAAGATAGGTAAGTATCAATTCCCTATGGATTCGATCCTTTTACCACTATCTGCAGTTGTAAAATTGTTGATGACTGAAAAGGTTATTTTTGACCGGCTTCGACAACCGCACAGTCATGCGCCTAGCACTTTTATGCAAGTCATGAACTAGATTTTGCATCCTTTCTTATGCAAATTTGTGGTTGTTTATTTTGATGACATCTTGATTATTAGTCGCAGCGAAAAAAAAAATTTACAGCATCTCCGTCAAGTCATGATAGCCTTGCAAGAAAGTGAGTTGGCTGTTAATCTTAAGAAGTGCATTTATATGACGGATCACGTTCTGTTCCTGGGGTTCGTTGTTAGTGCAGAAGGGATACATATTGATGAGAAGAAGGTAAAAGCAATATGGAATTGGTCCATCCCCAAAACTATTTCTAAAGTTCGCAGCTTTTATGGCCTTGCTACTTTCTATCGATAGTTTATTAAAAATTTCAGCAGCATCATTGTCCCTGTCACAGATTGCTTGAAGAAAGAGAGAGTGTAGAAATTTGCATGGACTAAAGCTGCCAACAAGAACTTTGAAGAGATTAAAGATAAGCTTACTTTTTCCCCTATTCTTGCTCTACCCGATTTTGATAACTTGTTTGAGATTGAATGTGATGCTTGTGGAGTTGGGATTGGTGGAGTGTTGTCACAATCTAAAAGGCATATTGCCTTATTTAGTGAGAAACTGAATGAAGCTAGAAAGAAGTGGTCTACTTATGAGCAGGAGCTATATGCAGTATTCTAGGCTTTTAAAACTTGGGAGCAGTATCTGATGGGGCGAGAGTTTACTATTCACACAGATCATCAATCTTTGATCCATTTTAAAATTCAAAAACATGTGAATAAGATGCATGCTCGATGGGCAGCTTACTTTGAAGCCTTTCATTCTGTCATCAAACATAAGGTTGGCCACAGTAATAAGGTGGCAGATGAGTAGGAGGGCTGCTCTGTTGATTACAGTTAATCAGGAGGTTGTGGGTTTTGAAATCCTGAAGGATTTGTATGCTACAAATAATGACTTTGCTGATATATGGGCTAGAGTCAAGACTCACCAGTCTGCTGATGGGTTCTTGGTACATGATGGCTTTCTTTTTAAGGAGAATATATTATGCATCCCTCGATATTCTTTGCAGGAAAAGCTGATTCGAGAGGTCCATAGAGGAGGTTTGGGTAGTCATTTGGGCCATGACAAGACTATTGCTGGGTTGGAGGAGCGTTTTTACTGGCCACAATTAAAAAGGGATACAAGTCGGATGGTCCAGAACTGCCCTGTTTGTCAAACTTAGAAGGGACATTCGCAGAATACAGGCTTATACACTCCACTGCTATTCCAACACATCCTTGGGAGGGCTTGTCTATGGACTTTGTTCTTGGTCTTCCACGTACTCAACGTGGATCTGATTCCATTTTTGTTGTTGTTGATAAGTTCTCCAAAATGGCGCATTTCATTCCTTGCAAGAAAACTAATGATGCTTCTCATGTGGCAAAACTGTTTTTCTAGGAGATTGTTCGCTTACATGGTGTCCCTAAGACCATTACTTCTGACAGATATGTGAAGTTTCTAGCTCATTTCTGGGTGACTTTATGGAAACGTTTTGGAACTGAACTTCGATATAACAGTGCTGCCCATCCCCAAACTGATGGACAAACTGAAGTGATAAACTGCACGCTTGGGAATCTTCTGCGCTGCATCTGCAGTAACAAGAAAACTGCTTGGGATCTTACTATTGTCCAAGTAGAATTTGCTTACAACAGTGTTGTCCACAGCTCCACAAAGACGTTACCATTTGCTGTTGTGTACAAGAAAGTCCCAGCGTATACAGTTGATCTTATTGCCCTTCCCACAGGTTCTTACAACAGTATTGCAGCAAGCAACTTGGCAAAACAGCACGTGGATGTTTTCAAACAGGTACAACTATGCCTTACAGAAGCCAATAAAAAATATAAAGCTACAGCTAATAAACATAGGCATTTCAAGTCCTTCAATGTCGGTGACTAAGTTATGGTGTATTTGTTAATGTATACGCCCTAGACCATTATCTTAGGCCTTTTTGTATGTTGTTTTGGTTATTAATAAAAGAGGTTTTTATCATTATTATTTGTTTGCATGTTACATAATAATGATTATCATCCCTGGTTGCTTATTATTATGTTGATAATAATAAAACATAGCTAGTATGATTATTTATTGATAATCATGAGATGATTATGTATATGTTGATATAATTCAATAATCATAGATACTTGTTAGAGAACAAAGTATTGGATGGACCTGCGTTGAGATCACTATATGGGTTATTGTCATAAGTGAATCTCAAAGTAGTTATGTCTTAATCCTTTGACTTGAGATTGTCATAGTTTCCAACATAAGGACTATTATGTTTTGACATAACCAAACATTGTCTTTAATCGGACAATCATAAAAGTTATGATTGAGCATAATAGAAATTATGTAGATGATAATGAACAATAAGATAGGATTTGTCCCTCAAATGAATTGATAGTGTGATCAATATCATTTGAATTTATTAGTCTACTTAGAGATCGAGAAATCATAAGTTTGAACATTATAAGTTTGACATTGACCATGACTTATGTTCAAACTAGATATCATGTGACAAAGGGATTAATACATGTTCTATTTAGTAGGTTTTATCGGACTATTGATCCTCATATTAGTTGGGTAGTCATAATGTCTTGCTAGAGGCCACTTATGACTTATGAGTCTTGTGGGACTGGGCCTATTACCAATTAATGTAAGCCTATTGGGTCACACACAAAAGAAAGTTGTTGATGTGCTATGACATATTAATGGGCTAAAAAGCCCATTAATATAATTAATAATAATAAAGTGTTATTATTATTAATCATTAATATAATTAATAATAATAAAGGGTGTTTTAGATTTTTTTTATAATACTTCATGACTACAATTAACGAAAAGACTAACTAATAGATTTTTTAAAATGTCAGAGATGTTTTAATGAATTTTTCAAATGGCGAGCAGTAATCGACAACGAACGGTATCACAAAAACAATTTCTATTGAGTTTTAACATTTTATTTTTAATAATTTAAATTTTATATATTTTGATTTTTATTATCTTTGCTGAATTTAAATCTTAAATTTATTGAAATTTTTATTTATTTATGGAGATTGAGTTTGAGATTTTTCTTCTTGAATTTTAACGAAATTAAATTTCAGGGACTAAAGTGTTGGATTTAAAAAATAGAGGGATAAATATGTTAATTATGTAATATCTTAGGGATGAAAATGTATTCTTTCTTTCAATTCTTTTAGAGAGAGACCTATAAATTTGTAGGAATTAAATTTTAAAGACTAAAGAGTTGGGTTCTACAAAGGTAGTTCGGTTATTTTTTCTATCACTAATGATATTTTTTATGGAGAGACCTCTAATTTTAAGGGAATTAAATCTCAGTGACGAAAGTGTTGAGTTCTAAAAATAAAGTGACGAATCCGTTAATTACGTTATACCTTAGAGACTAAAAAGTAATTTTTTTTCTTAAATTAAATTCATTATCATAATTTAGCTTGAAAAATTGTCTTAAATTTGGGCGAGTCTTCTTGGTGGACAAGAGGTGTTGCGAAGGGGAGTTCGTGTAAATATTGGTGATGGTTATTCTACTCATATTTAGTTTTATCCATAAATTTTCCATTTACCACATTTCTAGTATCTTGTCCAACTCTGTACAGCCCCTCACATTAACATGGTGGCTTACTTGATCAATCACACGGCCTTTGATTGGAATTATCACCTTTTCTATCATATCTTTCCTTTGGTTACAACAATCTCCACAGTTCTATTACCTCCTTTGATACTGCAAACACATTGGTATGGCATTATGCGAAGGATGGACAATATAATGTTTGATCCGACTATAGATTTCCGATGGCCTCTTCTTTGAATAAAGCTTCACCAGGTTACAATGCTCGTACACCTCAATAGCGCATTGTTTGGTTTTTGCAGGTTCTGTCTAAACTCAAATTCTTTATTTAGAGATGCTTATATAATACAGTACCGATTCTGTCTAATTTGATTTATTGTGGTTGTGGCCATACTTCTACCTGTCCTATTTATCACTTAGCCTATGAGACATTAGAACATATATTTTTTTATGTCAATTTACTCGTCTTATCTAGTTTGCTAGTCCTTGTGCATATAAGTCTTCTCTCCATGATTTTCCTACTTTCTATGTTTGGTGGAATCTTTTGCTATCTAGTACGACATCTGGCCATGATGGACCCTTTTTGTTTGGACAGTCTTTACTTTATGGCACATTTGGAAGGTATGAAATAGGTGTATCTTTGATCAGGTTCTCCCGGATGTTGCTATCGTTACTCGTCTCATTTCGCTTGATTGCTCATATATATGTCAAAGTGGTATTTTTACGGATTCTGCCTTATAGGAATCCTTTTTACCTTTTTGTAGCGAATGGTCCCTTCCTCCTAGCAGAATGATTAAAATTTAGTGTGATATTGCTTGGAAAGATTAGTTTTCCTTGCGATTGTTTGTGTTTCTTATCAATGATGATGGTTTACTTGTACATGATCTAGCCAAACAGATACGATGCTTATCAACTTTTGCGAGTGAAGCTCGAGCTCTATTGGAAGGACTGAAACTAGCCGTTATTGCAGACTTTTTATCACTTTTTTGTTAAACAGATTCCACTTTTTTAATTAATATTATTCAACGCGGTCGCTACTCTAGCCATAAAAAATTCAGACAATATTAGCTTCTAGTTTAATACTTTCTTCATATTTTCAATCCATTTTCTTTTATCATATCCCTCAACAGACTAATTTATGGACAATTAAAGTAATTAATTTCAGTTTTAAAGATCAATTACATTAGATACTTTGATCCTTCTCTTCCTTTAAAAGTTATTATAAATAATTGCTACTATTTGATAGTCTTGCAATATAATCTCATTGTTGTTTAAAAAAATAATTTGAATAATTTTATTTACTTTATTTTTAAATTTTATATGTTTTATTTGTCTTACATGATGTAATTATTATTAATAATTTTATTTTATCTACGTATTTTAAGCTACAAAACTGAATGTTTTCTACAAATTTCTATGATTTTTCTTTGGTATCAATTTTATTAATTCAATATATCCGTGATTATCACATTATCTGTTTTAGGAAATTTCTGGCAGAGGGATACGCGGGTTGAGCTGTAAACAGTTGATCAAGCATAATTTAGCCACATTTTTATTATCTTTATTATTGTTTATTTACACATTATTTAGCTTAATTTATGCCTTTTACCTTGTTTTTACAGAAAAGGAAGAAATTGGAAAAATGGAGAAAAAGTGCAGAAAATGACAGAAAAGTGATTGGGTCAGTGATTTGTCCAAATCACTGCCCAAATCAAACTGGAGCAGAAACCTGGAGGCAACAAGCAGAAGTGATATGGGCAAGTGATCTGCCCAAATCACTCGCAGAAACTGGCCAAATCACTCGCAGATACAGAGACAGAAACTGGACTGAATCCCAGAGAGCGATTGGGGCAAATCGAGCAAGTGATCTGCCCAAATCACCTTGACAGCAGAAATTGACAGCAGAGGCAGGAAAACAGCAGGAAACCGAATTCCGAATTTCGAATTTTTAGAAGTCCAAATCCAATTCAATCACTACCAACACAATTCCAAGAGCCACGAAAGAGTTTCTCACCTAAGGAATTCCAGTTGCAATTAAATTCAACATCAAAAGAGGAATCACAAGCCAAATTAAAAAGGGATTTCAAAACCCTAGAATGATGGAATTTTTCAGCTATAAAAGGGCAGCCTCCAAACCAGCAAGAGGCATCTCTTCTTCATCTCATCTTCAGCAATTCTGCAGAAAAATACAGCAGCTTTTCTTCTTCTTTTCTTTCTTCTTCCTTTTGTGATTTTGTCCACCATGAGTGGCTAAATCCCTTCTTTTCTAGTTGAAGTTGGTGAATTTCATATTTGTGATGAATTGGGAGATTTAAATCTCTATTATTAAACTCTTATTTACCTTCAATATTTATGCAACTTGATCTTTCTATAATTATTACTTTGCTTTTAGAATCAATTAAGGCCTGTTGCTTTTAAATTGCTTGAGTAATATATTGTTTGAATAATTTAGGTCCGTAATTGCTTAGATTATTTAAACACAAATATAATCGGTTGCATAATCTAAACTTGACCACGCGGTTGGCAAGGTTAGAGTTGGGTTCCTCTAAGTCCTAATGCAGTTAACAGTTGTTCGATGCTAAAAGCCCCAAGGACGTTCCTTGGCAACTTGTTAACTAGAGTTTGAGTAGCGAACGTTTCCTAATCAAACTAAAACTAAGGAAGAATTTGAATTGTGAGAAGCGTCTTCCACGTCCTAAACTAACTTATTGAAATAGATAAGAGTATCAAAAAGATCAATGATCAATTCTAAATAAGCTGAAATAGATCCATGCTTCAACTAGAATCCTTCTCCCATTGAAATTCTCATCTTTTTAAATTATTGCTTTCTCTTGCTATTTAATATTAACTCATCAAATCAAACCCCCCTCTTTTAATTACTTGTTATTTACTTGTCCAAGTCATTAATAGAAAAATTCGTAGTATCAAATCCCTGTGGTTCGACCCTATTGCCACTATCTGCAAATTTATTTTGTTGGTTGATAATAGGTTTATTTTTTACGGCTTCGACAACCGCTATCAAAAATTGGCACCGTTGCCGGGGATTTGATCTAACTAACGTATTTTCCTTTTGTGACTAGGGCTGATCGTAAAGAAGCTCTTCTTTACGATCCAGAAATTGAACGCACTGCCAAGACCTTACAAGCATGGCTACGGTAAGTATGTCTTTTCTCTCTTCTCAAATTTCTGAACTAACCTCTATGGTGAGAAATTATGGTATAGGTCAAGCCCAACAACTTCAACATGCACATGCATTTGAAGGATTCTTTGGACAGCCAAGACATAATCCCTACCTTGACACATACAATACAGGTTGTAGAGACAATCTGAGCTATGGTTATACAAGGACAGACCACTACCATAACTACCAAAGAGATCTGCAATACAATCCATGTTGGGGGGACAATCTGAATTATGGCTATGCAAGGGCTAACTACTACCAAAACTATCAAGCCCAAGCAACACCTCAAAACTCCAATATGGAACTTGAAGAGATGGTGAGGAGGTTGGAAATTTCTGGAAAAATTCTCCAACAGCAAGTGGATCAAGCGGTCAACTTAGTGGACGCATACATATTAAGAAGAGAGGAAGAGCTTCAAGATCTATGGGACGATGACGAAGAGACAGACCAAGCTGTTGAGTCTGCTGCACAAATCACCACTACACTTGAAGCTGAACCAGCTACTGCCCAAACAACGCTTGTTGAAGCTTCTGCCTCCCAAGAGACAGCTCCTACTATCAAAAATATTGAATTTGTTGCTGTAACACTTTCTGCACCAACAAGTCCATCTACTGCCACACCAGCCACTGCTACATTTGAACCAGATACCCGATTCCAGGTTACTGCAGAATTTTCTACACCAGCAGAATTTTCTGCACCAGCATATTTTTCTACACCTACAGATTTTGCTGCTGCACCTGCTGTAGAATTTTCTGCACCAGCAAAATCACCCACTGCCACGCCTGCCACTGCTGAAATTGCACCAGAAACTAAGTTCCAGATTACTGCAGAAAATCCAGCAATGGCAGAACCCCCTGTTGCACGTGAAGAAGCTGAAATTCAAGCTGGAAATCTGCCTGTCCAACCTACTGCAAATAGAGACAACAGTTGCTGTCCACCTGCTGAAAATTCCACAATTACATCAGCAATTGCTGAACCTACTATCCAAAAATCAGCAAGTGCTGAATCTGCCACCATTACATCCCTTGTTGCTGTCCAAACACCAGCAACCTCAGAAATTGACACCACTGAACCAGAAGTTGTTGCACTCGCTGAACCAGCAACATACACCACTCAAACAGCTCCTGAACAGCCAGCAAAGAAGCAACAAGTGGGACAAATGGCTTCATCCTTGAGTAAACTTGAATCACAAGGAAAGCTACCTTCCCAAACTGAGATAAATCCAAGGCAAAATGCTAGTGCCATCACATTGAGGAGTGGAAAAGAGCTGCAAGACAGTAGGGTTGAAAAATTGTAAAAACAGGCCATGGAAAAAAATCTACCAGAAAGTGATCTGGGCAGTGATCTGCCTAAATCACCCAAACAATCTGCCCAAATCAGTGAGCAGACAGACATGACAGAAGGTGATTAACCCAAATCACCCAGACAATCTGCCCAAATCAGTGAGCAGACAGACATGACAGAAGGTGATCAGCCCAAATCATCAGTGCAAGCAGAATTCAATTTGCCCAAATTACCCAGACAATCTGCCCAAATCAGTGAGCAGACAGACATGACAGAGGGTGATCTGCCCAAATCAACAGGAGATCTGCCCAAATCACCTAAGCAAACAGACCCCGTCTTGCCTAAATCACTGGAGCAGACAGACATGGTAGAGAGTGATTTGCCTAAATCAACACCAAATCTGCCCCAATCAGCAAGCAGACAGCAAGCAGAGTCCCAGACAGCAACTGCACCAGATCTGAAGCCCTTGCCCAGCCACCTCAAATATGCCTACTTAGGAGCTGGAAATACATTTCCAGTAATTATTTCTAACCAGCTCAGCCAAGAAGAAGAGGAAAAGCTCCTTGATGTGTTGAGGAAGCACAAGAAAGCAATTGGGTGGACCTTGGAGGACATAAAAGGCACCTCAAGACCATTCGGTGGAGGCTCAAGACAGGATGCAGCACATGGAAAGCATGTTGCAGCTGCTGGTTCAACATTTTCTGCCCACAAACCAGCCACGACAGTGATTTGGCCGAGTGATTTGCCCAAATCACTTGGCCTAATCACCCACATCCCAAGCATTCCCTTTCCTTCTCCTTATTAATTTTTTCATATTTATGCTTAAACATTGAGGACAATATTTGGGATATGTGTGGAGGTATTTACTGCTAGGTTATATTTTTGCATTGATTACATTATCTTTTTGCTTTCTTTTTTTGTTTCATTTTGCATCTTTTTGCCCCATAAACACACACCAAAATTTTTTCTTTTTTCACACACACACAGAGAATTTTGACTTAGCTTTTGCTCTACTCAGCATAGATAACAAGGTTAAAAGAGCTTCCTATCTCATGACCCCATTGATTTTCCACCCCTTTAAGCCTAAATTGAATCATTCACAGTTTGATACCTTCACTTAGGGAGTTCTTTTCTTGAATTGAATCCTTAAACTTGTTGTGGTCAAGGGAAATAAAAATATAAATACATGCAAATAAAAAGTTGGTGTAGCCCCCTGAGAGCTGATTTGCCCAAACTGTTATGAAAAGAAAAGAAAAAGAAAAACCAGCACAAAGCACAAATCATAAAACCTGTTCCAATGGCCAAATAAGCTATGAACAGAGCTAGTAGCCACTTGAACAAGTGACTGACTGAGTAACCGGGGGTGGGTATCACCAATATGCACCTTCGCGTAAAAAGGTTAGTGACTTTTTCAGGCAAGAATAAAAAGTGCTGCTGAATAAAATAAAATAAAACGCTCAAAGAAGGGCAAGTCACTCTTAGAGGTTGCATTGAGCTCATATAAAGAGAATAAGCATGATTAAATCAAAAACCTTTTTCTTGACCATGGTAGGAGAGGGGAAACAAGGAAAAGAAGAAACAACCTTGGTGCATGTACTCTATACTATGATACTTCAATTTAGGAGTCTAGGGGGGCTGATTAAGTGGTACTTAGGCTCAAAGGAAAAAGGAACTTGATTGACTAAGTTGTTTGTTGCTTGAGGACAAGCAAAAAGCTAGATGTGGGGGTATTTGATCAAGCATAATTTAGCCACATTTTTATTATCTTTATTATTATTTATTTACACATTATTTAGCTTAATTTATGGTTTTTACCTTGTTTTTACAAAAAAGGAAGAAATTGGAAAAATGGAGAAAAAGTGCAGAAAATGACAGAAAAGTGATTGGGTCAGTGATTTGCCCAAATCACTGCCCAAATCAAACTGGAGCAGAAACCTGGAGGCAACAGGCAAAAGTGATATGGGCAAGTGATCTGCCCAAATCACTCGCAGAAACTGGCCAAATCACTCGCAGATACAGAGACAGAAACTGGACTGAATCCCAGAGAGCGATTGGGGCAGATCAAGCAAGTGATCTGCCCAAATCACCTTGACAGCAGAAATTGACAGCAGAGGCAGGAAAACAGCAGGAAACCAAATTTCGAATTTTCAGAAGCCCAAATCCAACTCAATCACTACCAACACAATTCCAAGAGCCACGAAAGAGTTTCTCACCTAAGGAATTCCAGTTGCAATTAAATTCAACATCAAAAGAGGAATCACAAGCCAAATTAAAAAGGGATTTCAAAACCCTAGAAGAATGGAATTTTTCAGCTATAAAAGGGCAGCCTCCAAACCAGCAAGAGGCATCTCTTCTTCATCTCATCTTCAGCAATTCTGCAGAAAAATACAGCAGCTTTTCTTCTTCTTCTTCCTTTTGTGATTTTGTCCACCATGAGTGGCTAAATCCCTTCTTTTCTAGTTGAAGTTGGTGAATTTCAGATTTGTGATGAATTGGGAGATTTAAATCTCTATTATTAAACTCTTATTTACCTTCAATATTTATGCAACTTGATCTTTCTATAATTATTACTTTGCTTTTAGAATCAATTAAGGCCTGTTGCTTTTAAATTGCTTGAGTAATATATTGTTTGAATAATTTAGGTCCGTAATTGCTTAGATTATTTAAACACAAATATAATCGGTTGCATAATCTAAACTTGACCACGCAGTTGGCAAGGTTAGAGTTGGGTTCCTCTAAGTCCTAATGCAGTTAACAGTTGTTCGATGCTAAAAGCCCCAAGAACGTTCCTTGGCAACTTGTTAACTAGAGTTTGAGTAGCGAACGTTTCCTAATCAAACTAAAACTGAGGAATTTGGATTGTGAGAAGCGTCTTCCACGTCCTAGACTAACTTATTGAAATAGATAAAAGTATCAAAAAGATCAATGATCAATTCTAAACAAGCTGAAATAGATCCATGCTTCAACTAGAATCCTTCTCCCATTGAAATTCTCATCTTTTTAAATTATTGCTTTCTCTTGCTATTTAATATTAACTCATCAAATCAAACCCCCCTCTTTTAATTACTTGTTATTTACTTGTCCAAGTCATTAATAGGAAAATTCGTAGTGTCAAATTCCTGTGGTTCGACCCTATTGCTACTATCTGTAAATTTATTTTGTTGGTTGATAATAGATTTATTTTTTACGGTTTCGACAACCGCTATCAACAGTTAAAAAAAATTATTGTAGATAGTAATATATTAGTGTGATACATTATATCTGAAACTAATAATCTTTAACAATAAGCTTTTTATATGATAAAATAATTTTACATAAAATTTATTTTTTAATACTTTTATTTTATTATTTTGGAATGATTTAAATATATTAATTTCTATTATAATAATTAAAATTTTAATACTATTACAATGAAATATCAAAATAAATTACATAAATAAAAGTTTTTATATATTTTTCCAGAACATTTATAATAATAAGTTAACTAAATTAGTATATCTTATTGATATTCATAAATTTAACTAATTAAATTTATTATTAATTAGATATAATAATAAATTTAAAATTGAATCATTAAAATTAATTTTCATAATTAGCTTATTATTTAAATATACGTCATGGTTTCTCCTTGTCCAAATATCTTTCATCTGAGTTAATGGGATTAAATGATGATAAAGATGCTTTGCTAAGGAATATCTTGAAAAATTAAATTAAATTAAATTAAAAAAAATAATGCATATATATGTATTGCCATAAATTAATTTGAAGATGGGAAACAATCTTCAAGATTCGATCTTGATTATGAAGTTTGTATTATTTGGCAGAAAAATCAGGAAATGGAAAGAAAATATTAATGCTGTAATTGAAAATATGATCTCCAATTAAAGAAAAAAATATTAAAATTTTCATATAAATCACTATAAATGCCATCTTGGTAATGAAACCATTTCATAACATACTCTATGATAATCATGGAGAAACAAAAAGAGAAATTCATTATGTAAATTTTTTGGATGCATATTTAAGATTCTCTATTGTCAGCTTGATCTTCTTTGCCTTTGCTCCATCAGCATCAATATCTGATCATATAGTTTTAAGTCTTCTTATCGGAATTATGGGTTCAATAGAATTGTTCTTCAGTTTCATATTGGTGATTTATTTATTCTACAAGTTATATAAAATTATTGAAACTAAATAATTTTGCTAAGCGCTCATATGAATCATCTTTTTTTTTTTTAAAAAAAATCAATAAATTTATAAAACTTTACTTGTCATTCTGTTGCAATACAATCTTTACTTGTATATAAATTTACATGCCTACAAGTATTACTATCTTTACATGTAAATCAATATTTTTGTCAGAATATTTACATGCATACAAGTATTGTTACACTGTATTTAGACATTTTTCCTATATATCTGTTATATACATCTCTTCATCAGCCAAATTCCACAGCTTTTCTCTACACAAAAGAAAGCTCACTTGTAGTTAAA
This sequence comes from Manihot esculenta, assembly GCF_001659605.2. NCBI lineage: Eukaryota > Viridiplantae > Streptophyta > Magnoliopsida > Malpighiales > Euphorbiaceae > Manihot > Manihot esculenta. Next base: position 26,114,432 of record NC_035162.2, read on the forward strand.
ATGATAAATAATCACACAAAAAAAAAAGAAAAAAGAGGACTTAACAAGGCTAGAAGATGGAGCAGTTTACAACCATAGTTAATTGTGTATGTTTGTTCTCTTCTCCCTCGTTCTCACTTCCATTTTTTGATTTATTTACTAAAATCACATACAGCTTGTACAGTACGCAAATCACCACTATGATACTGAGGATCAATTCGATTGATCCCATAGTTCCAATACGTAGACTTAAAATTTCATGGCGGTGGCGCTGATGGACCATATCGAGGATCTCCAGCTTGAAGAAGGCAACGATGGAAGGACATCTTTCAAGAGGAAGAATTTTTATAAGCTTTTAAAGATGAAAAACTTTTATAAACTCTATCTATTGTGGGTTTTGCAAATGGTGTGAAACGAACAATTACTATGGATTTTATAGTTGTGTAAACCTAGTGTGAAAGGAAGTAATCATGTGCTTTTGTGATCCCATCCTGTCCGACACTTATCACAGATTATGATTATTTCAATAAGATTTTAATTTCTTTTTTAATAGGTGTGTATTAATTTTTTTATTTATTTTAAATTCTTTTTATTTATGAACAAAATTTATATTTAAAAAATCTTGTGTGGAAAATATATTTTATAAAAAATGGTGCCCTCAAAATAAAAAAAGCTTATTTAAATTGTTTGTTTTTAATTAAAAAATAAAAATATTAATAAATTTTATATAGAATCATTATTGAAAATTTCAAAACGTAGAAAATGAAAATTAAATAAGAAAATAAAAATATAATTTTCAAAATTAGAATAAGGAGAATTATTAAAGTTGGAATAATTAGATGAAATAAAGAATAATTTAATCAAATTAAAAGGTATTTTGTTTTGATTTAAGTGGTTAAATAATTTATTAATTACCATGAAAAAACAGTAAACAAATAAATAAAAAGAAAAATGTATTGCTCACTTATTTTGAACTCTTTAAAAGGAAAAAGTTTATTAAATAAACAATGCCATTTAATTAAAATCCCAAGGAATTAAGCTTCTCAAAACAAAATAGCTTGGGAGTAAAGAAATAATATCGTATTTATTATGCCGAGGGATAATTAATAAGACTTTCCGCATAGTTAATTAAGGAGAATTTACAAAAAAATTTTATTTGATATTATCAGTAATTTCATATATTTTATAATGATTTCAATTTATTTTTACTGTTTAGTTTTTTTATTTTTACTGTTTAGTTTTTTTATTTTAGTTAATGGTGAATTCTATAATTTTTTTTTCTTCTCGTGGGCTTTGGCAAGGGATTTTTTATCCCTTCATTTATTTCTCTATATCTTAGATATTTTCTTATTGATTTCAATAATGGGAGCCGCATCCAAGCAATATGGAAAAGCAGTTGCCAAGGAGAGTCAATGAGGTAAGTACATATGCTCTTATTTCTCAAATTTCTGAATTAACCTCTGCAGTGAGAAGTCTTGTTATAGGTCAAACCCAACAAGCTCAACAACTTCAGCAAATTAGGCCATGTGGGATATGTGCACATGTAGGATATCCAACTGATCAATGTCCTACACTTCAAAAGGATGACCAGCAAGTAAATGCAATTGGAGGATTCAATGGCCAGTCAAGACATGATCCATACTCTAACACCTACAATCTAGGTTGGAGAGAACATCCAAACTTCAGCTATACTAGGGCAAACAACTACCAAAATTATCAAAGAAATCCAGCCCAAGCAGCACCTAGAAGTCCAACATGCACCTTGAAGAGATGATGGAGTCATTAGCAAAAACTGTGCAAAGCCTCCAACAACAAATGGGTCAAATAGCCACATCTGTGAGCAAACTTGAATCTCAAGGGAAATTACCTTCCCAAACAGATATTAATCCCAAGCAAAATGCAAGTGCCATCATGTTGAGAAGTGGGAGAGAACTTCAGGATATTAGGGTTGATGATAAGGGTTCACAATTGCAATAACAAGTTGCTGAAGAAAATCTGCCAAAAAGTGAACCAGGAGAATTGTTTGCCCAAACAGCCGAGCAAATAGGTAGACAGAATGCACAGCAGGACAGAAACTGTCTGCCTAAACAGTCAGACCAGGCAGAAAACTGTTTGCCCAAACAGACGGGACAGACAGAACCAGCACACAAGCAGAATTCAGACCAGCAAGTAAGCTTCAAGATTCCACCTCCCTTTCCAAAAAGGTTTGAAAAAGCACAAAAAGAAAAAGAATAAAAAGAGATTCTTGAAACCTTTAGAAAAGTGGAGATTAACATACCTTTGTTTGATGCTGTGAAACAAATACCAAGGTATGCTAAGTTCTTGAAAGAATTATGCACAAACCGAAGAAAACTTGCTGAGAAGAAAAAGGTAAGCGTGGAAGAGGTTGTTACAGCTGTCATAAAGAGGAAACTTTCAGTCAAATGCAAAGATAGAAGGATGTTTGTTGTCTCTTGCAAAATTGGCAATGTGGGCATCAAGAAGGCCATGTGTGACCTAGGTGCAGCAATTAACGTTATGCCTCTTTCTATTTATAACTCTTTGAATGCAGGTACACTTAAGGATACTAGCATACAATTGGCTGATAGATCCGTGGTATATCCAAAAGGCGTTTTAGAATATGTTCTAATACAAGTGGACCAACTTGTCTTTCCAGCAGATTTCTATGTGATTGATATGGAGGAGGACAATAGCAACACTACCTCAGACATCTAGCTTAGACGACCTTTCTTGAGCACAGCTAGAACTAAAATAGATGTGTATGATGGCACATTGACCATGGAATTCGAAGGGGAAGTAATAAAATTTAATGTTTATAATGCCATGAAATACTCCAATGACATGTCCCCATGTTTATGGTTTGGATATCATTGATTATTTGAGCCAAGAAATTTTTAAAATGAATCAAAATAATATACTAAACGATGATTTTTGCAAGGAGGCCAGCCAAGAAGGTGAAGGAAAACAAAGAGAGCCAAAGAGGACAGAAACAGTTTGCTGCATACAACAGACAGACTGTTGTTTGTCCAAACAAACAGCAGAAAAGAAACAGCAGACAGATTGTTGTTTGCCTAAATAGACAGCTGAGAAGAAACAGGCAAACTGCTATTTCCCCAAACATGTCCATCACACAACGCAAACAGACTGTGGTCTGTCCAAACCACTTCGGTAAATAGAATGCAGTATGCTCAAACCAGTTGAGCATACAACACAGACAGACTGCTGTTCGCCCAAACCACTAGCAGAGGAAAAGTAGGCAGACGCTTGTTTACCCAAACAAGTTATGCAGTTAGCACAGGTGGATTGTTGTTTGCCCAAACAACAGGAGAGGGCAGAAAATCTAGTTCTTCTAAGCAACTAGCACAGGCAGACTACTGTCTGCCCAAACAAGAGGAGAAGACAAAATACTGTTTGCCTAAACAGAGGATCTCCATACAACAACTTCCAGAATATGCAGAAAGTGAAAGTGACTTCAATGCATATTCATTCTATGCTCAAATTGAGGAACCATGGTACGCAGACATTGTGAATTACCTAGCTACAGATGACTTACCCTCCAATATGCCCAAGCACACAAAAGACAAGATAAAGAAAAGTGCAAAATACTATGTTTGGGATGAACCATACCTATGGAAGCATTGTTCTGACCAAGTGATAAGGAGATGCATCCCAGATCAAGAAATAGCCTTAGTTCTTATATTTTGCCCTTCCTACCGTTGCGGTGGACACTTTGGACCACAAAAGACAGCCCACAAAATCCTTGAAAGTTGACTACTTTGGCCTAACATTTTTCGAGATGCCTATTTGTTTTCCATATCATGTGCACGATGCCAGCAATCTGGAAATCTAAGCAACAGAAACCAAATGCCGCAAAATCCTATCATGGTTTGTGAGATATTCGATGTATGGGACGTAGACTTCATGGAGCCATTTCCACCATCCTTTGGATATACTTATATAATCATCGATGTGGATTATGTATCCAAATGGATAGAAGCCAAAGTAACCAGGACAGATGATACAAAGGTGGTTGTGGATTTTGTGAAGTTTAACATTTTTTCTAGACATGGACTACCTAAGGCAATCATCAAGGATAGAGGGACTCACTTTTGTAATAAGGTGGTGGAAAACCTTCTTAAAAGGTACCATGTTATGCACAGAAGATCCACAGCCTACCACCCTCAAATGAATGGGCAAGCTGAAATGTCTAATAGAGAAATCAAGGCCATTTTAGAAAAGACAGTATGTCCTAGTAGAAAAGATTGGAGTGTACGGTTGGATGATGCCTTGTGGGGATACAGGATAGCCTATAAGACACCAATAGGGATGTCTCCTTATAGACTGATCTACGAAAAAGCCTGTCATCTTCCAGTTGAACTTGAGCATAAGGCTTACTGGGCTATTAAAAACTACAACCTATATTTTAAGGAGGCTGGAGCCCATCAGAAGTTACAACTCCAAGAATTAGAAGAAATAAGACGAGATGCATACGAGACTTCTTGGGACTATAAAGCCAGGACCAAAGCCTTCCATGATAATCATATTTTAAGAAAACAATTCAAGGTTAGTGATAAAGTCCTACTCTTGGATTCTCATTTAAAATTGTTTCCAGGAAAGCTACGGTCTGGGTGGATTGGACCATTCATTGTGGAGCATACTTATCCCCATGGAGCCGTAGATATTCGTAGTTTAGAAACTAGGAAAGTCTTTAAAGTGAATGGGCATCAACTGAAACCATTTTATGAAGGATTTATAGTAAAAGTAGTGGAAGAGTTTCCACTAAATCATCCTCCATAGGAATGAAGCTTAGTGTAAAAAAAAAAAAAAAAAGAAAAAAAGAGAGATATGTATTCGTTTGCCTAAACAGCAGGGCAAACTAAGTGTGTAGTGTAGGAACAAATACTTTAACCTAATTCCAAGTTTCATTTATTTTGCAGGTGGAAGCTGTTTGGCCAACTGTTTGCCTAAACAACTGGGCAAACAGCCGAGACAACTCAAGAAACAAAAGGGAGTCTGGAACACTGTTTGCTCAACCTGTAAAGGCGCGCACAACACGCAATAACAAGTCCAAAATTGTTTGACCAGCTTGTTTGTCCAAACAACCGGGCAAACAACAGGCCTATGCGTGAAGAAAAGTACCAGTAATAAGCTAGACTGCACCGCAAGATCTTGTTTGACCAGCTGTTTGCCCAAACAGTCGGGCAAACAACCCAGGCAGAGAAATCGATAAAGGAAACAAACAGGGCAGTATCATTTTCATTTAAAACTCAGTGTTTCATTTTCCCTCTCACAACTCTTCTTCTTCTTAAAAGCTTCTTGCCTACTCTTCTCTCAGAAAACCTAGAAACTCAAGATGGCACGCACTAAGATGCTCGCAACCATTGGCCTGGAACATTGGCACCGGCTTGGACTACCACGGCCGGTCAGAGACGCCGGTAGCAGTGATAATGAGCCAGTCAACCTACCACCCATCACTGATAGCACTGATGAACAGGGTACCGCTGCAACCATACCACCGACACTCACCAGAACCTACCAATGCCGGTCGAGGAGAGCAGCGAGGAACCCAGCCACCATCGAGACCAATACTGCAGAACAAGGGAACCCATCAGATGCAATGGAAATGGAAACGGAAGGGGAACCAAAAATGACGAAGACCCAAAGCCGCTGCTCCTCAGGCCCCGTGACACTTCCCCTGCAGAGCCCACTAGTAGAAGCCACTCAGCTTGCCTCCACCAAATAGCCTACCCAATAGGATCGTTTGCTAACCAGCCGAGCCAAACACATACAGAACAGGCCCTAACCTTCCACAAAAACTCAGAGAAATCTAGGTTTGAGTCCATTGCCAAGCTGCACATCAATGCAGGTAAACTCATCCAACCTGAAACCCTTGAAATTCTAGGCATACGGGCAGAGGTGAACGAGCTCATGAATAGCATTAGATGGACCTCTTTCTTCAATCTCAGAATTCCCATTTTTGCTGAGCTCATCCAGGAATTTTATTGCACTTTCTTCTTTGACAGGACTGCAATGCACACACAGCACACCCACAACATTATTTCCTTTAGATTGCTGGGACAGTGATAGCGATTGTCGAAGCCGTCAATAATAAATCTATTATCAATCAACAAATAACTTGTAGATAATAGCAATAGGATCGAACCACAGGGATTTGACACTAAAGACTCTCCTAACTATGACTTGGGCAAAAAGTAAAATAAAATAAAGGGAGTTTATTTTAGATGATAGTAGACTAGAATTAAAACTAAGTAAAAGAAAGCAATAATTAAAAAGATGAGAATTTCAATGGGAGAAGGAATCTAGTTGAAGTATGGATCTATTTCAGTTTTTAGAATTGATCATTGATTATTTGATACTCCTATTTATTTCAATAAATTAGTTTAGGTTGTGGAAGACGCTTCTCACAACCAAATTCCTCCTTAGTTTTAATTCGATTAGGAAATGTTCGCTAATCAAACACTAGTTAACAAGTTGTTAAGGAATGTCCTTAGGGTTTTTTATTTTTCAATTGTTAACTGCATTAAGACTTAGAGAAACCTAATTCTAACCTTGCCAACCGCGTGGTCAAGTTTAGATCATGCAACCAATTGTACTTGTGTTCAAATAATCTAAGCAATTACAGACCCAAATTATTTAAACTAACAATATATTACTCATGCAATTAAAAGCAACAGGCCTTAATTAATTCTAATAGCAAGGCAATAATAGACATAAAAAACAAGTTGCATAAATATTGAAAAATAGAAGTTTAACAATGGAGTTTTAAATCTCCCAATTTATCACAAACTGAAATTTCTCCAACTTCAACTAGATAAAAAGATGTTTAGCCACTCATGGTGGACAAAAATACACAAAAAGAAAGATAAAAAAGTAGAGAGAGAGAGCTACCGAAATTCTGGAGAAAATCTCAAGATATCTTACTGGTTGGTCACTGTCCCTTTTTATAGGTGAGGAGTCCTAATCCTTCTTGGAGTTGGAATCCTATTTTGACTTGGTCTCTTGATGGTCTTTTAATCCTTCCTTTTTCTTTGTATTTTATCATGAGTAGAACTCTTTTGGTGAAGGATTTTCTTTGATGTGGCTGTTGGAGTTGTCATAGGATTGGTCTTGTGGTGTTTGAAGTAGGATATGACTCTTATACTTTTAGAATTTGAATTTCCTGCTCTTCCTGCGCTGCTGGACTCTGCTAGCGTCATTTGATTTGGGCAGATCGCTTGCCCAAATCGTTTATGTGAGTTACTTCCAATTTTCTGCTTCAGCTTCCTGCAAGTGATTTGGCCAAATCACTTCGGCCAAATCGATTTTCCAGCTTTTTCTGCAAATTTTCTCCAAGTTTCCATTTTCTTCCTTTTCTACAAAAATATCATAAAAACATAAATTAAACTAGAAAAATACATATTTAAACAGTAATAACGACAATAAAAATGTGGCTAAATTATGCTCAATCAGACAGCGATTTCACATGTCCATGAGTGAGTTCAACACAACACTAGGTTTTGAACACCAGGACTCAGTTTGTGACTACCACAGCACATTTGATGCTGCTGCTGCATACATGGAGCTATGTGTTAGTGTATATGTCCTAGGCCATTATCTTGGACCTTTTTGTATGTCATTTTGGCTATTAATAAAAGAGGTTTTTATCATTATTATTTGTTTGCATGTTACATAATAATGATTATCATTCATGGTTACTTATTATTATGTTGATAATAATAAAATATAACTAGTATGATTATTGATTGATAATCATGAGATGATTATGTATATGTTGATATAATTCAATAATCATAAACACTTGTTAGAGAACAAAGTATTGGATGGACCCGCATTGAGATCACTACATGGGTCATTGTCATAAGTGAATATCAAAGTAGTTATGTCTTAATCCTTTGACTTGAGATTGCCATAGTTTCTAACATAAGGATTGTTATGTTTTGACATAACCACACATTGTCTTTAATCGAACAATCATAAAGGTTATGATTGAGCATGATAGAAATTATGTAGAGGATAATGAACAATCAAGATAGGATTTGTCCCTTTCTTTGACAGAGATATCTTCCGGACCCCTCAATAAGTGAGACTGAGAAATGCATGGCCGTGCTCAAATGAATTGATAGTGTGATCAATATCATTTGATTTTTATCAGTCTACTTAGAGATTGCGAAATCATAAGTTTGAACATTATAAGTTTGACATTGACCATGACTTAGTGACTTTCGGATCTGTGAAGGGGTTCGGCCGCCGAACCTGCCCCCGAAGGTTAGTGACTTTCGGATCTGTGGAGACCTTCGGCCGCCGAACCTACCCCCGAAAGTGTCTGACATTCAAATCTGTGGGGACCTTCGGCTGCCGAACTTGCCGCCGAAAGTCCTCTGCCCAGCCTTCCTTTGCTTGATTCCTATGCATGTTTTGGTATGTTTTAGAGGGTTTTTGGGGAGTTATTTAGAGTCCTGTATTAGCTATGTTTGGTCCCTCATGGGAGTCCATCTGTGTAGGATTGGACCTGGGAGACCGTAGAGGCCAGTAGTGAGTCAGCTACTATAGTGTTAGGCAAGCGTCAACCAGAGGTGAGTAGAAATAAACTAATTTATTGTATTAAAGTAAACCAACTTTTTAAGCATGTTCATGCATCAGGAATGCCATGTTTATGTATTAGATTGTTTTGCATTAGAATTCATGAATATGATGCATTGCATAATTTATTGTTGTTGTGGATGGATATTGGATGACCCACTAGCCCTCGATATGATATGATACGGAAGTCTAGGTCGAGACCCATTCTACGCCCCTGGCAATATGATAAGAGAAAGTTCAGGTCGAGACCCATTCTACGCCCCTGGCATTTATGGATATGTTATGTTATGTTTAAGCGAAAGTCCTGAGGAGCTCCATCAAGGGCCGGGGCACATTGGATATGTAGAGGATTACTGGTGACAAGTCCATCTTGATGTGAATTGTTTGTGCTATGACGCATTTCATATGAGTATATGTTTATTAAACTGTTTTTATGTTCTGCTCACTAGGCTCTTGTAGCTTATCCCTTTCCCCTAATCTCAGGTTTGCAGGAGCGTATATAGCTTGGGAGAATCGGCATAGCTTTTGGTACAGTTTTAATGTAATAGAATAGTTGTAACGACCCGAAAATCCGGACCGCTACCGGCGCTAGGATCCAGATCGGCATAAGGCCGCCGGGACCCGTAGCAAGCCTACTATACATCCTGTACAGCTGGTATAATCCCAAACATGATCAAACATTTTCATAAATCATTTAAAACTTTACCTTTAACCAGTTTGACCTGCGTATGCACTATGACTGAGCTCATAGAACCCTTAGGGTCAGCATACCCTACGTCAAACTCGGTCCATCACATGAACAACATAAAATAAAACTCATGTACAAAGGGATTATCCAACTCGGGCCAAGCACAATACTATAACTCTGAACATATAACATAAAGTCATATTACAATATAACTCTTTTACATCCTTACATAACTTTACATTACATCATGTCCACTACTATTCTATTACATATACATGACCATGGACGTAACCTGCTGATCTCCTGACTATCTCTGACCCTGCAAACCTGGGGTTAGGGGAGAGGGGTGAGCTAAAAAGCCCAGTGAGCAGAAACCACAAAAGAAAACAGTTCATTTTAACGTATGCTATCATGGAATGCTGACACAAACACATCACATCAAGGATGAATCTGTCACCAATAGCCCTCTACATATCAATCTCGTACCATAACAAGTCAACAATACTCTATGCCAGGGGCGATACGGCCACACCTGGACTACTCATGCTCTATGCCAGGGGCGATACGGCCACACCTGGTGTAATACCCGGCTCGAGTCCGGCATCGGAATTCCTATAGTTCGGTGGAATCTCGGGTGTCGGAACCCTCGAGAAGGGTAATACATATGTTTTTCAAGGTATTTTCACTGGTTTTCATGTTTTGAAGGGTTAAAAGACTTGAGTTTTGACAGAAAAGTAACAAGGGAGAAATGCAAAGGTTCGGCCGCCGAAGGTCACTTTCGGCCGCCGAACATTGCATGGTTGCGGCTTCACGTTCGGCTGCCGAAGGTGGTCTGGCCAGCCACCTATAAAAGGGCCAAGGGTCGGTGGAAGGAGGTTATTTCTCCTCCACTTGCAGCCAGAGGTGAGTTTCAGCCTCTCCTACGTTGACTTTCATGTTTTCCATGATTTTCATCAAATCTTTCAAGAGTTTTAAGAGTTTTGGTGACTTATGAAGGTTTTGAGCAAAAGAAGCAAGTTTTGAAGCTTGGAGCTTTGGAAGAGCTTTTCTTCATATCTCCACGTTAGGATCCTTCATCCTCAAGTTGTGTAAGAGGTAAGTGAAGATCCTGAGCTTCTTTGATGCTTTTGAAAGGTTTTATGAAGTTTGTATGGGTAGTTTGCATGTTTAGGTTTAGGTGAGGTTTTTGGTGATTTGTGGTGTTCCAGCATGTTTAAGTGTTATGTGCTATGTTTGTTTGGGGTTTTAGGGTAGTTGTAGACCCCTTTGTGCATATATATGTGTATATGCTAGTTGGGAGTAGTTGATATGCATGTTGGTAGGTTTTTGGGCAAAGTTTGCATGAAACAGAGCAGGGTTCTGCCCTTCGGGCAAAACCAGGTTCGGCCGCCGAAGGAAGGTTCGGCCGCCGAACCCCTTGTGGAGGCAGTTCGGCTGCCAAAGGTTGCCCCCGAAAGCTAGGCTTTCGGTTTAGAAAGGGACTTTCGGCCGCCGAAAGAGGGAGTTCGGCCGCCGAAAGTGTGTGAGTTTCGTCTCTGGACGAGACCTTCGGCCGCCGAAGGTGCCGCCGAACATGCATGAGTTTCGTCTCTGGAGTGGGGTTTCAGCCGCCGAACCTGCCGCCGAAAGTGCCCTGTCCAGCTTTCCTTTGCATGTTTTATGTGATGGTTTGAGGATTGTTTAGAGGGGTTTTGGGGAGTTTCGTAGAGATGTTCTTGAGTGAGTTTAGTCCCTCATTTGAGTCCACCTGTGTAGGTACGGACCAGAGGAATCAGGGAGGTCAGCAGTGAGTCCAGTGTCAGAACCTGCAGAGTCAGTTCAGAGATAACCAGGTGAGTGGAACGTAACTTAATGTTTTAATCTGACAACTGAATATTTTATCATGCTTCATGCATCATGAATATGCTCTAGGGTGAGTGCATTAGTGTACACAAAGATGCTGCATTGCATTTATCCTTGTACTTGGCATGGCTCCTTGTACATTGCTTATGTGAGATGGCACGGACTTCGTGAGGATTCATTAGCCCTCAGAGGAAAGACCTGGAACAGCCCTACGGGGACCAGGCACATATACAAAGACCTGGAACAACCCTACGGGGACCAGGCACATGGTACTTAGGTACCCCAGATGAGATAGAGGGAGTTTTGATCCGTCCGGCCGAGGTTATGTGATTATGTGTTGCATTCCATGAGAGCATGTTTTATCACCTATATTTGCCTATTCTACTCACTGGGCTATCGTAGCTCATCCCTCTCCCCTAACTCCAGTTGTGCAGGTTCAGAGATCAGAGAGAACTCAGCAGGGTACAGGAACAGAGTCTTGTAATAGCTAGTGTGGACATGTAAATGTAAAGAGATAAGGTTTATGTATAGTGTATAGAATGGTGCTTGACTATAAGAGTTGTAATCCCTTGTTCTTCTCACATGATCAGTTTATGTTTACATTTATTGTTGTATGTTTATGAGCAAAACCAGGCTTAACATTATGAGTGTGATCCGCCTAGAGCCATGAGGAGCTCTAGTAGGGATGAGTAGACAACAGAGAGAGTGCATGCACAGGTTAAGCCTTGGAATGAAGAACAGTTTTATGTGTTTACAACAAATGTATGATCATGTATGGGATTTCACAGGTATACAGACAGGATAGCAGGCTTACTACGGGTCCCGGCGACCTTAAGTCGATCTGGATCCTAGTGCCGGTGGCAGTTCGGTTTCCGGGCTGTTACAGATTGGTATCAGAGCCCTAGGTTCACATGGTCGGACCTATAGAGAGAGAGTTGGGCTCATAGAGAGGTGTAGCAGGTCAAGCACCATAGGAAAAACATGTCCACGAGGATAGGATGTTATGCTGATGTGCAATGCCCTGAGTATGCATGTGCATGTTTTTGATGTGTTGCTGATGTGTTATGTGATTTGTTGTTTTCCAGAACGTGAAGATGCGAGGAACTCGTCGATCCGCGAGATTGACTAGAGTCCCACCTGTAAGTGAGGGTACAGCTGCTCGTCCACCTGCCTTGCCAAGGGCAAGATCTCACAGGTCAAGCAGGGAAGGAACGTCACGAGACCCTAGAAGGTCTTCTGACGAGAGCAGGAGAGGAGTAAGCAGAGGGGGAAGGTCAGTAGAAGAAAGAGGTGTGATGGAAGAGGATCAGAGTAGAGATGTAAGCATGGGTGTAGGAGGGTCAGAAGAAGGTATGGGGGAGTCCCAGGGAGGCGTTCAGGCCTCGGGGTTTGGCTATCCACCCTTTCCACAGGGCCCAGAGTATCCGATGGGAGGCACGTCGGATTACTCCAGTTTTGCCCCATATCCACCCTACATGCCCTATATGCCCTATCCTTCCTTTTATCCACCATATCACATGTATCCACCCCCACCTGCTCCTCCACGTCCAGTACAGCCTGAAGTGAGGGAACCAGTTCCTCCACCACCACCTCCTGAACCAGTAGCCCCTGTTGTGGAAGCACAACAACCCATTTCTTCGGGGGGAAGTTTTGTGGATGCTGCTAGAAAGATGGAGGCCAGTGCCATAAGTCAAGGTGTAGTCAAGGCACAGTCTTCTGGTGTTAAACCAGGTTCCTCCTCACAGGGTACAGCAAGTGCAAGTAAGAAGAGATGGGAGAAATTCAGAGGAAAGAGAGGCAAGTTCTGGAACAGGCTTAGGTCGGGTCTGGGAATGAGTAGTGGCTCCAGTTCTGGCGCAGATTTTCCAGTGTGCAAGAGGTGTGGCAAACAGCATAGAGGAGCTTGTCAGTTGGGATCCACAGCCTGCTATAGATGTGGGCAGGAGGGACATTATGCATGGGAATGTCCTCAGGCGACTTTGGTTGCACCATCCCAGCAGATGAGTACGGGCAGTGTAGTACAGCCAGTAGCGTCAGCCATACCACCAAGCAGTGGCAGAGGAAGAGGAAGAGGGGCAGCCTCTTCATCAGGGATGGGTTCCCGAGGTGCAGGTCCGTCAGCCCCAGCACGGATTTTCACCCTGACTCAGCAGGAGGCAGACACGTCGAACACGGTGGTGTCAGGTAATCTCATCATTGGGTGTTCAGAGGTGTATGCTTTAATGGACCCCGGTGCTTCTCACTCTTTCATTTCTTCTAGAGCTGCAGAGAGGTTGGGTCTGATGGTGTCTGAGTTAGAGTGTCCTCTATGGGTCAGTGGACCCAAATGTGATCCATCTTTGGCAGAGTCAGTCTGCCGGTTCAGTCCGGTGTGCATAGAGGGTAGATACCTTCCAGCTGACCTGGTGGTTCTAGAGTTGACAGATTTTGATGTCATTCTAGGGATGGACTGGTTATCTACGTATGATGCTACCCTGAACTGTAGAGACAAGGTAGTCAGTGTCAGAGACCAGGATGGGTCAGAGTGTGTCTTCAGAGGAGACAGGAGAGGGACACCTAGGGGTTTGATATCAGCCCTCCAGGCTCATAGAATGTTAAGGAAGGGGTGTCAGGGGTTCCTAGCTTATGTGAGAGAGCTAGACAGTCAGGTTAGGGAACCATCCTCAGTACCAGTTGTTAGAGACTTCCCAGATTTGTTTCCTGAAGAGCTTCCAGGACTGCCACCAGATAGGGAAATAGAGTTCGAGATTGAGTTGATGCCCAATGCCAGACCGATCTCTATTCCTCCCTATAGGATGGCACCAGCAGAGTTGCGAGAGTTGAAAGAGCAGTTACAGGATTTGGTAGCTAAGGGTTTCATCCGCCCGAGTACCTCACCCTGGGGTGCTCCCGTATTGTTTGTCAGAAAGAAGGATGGACCTCTTAGACTTTGTGTCGACTACAGACAGTTGAACAAAGTCACTATCAAAAACAAGTATCCTTTACCCAGGATCGATGATCTATTCGACCAGCTGGCAGGAGCAGGTTGTTTTTCTAAAATAGATCTGAGATTCGGATACCACCAGTTGAAGATCAGGGAAGGAGATGTATCCAAGACTGCTTTCAGAACCAGATATGGGCATTATGAGTTCCTTGTGATGCCGTTCGGGTTGACTAACGCCCCTGCAGCATTCATGGATCTCATGAACAGGGTTTTCAGGGAGTACTTGGATCGTTTTGTGATCGTCTTTATTGATGATATCTTGGTGTACTCCAGGACTGTAGAGGACCATGCCCAGCATCTGCGGATAGTGCTGCAAACCTTGAGAGAGCATGGCTTGTATGCCAAGTTCTCCAAGTGTGAGTTCTGGTTAAGGAGCATTTCCTTTTTGGGACATGTTGTATCAGAGGACGGTATAGCAGTAGATCCCAAAAAGGTAGAGGCAGTAGCCAACTGGCCTACACCCACTACGGTGACCGAGATCAAGAGTTTTCTGGGTTTGGCAGGCTACTATCGGAGGTTCGTTCAGGACTTTTCGAAGATAGCTGCTCCTATGACCAGACTGACCAGAAAGAATCAGAAGTTTGTGTGGTCAGAGGAATGTGAGGAAAGTTTTGCAGAGTTGAAGAGACGGTTAACTTCAGCACCGGTGTTAGTTCTGCCGATTAGTGATGAAGATTTCACAGTGTTCTGTGATGCATCCCGAGTGGGATTAGGTTGTGTGTTGATGCAGAATGACAAAGTGATAGCTTATGCTTCTAGACAGCTGAAGAAGCACGAGCTGAATTACCCGACACACGATCTGGAGATGGCAGCTGTTATCTTTGCACTTAAGATGTGGAGGCATTACCTCTATGGGGTAAAATGTGAGATCTATACGGATCATAAGAGCCTGCAGCACATCTTAAGTCAGAGAGAGTTAAACTTGAGGCAGAGACGGTGGGTAGAATTGCTCAGTGATTACGATTGTAAGATCCAGTATCATCCGGGCAAGGCGAATGTTGTAGCTGATGCCTTAAGCCGAAAGTCACTTGGCAGTTTATCCCACATTGCAGTAGAGAGAAGACCGGTGGTGAAGGATTTCTACAAACTCGTGGAAGACGGGTTACAGTTGCAGTTATCTGGTACAGGTGTTTTGCTCGCACAGATGAGAGTGACACCAGTGTTTCTAGAGCAAGTGGCTCTGAAACAGCACGAAGACCCCGAGTTAGTGAAGATTGCCAGGACTGTTCAGTCGGGCAACAGTACAGAGTTCAGATTTGACGGTGAGGGGATTCTTCGGCACGGTAAGAGGTTATGTGTACCAGATGATAGCAGTTTGAAGGCAGACATTATGAGGGAAGCTCATAATGCGAGGTATAGCATTCACCCGGGAGCCACCAAGATGTATCAAGATCTGAGAAGGGTGTATTGGTGGCCAGCAATGAAGAGAGAAGTGGCACAGTTTGTGTCAGCCTGCGAGACATGTCAAAGGGTGAAGTTAGAGCACCAGAAGCCGGCTGGAATGCTTAACCCACTGCCGATTCCAGAATGGAAATGGGAAAATATAGCTATGGATTTTGTAGTGGGCTTACCGGCGACGTCTAACAGACTAGACTCCATCTGGGTGATTGTGGATAGACTCACTAAATCTGCTCACTTCATTCCAGTCAGGAGTAACTACTCTGTGGACAAGTTGGCGCAGGTGTATGTAGACGAGATAGTCAGGTTGCATGGAGTTCCAGTGTCGATCGTATCAGATCGAGGACCTCAGTTCACCTCCAGGTTTTGGCGGAGTCTGCAAACGGAAATGGGCACAAGGTTAGATTTCAGCACTGCTTTCCATCCACAGACAGACGGTCAGTCTGAGAGAACCATCCAGACCATTGAAGATATGCTGAGAATGTGTGTGTTAGACTTTGGCGATTCTTGGAGGCAGCATCTACCTCTGGTGGAGTTTGCCTACAACAACAGCCATCATGCTAGCATAGGGATGGCTCCTTATGAAGCTCTGTATGGGAGGAAGTGCCGAACACCTGTTTGCTGGGAAGAGGTAGGAGAGAAAACTCTTGCAGGGCCAGAGTTAGTTGAGATAACCAGCAAGTTAGTGCCTATCATCAGAGAGAGGATCAGAACAGTTGTAAGCAGACAGAAAAGTTATGCAGACATCCGTAGGAAGCAGATAGAGTTCCAGGAGGGGGATATGGTATTGCTTAAGGTGTCTCCGATGAAGGGAGTGGTTCGGTTTGGAAAGAAGGGTAAACTGGCCCCACGGTACATTGGTCCCTTTGAGATCTTGCAGAAGATCGGGCCTGTATCGTATAAGCTAGATTTACCGGCTTCTATGGAACGAATTCACCCGGTATTCCATGTTTCTATGTTGAGAAAGTTTGTGTCAGATCCAGAGAAGGTTCTGAGTGAACCTGAGGTGGAAATCTTAAGTGATCTCACCTATATAGAGCAGCCAGTGCGGATCCTTGACACCCAGATCAGAAAGCTGAGAAACAAGGAGATACCAATGGTGAAAGTTTTGTGGAACCACCACAACCTAGAAGAGTGCACGTGGGAGACTCGGGAGTCCATACTCCAGCAATAACCATATCTGTTTTAAGGTTAGTTTTTCCCCTTTTCTATGTGTTTATGTTGTGTTAGGGACATTCGGGGACGAATGTTCTTAAGGGGGGAAGAATGTAATACCCGGCTCGAGTCCGGCATCGGAATTCCTATAGTTCGGTGGAATCTCGGGTGTCGGAACCCTCGAGAAGGGTAATACATATGTTTTTCAAGGTATTTTCACTGGTTTTCATGTTTTGAAGGGTTAAAAGACTTGAGTTTTGACAGAAAAGTAACAAGGGAGAAATGCAAAGGTTCGGCCGCCGAAGGTCACTTTCGGCCGCCGAACATTGCATGGTTGCGGCTTCACGTTCGGCTGCCGAAGGTGGTCTGGCCAGCCACCTATAAAAGGGCCAAGGGTCGGTGGAAGGAGGTTATTTCTCCTCCACTTGCAGCCAGAGGTGAGTTTCAGCCTCTCCTACGTTGACTTTCATGTTTTCCATGATTTTCATCAAATCTTTCAAGAGTTTTAAGAGTTTTGGTGACTTATGAAGGTTTTGAGCAAAAGAAGCAAGTTTTGAAGCTTGGAGCTTTGGAAGAGCTTTTCTTCATATCTCCACGTTAGGATCCTTCATCCTCAAGTTGTGTAAGAGGTAAGTGAAGATCCTGAGCTTCTTTGATGCTTTTGAAAGGTTTTATGAAGTTTGTATGGGTAGTTTGCATGTTTAGGTTTAGGTGAGGTTTTTGGTGATTTGTGGTGTTCCAGCATGTTTAAGTGTTATGTGCTATGTTTGTTTGGGGTTTTAGGGTAGTTGTAGACCCCTTTGTGCATATATATGTGTATATGCTAGTTGGGAGTAGTTGATATGCATGTTGGTAGGTTTTTGGGCAAAGTTTGCATGAAACAGAGCAGGGTTCTGCCCTTTGGGCAAAACCAGGTTCAGCCGCCGAAGGAAGGTTCGGCCGCCGAACCCCTTGTGGAGGCAGTTCGGCTGCCAAAGGTTGCCCCCGAAAGCTAGGCTTTCGGTTTAGAAAGGGACTTTCGGCCGCCGAAAGAGGGAGTTCGGCCGCCGAAAGTGTGTGAGTTTCGTCTCTGGACGAGACCTTCGGCCGCCGAAGGTGCCGCCGAACATGCATGAGTTTCGTCTCTGGAGTGGGGTTTCGGCCGCCGAACCTGCCGCCGAAAGTGCCCTGTCCAGCTTTCCTTTGCATGTTTTATGTGATGGTTTGAGGATTGTTTAGAGGGGTTTTGGGGAGTTTCGTAGAGATGTTCTTGAGTGAGTTTAGTCCCTCATTTGAGTCCACCTGTGTAGGTACGGACCAGAGGAATCAGGGAGGTCAGCAGTGAGTCCAGTGTCAGAACCTGCAGAGTCAGTTCAGAGATAACCAGGTGAGTGGAACGTAACTTAATGTTTTAATCTGACAACTGAATATTTTATCATGCTTCATGCATCATGAATATGCTCTAGGGTGAGTGCATTAGTGTACACAAAGATGCTGCATTGCATTTATCCTTGTACTTGGCATGGCTCCTTGTACATTGCTTATGTGAGACGGCACGGACTTCGTGAGGATTCATTAGCCCTCAGAGGAAAGACCTGGAACAGCCCTACGGGGACCAGGCACATATACAAAGACCTGGAACAGCCCTACGGGGACCAGGCACATGGTACTTAGGTACCCCAGATGAGATAGAGGGAGTTTTGATCCGTCCGGCCGAGGTTATGTGATTATGTGTTGCATTCCATGAGAGCATGTTTTATCACCTATATTTGCCTATTCTACTCACTGGGCTATCGTAGCTCATCCCTCTCCCCTAACTCCAGTTGTGCAGGTTCAGAGATCAGAGAGAACTCAGCAGGGTACAGGAACAGAGTCTTGTAATAGCTAGTGTGGACATGTAAATGTAAAGAGATAAGGTTTATGTATAGTGTATAGAATGGTGCTTGACTATAAGAGTTGTAATCCCTTGTTCTTCTCACATGATCAGTTTATGTTTACATTTATTTTTGTATGTTTATGAGCAAAACCAGGCTTAACATTATGAGTGTGATCCGCCTAGAGCCATGAGGAGCTCTAGTAGGGATGAGTAGACAACAGAGAGAGTGCATGCACAGGTTAAGCCTTGGAATGAAGAACAGTTTTATGTGTTTACAACAAATGTATGATCATGTATGGGATTTCACAGGTATACAGACAGGATAGCAGGCTTACTACGGGTCCCGGCGACCTTAAGTCGATCTGGATCCTAGTGCCGGTGGCAGTTCGGTTTCCGGGCTGTTACACCTGGACTACTCATCTCATATCATATCGTACATGCCATATCATATCATTTCATATCATGTCATAACATACTGAGGGCTAGAGGATCATCCAGTATCCATCCACATCATTGTCATCGTATTATGCAATGCATCATATTCGTGAATTCTAATGCAAACAACCTATTACATAACATGGTATTCATGATGCATGAACATGCTTGAACATGCTGAAAACATTTGATTTAAAACATAAGGGTTAGTTCCACTCACCTCTGTCTAGCTCTGGACTAACTCTGAAGCAGCTAACACTGCTGAACACCTCGGTTCCTCGGGTCCGATCCTACACAGGTGGACTCCAGTGAGGTGCCAAACATACTCTAAACAACTCATAAACAACTACCCAAAAACCCCCTAAAGCATCACTTAAACATGCATAGAAAACACCCAAGAAAAGGCTGGACAGGGCACTTTTGGCGGCACCTTCGGCGGCCGAAAGTCCCAGACAGAGACGAAAGTCAGGCAGGTTCGGCGGCACCTTCGGCGGCCGAAACTGCTAGACAGAGACGAAAGTCTCCTTTCTGGGGCAAGCTTCGGCAGCCGAAAGGCTGCCTCCCCAGCCATGTTCGGCGGCCGAAAGTCCTTCGGCTGCCGAACCTGGTTTCTGCTAAAGGGCAGAAACTTGGCTCCCTTTGCACATTTCGCCTCCAAACCTTCCAAACATGCATTAAACCTATTCTACAACACACCAACACAAGCATACATGTCCCTAGGGGCCTCAAACCATCATAAACCCCATCTACAACACATCAAGCATTCACATTGTTCATGAACATACATTTATACCCATAAACATAACCATAACCTAAACATGCATTCTAACCCATAGATCTTGCATAAAACTTACTTAAAACATGCAATGAGCTTAAGATCGACTCTTACCTCTTGAAGATCGAGAGACACGACCAAAAACTCGGAGTTGGGAGAGATTGGGTTCTTGAACCTCCAAGCTCCAAAACTTTGCTCAAAAGCTTAAATCTTCAAAACAAAGTTAAAGCAAGTGAAAAACTTGAAAAATATAGAGGAAAAACATCAAAAATGGGTGAGGGACGGCGGAGAGCTCACCTTGGCCGAAAATGGGGAAAAGCTCGCCCGTTTTCGGCTAAGGGACCCTTCTATAGTGGCTGGCCAGACCACGTTCGGGGGTCGAATGTGCCTCCGCATGCATGCCATGTTCGGCGGCCGAACATGAGGTTCGGCGGCCGAACCTGGACTTCCCTCACTTATGCTTTCGGGGGCCTAACGTGCCTCCAAAACACATGCATGTTCGGCGGCCGAACTTGAGGTTCGGCGGCCGAACCTGAGTTTTCCTCAAATGCTATTTTCATGCAAAAACTCATTTTGTTTCATGCTTAAAACATAAAACACATTAAAACTGTAAAAATCATTTTAGAAATCACATTTTACCCCTCTAGAAGACTCTGGCATCATCAAAATTCCATATTCCAACGGAGATTCCGCCGGAAGGTAGGGATTCCGATGCCGGAATCTAGCCGGGTATTACATTCTTCCCCCCTTTAAGAACATTCGTCCTCGAATGTTCAAACAAACAAACAGGCAACTCAAAGCATAGCATCTAACATACATAAGCAAGCAAGCAACAAGCAAGCAAAACCTAAAAATCTCTCTCCTAACAGAGAGACACGGTCATTGCTGGAGTATAAACTCCCGGTCTCCCCGGTGAACTTTTCATCTTAAGGTGATTCTAAGGGGCTTTCACCATCGGGATTTCCTTGTCTCCACACTTTTCTGACTTGTGTGTCTGCAGTCCGTACTAGCTGCTCAACATAGGTGAGATCCTCTACGGTCTCCACCTCTGGTTCCTTTAAGAACCTCACTCGGACCCGACACGAACTCATATATTGTGGAAACATGGAAAAACGAATGGATCTCTTCCATTGAGATGGGTAAATCTAACTCGTGGGATACATTCCCAAATCCTTTGCAGGATTTCAAAGAGTCCAATGTATCTGAGAGCTAATTTACCTTTCCGTCCATAACGAATCACCCTCTCTTTAGGAGACACCTCCAGCAGACCTCGACTTCCTCGAGAACCTAAACACGCTTCCACTGCGCACTCTGATAAAACTCTTCTTCTCTTCTGAAACTCTACATGCCTCTTGCGGACGACTTCATACTCTCCTGCTGAATCACGGTAGTTATGATTCTTCTCATCTTCTGACTATTGGCTTTCTTCTTACTGTACTAAGGGATGGGATAAACTGTCAAGTGGTTTCCGGTTGAGGGCATCTATCGAAATATCTGCCTCAGCCGAATATACCGAATCTTGAAGTTGCGAATACCACGCAGTTTTTACCCATCTCCTATACCTCATGTTCTTCTCCCTTGACTCAAGATGTATTGCAAGCTCTTTCGATCTGTAAGGATCTATCCACATACCTTATACAGGTATCGCCTCCACATCTTGAGTGCAAGTATTTCCATTGCCATCTCTGGATCGTGTGTAAGATGATTCAACTCATGCTCCTTCAGCTACCTAGAAGCATAAGCAATCATTCTACTACTTTACATTAACACACCACCTAGTCCCACACGGGACGCATCACAGGACACTGTGAAATCTCCATCACTGGCGGACAGAGCTACCACTGGTGCTGACATCAACATTTCCTTCGGCTCTTCAAAAACCCTCTTTACACTGAATGGACCACACAACCCTCTGATTCTTCTTGATCCATCTGGCCATAGGAGCTGCAACTATAGAGAAGTTCTAGATGAACCTCCATTAGGTAACCTGCCTAACCCAAAAGTTCTTAATCTTTGTCATTACCATGGGCCTGGGCTAGTCGGCTACAACTTTAACTTTCTCAGGTCTACTTCACTTTCTTTTCTCCGACACACATGACCCAAGAAGGATATGCTCTTCGACCAGAACTCACAGTGGAGAACTAGGCATCCAAGCCATGTTCTCTCGGGATCTGCAATCCTGATTTCAGATGATGGGCATACTCTTCTGCATTTCTGGAATTCGCCGAGATACCGTCAATGAAGACAATAACGGAGTGATCTAGAAACCGACTAAAACTCTGCTTATGAGGTCCATGAATGATGTAGGGGCGTTCATTAATCCGAACGACATTCCTAGGAACTCATAGTGCCCATATCTGGTTCTAAACACTGCTCTCTGCACAACTTCTTCCTTGATCTTAACTGATGGTACCTAGACTTCAGATCTATCTTGGAAAGGCAACCAGCTCCTGCTAGCTGGCTTAAAATAGATCGTCGATCCAAGGTAATAAATACTTGTTCTGGTAGTGACTTTGCTCAACGACTTGTAGTCGATACAAAGTCCTAGGGATCCATCCTTCATGTAACGACCCCAAAATGGACCGTCACCGGCGCTAGGATTCAGGTCGGCTTAAGGCCCCCAGAACCCGTAGCAAGCTTGCTATACTCTCTGTGTACCTGTAAACCTCATACATGATCATACATTTTCTGTGAAAATAAAAACTCTTTTCTGAACCAAGGCTTAACCTGTGCATGCACTATCTCTGTACTCTGTACTCATGTACTCTGTACTCTGTCTCCCTGACTAGAGCGTGCTCTAGATGGGTTAATTCATACCTGTTAAGCCTGGTTTTCACATACAGGAAAACATATATACATATACAGATCATGTACAAAACATACATCACTAGGTCAAGCACATTTCTAACTGTATACACAACTATTACATCTCTGTAATATTACATGTCCACTCTAAGCTATTACAAATCTCTTTACTCTTCCTGTACTCTGCTGAACTGTCCCTGTACGCTGTACACTGAACCTGCAAAACTGGGGTTAAGGGAGTGGGATGAGCTCTATAGCCTAGTGAGTAGAACAATAGAACATCTCAGTAAAATATGATCTCATGGAATGCGTCACAGCACAGACAAGCCACATCAAGAGTAAACCTGTCACCACATAGTCCCAGTAACTCTGTGCCAGGGCGTAGAATCGAGCACCTGGTCTTCCTGTCATATATGTATATGTGTATATAACACCTCTGTACTTACCATTGCCAGGGCGTAGTCAAAGGCTCCTGGACTTCCTGTCTGAGACTATTGGATCATTCAGCATTTACCCACATCATCAAATAACGATGCAATGCAACATATTCGTGGATACTAATGCATTCAACCTATGGCATAATCATGATGCATGAAAGATGCTAAAACATTCCATTGTGTGCAAGTAAAAGAGTTCAGTTTAGTTCCACTCACCTCTGGCTATCTGGACTGACTGACTTTGCAGGCTCTGAAACTCTGGAGCAGTACTCACTGCTGCTCTCTCTGGTTCCTCTGGTCTGTACCTATACAGATGGACTCAAATGAGGGACCAAATAAGCTTATGAATAACTCTCTTAAACTCCCCAAGAATCCCCTTAAACTCACTCAACTATCCATGCAAAGCATGCAAAAGAAAGCTGGACAGGACACTTTCGGCGGCAGGTTCGGCGGCCGAAAGTCCTCTCCAGAGACGAAACTCAAGCATCTTCGGCGGCCGAATCTCAAGCTTCGGCGGCCGAACCCTTTCGGGGGCAAGTTTCGGGGGCCAAAAGGCACTTCAGAGACGAAAGTCTCTACCCTTTGGCGGCCGAATCCCCCCAAACAGAGCCGAACATGCAAAAATCGCAGGGACAAGCTGTGGCAGCCTAAGCCACCATGCAAGAGGTTCGGCGGCCGAATGAACCTTCGGCTGCCGAACCTGAGTTCATCCAGAACTCAGCCCCGACGGCAAACAAGCTCCTCCATCCCTTCAATCTCTCAAACCATGCACACTTCAACTCCTTACACACATATACGCATGTATATGTAAAAAGGGGTCTAAAACTACCTAAACACCCCAACAAACACATCAAACATAACACATAATCATGCTTACAAGCTAAACCATCAAACACACCCTTTGTCACCTAAGCATGCATCTCTACCCAAACCTTCATAAAACTTCTGTAAAACAGTAAAACATGTTTAAGATCTTCACGTACCTCCTGTAAACACGAAGATGAACGATCTGAACAAAGAAAAATAGATCAACTTCTCTTCAAACTCACTAAACTCTCAAACCTAAGCTTTTTGCTTCAACCCTTCAACACCTTGTGAAAACCAACAAAACAACACCCTTTTGCAGGAGCTGTAAAACATAGGAGACGTGGCCAAGCTTCTGGACAGGGTTTGGAGCCAACACCTGTCCAAAATGCTGACTAAGGAATGCTCAATAGTTGGCTAGCCAACTCAGCTTCGGCTGCCGAATCGCATGCAAAACCATGCAACATTCGGGGGCCGAACCTAAACTTCGGAAGCCAAACATTGGGCACTTTCGGCGGCCGAACTTGCCTTCGGCGGCTGAACAAGTCTCCCTAGACTTTTCTCTTCCAACCTCAAACCAACTCAAATCAATTCAACTAAAAACCTTAAAACACATCATACCACTGTAGGAAAACATAAATCTTACCCTTCTATAGCATTCCGACACCCCGGATTCCACCGGACGACAGGAATTTCGGTGCCGGATTCTAGCCGGGTATTACATTCTTCCCCCCTTAAAACACATTCGTCCTCGAATGATTCTAAACAAAGAACACATGAAACAGAGGAAACTAACCTCAAAACAGATATGGATACTGCTGGAGCATAGACTCCCGCGTCTCCCAGGTGCACTCCTCTAGATTATGGTGGTTCCACAGGACTTTCACCATCGGAATCTCCTTGTTCCTTAGCTGTCTGATCTGTGTGTCCAGAATCCGCACTGGCTGCTCGATATAGGTGAGATCTGTATGAATCTCCACCTCAAGCTCACTCAGAACCTGATTCGGATCTGACACAAACTGCCGTAGCATAGAAACATGAAATACCGGGTGAATTCTCTCCATAGAAGCAGGTAAATCCAGCCTATACGACACATTTCCGATCCTCTGCAACACCTCAAAGGGTCCAATGTACCGTGGAGCTAATTTACCCTTCTTCCCAAAACGAACCACCCCTTTCATTGGAGACACTTTCAGCAATACCCAATTACCCTCTTGAAACTCTAACTGCTTTCTGCGAACATCTGCATAACTTTTCTGTCTGCTTTGCGCTGTTTTGATTCTCTCTCTGATCATGGGCACCATTCTACTGGTAAGGTCTACTAACTCTGGCCCTGCAAGAGCCCTCTCTCCTATCTCTTCCCAGCAAACAGGGGATCTGCACTTCCTCCCATACAACGCTTCATAAGGAGCCATCCCGATGCTAGCATGATGGCTGTTGTTGTAGGCAAACTCCACCAAAGGTAGATGCTGCCTCCAAGAACCGCCAAAGTCTAATACACACAGTCGAAGCATATCCTCTATGGTCTGGATGGTCCTCTCTGACTGTCCATCAGTCTGTGGGTGGAAAGCAGTGCTAAAATCTAATCTTGTGCCCATTGCACTCTGCAGACTTCGCCAAAATCTGGAAGTAAATTGAGGTCCTCTGTCTGATACGATTGACACTGGAACTCCATGTAATCTCACGATCTCATCCAGATAGACCTGTGCCAACTTATCCACAGAATAGTTACTTCGTACTGGAAGAAAATGAGCAGATTTCGTGAGTCTGTCCACAATTACCCATATAGAGTCTATCCTGTTGGACGTAGCTAGTAAACCCACTACAAAATCCATGGCTATGTTCTCCCATTTCCACTCTGGAATCGGTAATGGGTTAAGCATTCCGGCTAGTTTCTGATGCTCTAGTTTCACCCTCTAGCAAACCTCACAAGCTGTCACAAATTACGCCACTTCTTTCTTCATGGCTGGCCACCAATAAACCTTTTTCAGGTCCTGGTACATCTTGGTGGCTCCTGGGTGAACACTATACCTCGCATTATGAGCTTCCCTCATAATGTCTTCCTTCACACTGCCCCTATCTGGTACACAAAGTCGACTCCCATAGCGAAGGATCCCTTTGCTGTCAAATCTGAACTTTGCACTATTGCCTGACTGAACAGTCCTGGCAATTTTCATCAACTCAGGGTCCTCATGCTGTCTCTGAGCTATCAGCTCCAGAAACACAGGTGTCACTCTCATCTGTGCTATCAACGCACCTGTACCAGACAACTCTAGCTGTAATCCTTCTTCTAAGAGCTTGTACAGCTCCATCACAATTGGTCTCCGCTCTGCTGCTATATGGGATAGACTGCCTAGTGACTTCCGGCTTAGGGCGTCTGCTACAACATTCGCCTTACCCGGATGATACTGGATCTTACAATCATAATCACTGAGCAATTCGACCCATCTTCTCTGCCGCAAATTTAGTTCTCTCTGACTCAAGATGTACTGTAAACTCTTGTGATCAGTGAAGATCTCGCATTTAACCCCGTAGAGGTAATGCCGCCACATCTTAAGTGCAAAGATAACTGCTGCCATCTCGAGATCATGGGTGGGGTAATTCAACTCATGCTTCTTCAACTGTCTAGAAGCATAAGCTATCACCCTATCACTCTGCATCAAAACACAACCCAATCCCATTCGAGACGCATCACAGAACACTGTGAAATCCTCTTTACTCACAGGCAGAGCTAACACTGGTGCTGTGGTCCATCTCCGCTTGAGCTCCTCAAAGCTCTCTTCACACTGGTCTGACCAGACAAACTTCTGGTTCTTCTGAGTTAATTTGGTCATCGGAGCTGCTATCTTTGAGAAGTTTTGAACGAACCTCCTGTAGTAACCTGCCAGTCCCAGAAAGCTTTTAATCTCAGTCACTGTAGTGGGTCTGGGCCAGTTAGCTACAGCCTCTATCTTCTTGGGGTCTACCTCAATACCCTCTGCTGATACTACATGTCCCAAGAAGGCAATGCTCCTCAACCAAAACTCACACTTCGAGAACTTGGCATACAAACCATGCTCCCTCAGTGTCTGCAGAACAATCCTCAGATGCTGGGCATGCTCCTCTGCATCTCTGGAATACACTAAGATATCATCGATAAACACAATGACAAAGTGATCCAGAAACTCACTGAATACCCTGTTCATGAGATCCATAAATGCTGCAGGGGCGTTAGTCAACCCGAACGGCATCACCAAGAACTCATAATGCCCATATCTAGTTTTGAACGCTGTCTTTGGTACATCTGCCTCTCTGACTCTCAACTGATGATACCCAGATCTCAGATCTATTTTAGAAAAACAACCTGCTCCAGCTAGCTGGTCAAATAGATCATCAATCTGAGGTAAAGGATACCTATTCTTGGTAGTGACCTTGTTCAACTGTCTGTAGTCGATACAAAGTCTGAGGGAGCCATCCTTCTTTCTGACAAAGAGCACTGGAGCACCCCATGGTGAGGTACTGGGGCAGATGAAACCCTTATTTACCAAGTCCTGCAACTGTTCTTTCAACTCCTTTAACTCTGCTGGCGCCATCCTGTAGGGAGGAATAGAGATAGGTCTGGTATCAGGCATCAATTCAATTTCACACTCTATCTCCCTACCAGGTGGTAGTCCTGAAAGTTCGTCTGGAAAAACATCGAGAAATTCTCGGACTACTGGTACTGTAGCTGGTTCCCTCACCTAACTGTCTAGTTTTCTCACATGAGCTAGGAACCCCTGACAACCCCTCCTAAGCAAACGACGAGCCTGAAGGGCTGAAATCATACCTCTGGGTGTACCTCTCCTGTCTCCTCTAAAGACACACTCTGACCCATCCTGGTCTCTGAGACTCACTATCTTCTCTCTACAGTCCAAAGTAGCACTATATGCAGATAACCAATCCATCCCTAGAATGACATCAAAATCTGTCAAGTCTAGAACCACAAGGTCAGCTGGAAGGCATCTACCCTCTATGAACACTGGACTGAAACGACAGACTGACACTGCCACTGATGGGTCACATCTAGGTCCACTGACCCAGAGAGGATACTCTAACTCAGAACTGATCAAACCCAAACTCTCTATGGCTCTCGAAGCAATAAAGGAATGAGAGGCACCGGGGTCCATCAAAGCATACACATCTGAACACCCAATGATGAGATTACCTGACACCACTGTGTTCGATGTGTTAGCCTCCTCCTGTGTCACTGTGAAAATCCGTGCTGGGGCTACCGGATTTCCACCTCGGGAACCTGCTGCTGAAGTAGAGGCTGCCCCTCTCCCTCTACCTCTGCCACTACTCTGAGGCATGACTGGAGCTACTGGCCGAACAACTGGCTGTACCACACTACCTGAACTCATCTGCTGGGATGGTGCAAAAGTCATCTGCGGACAATCCCGAGCAATATGCCCTTCCTGTCCACATCGAAAACAAGCTGTAGATCCCAATCGACAAACTCCTCCATGTGGTTTTCCGCATCGTCTGCATACTGGAGCTGTGCCAGAGCTTGAGCCACTACCTATTCCCAGACCTGACTTCACTTTACTCCAGAACTTACTCTTTGTTCCTTTTGCTCTATCCCATCTTTTACTGCCTGACGTGGGGGCTTTAGAACCCGAAGCCTGTGCCTTTGACTGTTTCTGAATATTGGCACTAGCTTCCATTTTCCTAGCTGCGTCCACTATGGTATGGAAACTCTCCTTTTCTGCTGGAAGAATCAAGGAAGCATACCTGGGATGCAGTCTCATAGTATATCTCCTTGCCTTCTTCTGATCAGTATCATAGGCTTGACCCACATACTGAAGCAAATCCAGGAATTTATCTGTGAATTCATCAACGCTCATCTCATCTGTCTGTCGCAACTGTTCAAACTCTATTACTTTCAGTTCCCTGGAACTATCAGGAAAAGCCCACCCTGCAAACTCATTTGCGAACTCTCCCCATGACATGCTATCCATTCTAGGCTCCACATAATTCTTAAACCATTCTCTGGCTTTCTTGCATTTTAATGTGAAACCTGCCATCTCAATGGCTCTCCTATCATCTGCTCCCAATTCACTGGTTATCATCTGAACTGCTCTGAGGTAATCAAATGGATCATCTCCCGTGTTGTATTTCGGAGCATCCAATTTCAAGTACTCCGTCATTTGTACTTTACCTCCAGATGAGCTAGGTGGATGTCTGTCAACAACAGGGGCTACTGGTTCTGGTGGTGGTACTGGTTCATTTGGCTCTAGGTGTGCTGCACTTGGATGGGTAGGGGAAGAGGGATACATAGGATATGGTGGATAGTAAGGATAAGGCATATATGGCATGTAAGGAGGATATGGCACAAAACTCGAGTACTCCGACATACCTCCCATCGGATACTCTGGATAGCCAAAACCTGAGGTCTGAGCGCCTCCCTGCGACTCTCCCATACCTTCCTCAAAGCTGCAAATACCCATGTTGTCATCTCTAGACTGATCAGTCTCCATAGCTTCCCTCCTTTCCTCTGATCTTCCTCCCCTAGCTGTTCCTCTTCTGCTATCGTCTACAGACCTTCTAGGGTCTATTGACATACCTTCCCTGCTAGATCTCTGAGACCTTGCCCTGGGCAATACAGGAGGACGAGCAGCTGGTCTCTCATTCTCTGGTGGGACTCCAGTCAATCGAGCTGATCAAACATAACACATAATCATGCTTACAAGCTAAACCATCAAACACACCCTTTGTCACCTAAGCATGCATCTCTACCCAAACCTTCATAAAACTTCTGTAAAATAGTAAAACATGTTTAAGATCTTCACGTACCTCCTGTAAACACGAAGATGAACCATCTGAACAAAGAAAAATAGATCAACTTCTCTTCAAACTCACTAAACTCTCAAACCTAAGCTTTTTGCTTCAACCCTTCAACACCTTGTGAAAACCAACAAAACAACACCCTTTTGCAGGAGCTGTAAAACATAGGAGACGTGGCCAAGCTTCTGGACAGGGTTTGGAGCCAACACCTGTCCAAAATGCTGACTAAGGAATGCTCAATAGTTGGCTAGCCAACTCAGCTTCGGCTGTCGAATCGCATGCAAAACCATGCAACATTCGGGGGCTGAACCTAAACTTCGGAAGCCAAACATTGGGCACTTTTGGCGGCCAAACTTGCCTTCGGCGGCTGAACAAGTCTCCCTAGACTTTTCTCTTCCAACCTCAAACCAACTCAAATCAATTCAACTAAAAACCTTAAAACACATCATACCACTGTAGGAAAACATAAATCTTACCCTTCTATAGCATTCCGACACCCCGGATTCCACCGGACGACAGGAATTCTGGTGCCGGATTCTAGCCGGGTATTACACTTCATCCTCATAACAACACTGGAACACCCCAAGGTGAAGTGCTCAGTCAGGTGGAAACCCTTAACTACCAACTTTTACAACTGATGCTTATAACTCTTTTAACTCTGTTGATACCATCCTGTGGGGAGGGATAGAGATTGGTCCAATTCCATGCATTACTTCTATTTTAAACTCTATCTCCCTGACAGGTGGTAGTCCTGGGAACTCATCTGGGAAAACATCTAAAACTTTCTAACAATGGGCACTGAGGCGGGCTCCCTGACCTGACTGCTATACTCTCTCTGAAGAGCTAGAACCCCTGACAACTTTTCCTGAACAACCTACGAGCCTATAGGGTTGATACTGAACCTCTAGGTATCCCTATTCTGTCCCCTCTAAGGACTACCTCTGATCCATCCTGACCTCTGAACCTGACTACCTTGTCTCTGCAGACTAGGTAGTACCACTGGTAGAAGAACCAATCCAACCTTAGAATGACGTCAAACAGTCAAATCTAGAACCGCTAGGTCAGCTGGAAGGCATCCACTCACAACACATACTCTGACTATACCGGCAGACTGACTCTGCCACAGATGGATCACACTTGGGTGCACTGACCCCAAGGGGATACTCTAACCCATAAGCTATCAACCCAACCTCACAAGGGCTTACAAGCAAATAAAGAAAAGAGAAACATCAGGGTTCATGAAACAAACACACCAGAACATACCAGAGTGAGATTACCTGATCCCATCGGGTTCGATGTGTTAGCCTCCTGCTGGGTCATGGCGAAGATCCGCGCTGGAGCTGATGGACCTTCCCCGCGGGAACCTGCTGAAGAAGGAGCTGTCCCCCTGTCTCCGCCTCTACCACTGCCCTGAAACATGACTGGAGTTGATGGCTGAGCCATACTACCTGGAGTTGTCTGATGGGACAGTGTCATAAAAGCTGCCTTAGGGCACTCTCGAGCTATGTGCCCCTCCTGGCCGCATCTGTAACATGCTGTAGTCCCAAACCGACAGACTCCCTTGTGCGGCCTACCGCACCTTGCACACTCTACAACCTCTGTGCCTGAGCTCGAGCCACCTCCTAATCCCAGACCAGACTTTATCCGATTCCAGAACTTGTTCTTCTTTGATCTTCTGAGACCTCTATCTCCCTTCTTACTCTTTGTGACAGCCTCGCTGAGAGGGGAGAGATTAACCTCACTTGTCCCCGGGGCTTGGAGACCCGAAGACTGTGCCACAGACTGCTTAACTGTCCCTTGGATAATGGCACTAGCCTCCATTCTCCGTGCCATATCCACTATAGCATGGAAGCTCTCCCTTTCTGCTGATTGAACCAACGAGGAATACCTGGAGTGAAGCTTCATAACATATCTCCTAGCCTTCTTCTGGTCTGTGTCAAGACCTTGTCCTGCAAACGGCAACAGCTCCAGGAACCTGTCCGTAAACTCCTCTACACTCATCTCTTCCGTCTGCCTTAGCTGCTCAAACTCAATCATCTTCAGTTCTCTGGAACTATTTGGAAAAGCCCATCCTGCAAACTCATTGGCAAACTGCTCCCAAGATAAGCTCTCCAACCTCGGGTCCACATAGTTTTTGAACCATTCCCTTGCCTTCTTGCATTTCAATGTGAACCCTGCCATCTGAATGGCTCTACTGTCACTTGCTCCCAACTCATCAGTTATCATCTTCACCGTTCTGAGGTACTCAAAAGGGTCATTTCCTGATTCAAACTTGGGGGCATCCAACTTTAGGTATTCTGTCATCTTTACTTTACCCCCAACCGATGAGCTAGGTTTGGGTATCTGGACATCAGGGACTATTGGTTCTGCTGGCGGTGGAGGAGGTGCAGCATTCCCTGGATTAGGGTTTGCTGGACTTGGGAAAAAGGGTGAGGATGGAAACATGGGGTATTGTGTGTACGGTGGGTAAAAGGGAGGGTAGGGCATAAAGGTGGGATATGGGTTATAGCTAAAGAAAGCCGACGTACCTCCCATCGGATACCCTGGCCCTTGCGGGTAGGGTGGATACTGTGGTGGAACAAAGCCCGAGGCCTGAGTGCCTCCTTGGGACTCTCCCATATCCTCCACTGACCTACTCATGCCCAAACTGCTATCTCTTCTCTGATTATCCTCCTCTGTTTCCATCACATCCGCTGACATAACTTCATGAACTGATCTCCTCCGACCTACATCAAAAGACCTTCTAGGGTCCCTTGCTGTACTTTCCCTGATCGTCCTACAAGATCTTGCCCTCTGCAGAGCAGGGGAATGGGCATCCATGCCCTCATTTTCTGGCGGAGCTCCAGTCAATCTAGCAGATCGACGAGTTCCTCTCATCTTAACTTCTGAAAATATAACATAGCACATAAACATAAGCATCATACGGCTCATGTGGAAACACATGAACCCGCATCACATACATATCATAGCATTAATGCACATGCTCATCATCATGGCATTTCACATCATTATACAAGACAGGACTCCATATCCTATCCTAGTGGACATGATCTCCTATTGTGCTTGCCCTACTATAACCTCTATGAGCCCGACACACTATAGGTCCGACCATGTGAACTTAGGGCTCTGATACCACTCTGTAACGACCCGAAAATCCGGACCGCTACCGGCGCTAGGATCCAGATCGGCATAAGGCCGTCGGGACCCATAGCAAGCCTACTATGCATCCTGTACAGCTGGTATAATCCCAAACATGATCAAACATTTTCATAAATCATTTAAAACTTTACCTTTAACCAGTTTGACCTGCGTATGCACTATGACTGAGCTCATAGAACCCTTAAGGTCAGCATACCCTACGTCAAACTCGGTCCATCACATGAACAACATAAAATAAAACTCATGTACAAAGGGATTATCCAACTTGGGCCAAGCACAATACTATAACTCTGAACATATAACATAAAGTCATATTACAATATAACTCTTTTACATCCTTACATAACTTTACATTACATCATGTCCACTACTATTCTATTACATATACATGACCATGGACGTAACCTGCTGATCTCCTGACTATCTCTGACCCTGCAAACCTGGGGTTAGGGGAGAGGGGTGAGCTAAAAAGCCCAGTGAGCAGAAACCACAAAAGAAAACAGTTCATTTTAACGTATGCTATCATGGAATGCATCACAACACAAACACATCACATCAAGGATGAATCTGTCACCAATAGCCCTCTACATATCAATCTCGTACCATAACAAGTCAACAATACTCTATGCCAGGGGCGATACGGCCACGCCTGGACTCCACATACTCTATGCCAGGGGCGATACGGCCACACCTGGACTACTCATGCTCTATGCCAGGGGCGATACGGCCACACCTGGACTACTCATCTCATATCATATCGTACATGCCATATCATATCATTTCATATCATGTCATAACATACTGAGGGCTAGAGGATCATCCAGTATCCATCCACATCATTGTCATCGTATTATGCAATGCATCATATTCGTGAATTCTAATGCAAACAACCTATTACATAACATGGTATTCATGATGCATGAACATGCTTGAACATGCTGAAAACATTTGATTTAAAACATAAGGGTTAGTTCCACTCACCTCTGTCTAGCTCTGGACTAACTCTGAAGCAGCTAACACTGCTGAACACCTCGGTTCCTCGGGTCCGATCCTACACAGGTGGACTCCAGTGAGGTGCCAAACATACTCTAAACAACTCATAAACAACTACCCAAAAACCCCCTAAAGCATCACTTAAACATGCATAGAAAACACCCAAGAAAAGGCTGGACAGGGCACTTTCGGCGGCACCTTTGGCGGCCGAAAGTCCCAGACAGAGACGAAAGTCAGGCAAGTTCGGCGGCCGAAACTGCCAGACAGAGACGAAAGTCTCCTTTCGGGGGCAAGCTTCAGCAGCCGAAAGGCTGCCTCCCCAGCCATGTTCGGCGGCCGAAAGTCCTTCGGCTGCCGAACCTGGTTTCTGCCAAAGGGCAGAAACTTGGCTCCCTTTGCACATTTTGCCTCCAAACCTTCCAAACATGCATTAAACCTATTCTACAACACACCAACACAAGCATACATGTCCCTAGGGGCCTCAAACCATCATAAACCCCATCTACAACACATCAAGCATTCACATTGTTCATGAACATACATTTATACCCATAAACATAACCATAACCTAAACATGCATTCTAACCCATAGATCTTGCATAAAACTTACTTAAAACATGCAATGAGCTTAAGATCGGCTCTTACCTCTTGAAGATCGAGAGACACGACCAAAAACTCGGAGTTGGGAGAGATTGGGTTATTGAACCTCCAAGCTCCAAAACTTTGCTCAAAAGCTTAAATCTTCAAAACAAAGTTAAAGCAAGTGAAAAACTTGAAAAATCTAGAGGAAAAACATCAAAAATGGGTGAGGGACGGCGGAGAGCTCACCTTGGCCGAAAATGGGGAAAAGGTCGCCCGTTTTCGGCTAAGGGACCCTTCTATAGTGGCTGGCCAGACCACGTTCGGGGGCCGAATGTGCCTCCGCATGCATGCCATGTTCGGCGGCCGAACCTGGACTTCCCTCACTTATGCTTTCGGGGGCCTAACGTGCCTCCAAAACACATGCATGTTCGGCGGCCGAACTTGAGGTTCGGCGGCCGAACCTGAGTTTTCCTCAAATGCTATTTTCATGCAAAAACTCATTTTCTTTCATGCTTAAAACATAAAACACATTAAAACTGTAAAAATCATTTTAGAAATCACATTTTACCCCTCTAGAAGACTCTGGCATCATCAAAATTCCATATTCCAATGGAGATTCCGCCGGAAGGTAGGGATTCCGATGCCGGAATCTAGCCGGGTATTACAATAGTAGTGGACATATAATATCTTATGGATTAGAATTGTGCTTCGCCCTAATAATAATTTTATAATCCCGGTTTACATGATCTTTATGTAAAAGTTTTATGTTTATGTTATATTGAACCAAGTTGAGGCATGTATGTTGACCATACTGGAGCATTTGATGAGGGCTCTAGTATGGGTTTTATGTTTTCAGTTTATAATATATGCGCAGGTTTAGTTTGGTTTCATGAAATGTTTAAGTTTTTATGTTAATGTAAGATCATGTATAGGATTTTATCAGGTACATAGGATGTATAGTAGGCTTGCTACGGGTTCCGACGACCTTAAGTCGATCTAAATCCTAGCGCCAGTAGCGATCCGATTTCCGAGTCGTTACAATTCAGAATATTAATGACAATATCTATGTTCTTGACCTCTCATATGAGATGAAAATTTTCGAAACGTTTAACGTGGTGGATCTATTTTAGTACTACCCTGCTGATGACAACTCGAGGT
Organism: Manihot esculenta; assembly: GCF_001659605.2. Lineage (NCBI taxonomy): Eukaryota > Viridiplantae > Streptophyta > Magnoliopsida > Malpighiales > Euphorbiaceae > Manihot > Manihot esculenta. Next base: position 26,149,883 of record NC_035162.2, read on the forward strand.
CGAGTTCTTTACAAGTGGAAGGGAATGACATGGAGCAACTACCCTTGGACTTTACGGCAGACTTGGTCGGGCCTAACTTTTGTTGCCGACGTCTGATGGAGACCCACGATAGCTTTTTAGAAAGGAAATTTCGAGATGCACGACTTTCAAAAGTGTGATGAGGGCTATAGGTCTCGTCATAAAGTTCGATATGGAAATTCCATCGTTTAGGGGGTCAATTTTGCATTTTAATTATTTTATTGGATATTTTGGATATTTTCGTAATTTTGCATATTGGGTTTTCCAATTTTTGAGGAATTTTAATAAGACTTTTCATTTTCTATCCTATATTTTCTCTTATTTCGTCTTAACCAAACAATATTGATTAATAGTCCTTTATTAAAGTTATAAGCATGTATTACAGCCGTTGAAAGGAAGAAATATGTGGCCAAAAACCAATAAGCCGAGAGTTGTTCCTCCTATTGCACACAAGGCTTCCGTTAGACCAAAAAGGGTTAGGAGGAAAGATAAAAATGAACTAAAGAAGATGTATGGTCAATTGAGCAAAACGAGCAGAGAAATGAAATGCAGTAGATGCCACCAAACTGCACACGACATAACTAGATGCAAACAACCTACATCCGAAGTGTGGCTATGCAAACAACCTACATCCGAGGTATGGTAGCCACAAGTGTTTTGAAATGTCATTCTTAAACTACATTAAAATTAAAAGATAAGTATATCTTTAAAATAATCAATAAAAAGTTTATACATATCTATTTTTCTAACTATAAAATATGTGAAATGATATATTTAATTTTGTAATATGTCTTTTTAATTATATTTTTATCATAAATAAATAATGAATAAATAATATATATATATATATATATATATATATATATATATATATATATATATATATATATATATATAATTGGATTTTAAAATAACTTGATAGAGATCGACGGGTGTAACTATTAAATTTATATATGAAAGATTGACAAGTGATACAATTAACCCTACCTATTCTTGATAAGTGGCATTAATATATTTATAATTTTTTTATATATTTATAATTTTATTTTTATATAAAATAAAATTAATGAATATATAATAAATATAACTTATTATTTTTTAATCACTATTAATATATAATTTTTTGATTTTTTATTACTTTCTAATATAATAAATATAATTTTTATTAATATTTATTATCATATTATATGAATTTTGATGTTCTACTATTTTTTAATATATTATATAATTAATATTACAATAAAAATTTTATTGTATTTTTATTATTAAAAAACTTTATTATATATATATTATTTGATAATAAATATAATTTTTAATAATATATTTATAAACATTGAATAAAAATCATATAAAAAGATGTTTGAATAAAAAAAATATTCTTACCATATAGCAATAATTTTATAATAAAAAACCATATAAAAAGTTTTTACTATCTCACAGTATTATTATTTATTTATTTGATCATTTTATAAAATCATAACTAATATAATTTAATTAAATATATACAATCAATTAAAATTATTATAAAAAATATTAACTGTGATAAAAATAAAAAATAATTAAATAATTAATATAACTAATTATATAAAATATTATGACATTAAAATTTTATTAATTTAAATAATTATAAAAAATTAATAAATATAAATAATTAAAGTATAACAAAAACTAAAATTATAAATATATATAATTAAAGTATAATAAAAAATAAAATTGCGATTCTAATATTTTAAATCAAAGTGTTACAAATATTAAGCAACCAAATCATTAAACTTAAATTATAATTTATTATAATAATAATTGTAATAATTTTACTCTCTTCACTTTTCATAAAAATGTAATATTCATTATTCATTTCATATACAATTCATAAGTACAATATCTATTTCTTATATTTTTTCACAGCTCTCTTTTCTATTTTAAAGTGACTCGTATTTTAAAATTTTTCTTTCTTATTATTCTTTTAGTATTTAGCATGTGATGCATGGTTGCACAACTCTTTACAGTCAAGTCATCCATGTTGCTTAAATTGAAATTAGACGATGAGTCATCTAGACATTTTGAAGAAATCATTCTATTTTTTTCTCAATAGTGAAATATATTTATATTATGGTTATTGTAAATTCATTCATACTATTACAAAGTGATATACTAGGTTTTACTACTGAAAAACTTGACATACTTGAAGGGTATTGCTACAAGTCATTTTTTTATCTTACAATTTTATTTTTCTCATTTCATTTTTGTACAGAAGTGTCTTACGGGTCTAGAAAACTCCATATTATTAAAGTATATTTAATTTTGATTGAATTGGACCTTTTCGATTTAGCCAATAATCTCTATGTGCATTGTAACACCTCGAATATTCAGATTAAGAATAATATCATTTTCAGAAAGTGAATAATATCACCCAAAAAATACCTAATATTTTATTTTTCACCCATAAATAATACTATTCAAAATATATTAAATAATTAAATTGAAAATAAACTAAGTCAATTAGAATGGTAAAAAAAAAATTAATGAAAAAGAATCAATCTATTACTTAATTCGTATTATTGAAATTAATTGATATTATTGAAAACGATAGAGGTTATGGAGAACCTGATATGGATATTGACTTTAATCAAATGACTGTGACAAGTGTAAGATGGAAAATCTATGGGTTAATGCAGATAGAAAGAACCTTGGGTAAAATGTTAAAAAATTTAATATTTTATAAAGAATTAGTTTTAGCTAGGGCAGAGCATATTTCGGTTTGAATCGAAAAACCGAACCGAACCGATTGATTTCGGTTTATCGATTCGGTTAGTTGGAACGTCGGTTTGGTTCGATTAATATATTTAAAATTATTCGATTTTCGGTTCAGTTCGGTTTAAATATATTAAATAACCGATCAAACCGAAAAAAATGATTTAGTGGCTAGGCCCAAGCCCAAGCCCGAGCCTGAGCCCTTCCCCTGGCCTCTCGTACCCAACCCAGCACCCCAAACCCCTCCATTCCTTTTGGCCCTAGGCGTTCTCCACATTCTCCAATCTCCCGATTCCCCCCCGAACCCCTATTCTCTCGATTATTCCCCCTGGCCTCTCCACACTCTCATAGTCGAATCCCTAACAAATCAATCATCAAATCCCATTAATCTCTTTCTCTTTCACGTCGATCGTCAATATCTTTCTCGTCGACCATTGACCGTCAACCATCAACCTCTTTCCTGTAGATTTGCTGGCCGCCGACCGTCAACTGTCTGTCCTCTTTCAGTATCCTCTTTCCCGTCGATCTGCTGAACGAAGTCACGAATCGCTCCCTATCTATCTCTTTCCCTCCCTCCCTATTGATTTGCTGAGTTTCGCCGCCCACATGAGCGCAGCTGCTACATGGATCAGAACCAGACCATCCTAAATTTGACGGATTGTCGAGGCTGTCTCTGAGTTTAAGCATCACGGCGGCATCCTCGCTCTGCTGAGAGAGCACAAAAGAGACAAGACAGAATAAGGAAAAAAGGAACAACGGTAGGATCCAGATGGTTTGGTTTTTAAATGTGAAGTTTCTATTTTTTTTTTATTCTTGTGTGGTGTTGTAAAATTAGGTTCAATGTATAAATTTTAAGCTTTTTCTGTAGGGATTTAGCAACTTCAGTGGTTGGTGCAATGGTGTTATAGAAATTTCTTGCTATTTAATTTACAGAAACTAATAATTCCTTTGCAGATTTCGATTTGAATCGAATCGAATCGAACTGAACCGATTTTTATCGGTTCGATTTGGTTCGATTATATCTTCATAGTCGGTTTTTTCAGTTTTTTCGATTTTTAAAATTTTAACAATTCGGTTTTCGGTTTTATCGGTTCGAAACCGAACCGACCGATTGCACAACCCTAGTTTTAGCCAATGGATATATAACACTTGACTTAATTCTAATTATCCCCTCCTTAAAGAAAGTCTAGAAATTTCAAAAAAGAGACGGAGAAACTCCATCTTCTTCCCATTTCTTCTCTTCACTGACATTTGAAGAGAGAAATTTTTCCATCATTTCTTCTTCATTTCTTTATCAATTTCTTTCAAATTTCTACCCAAAATCAATTACCCATTACACCCAAATCCTTTTTCTAGCTAGTAATTCAATAACAAAGAGAAATCAAGAAAAAATCAAAGGTGAATAGTGCCAAAGAGTTGAGAAATCAAAGGTATGATATGGGTTTTGTATTATAAGTGTTTCTTACCATTTTCTATATAATTTTTCATGGAGAAATGGAATTTATTGGATTTGTTTAATTATTATTTATGAAGAGCAATTTGAATAGGGATTAGGAAATTCAAAAGGAAAGGAAAAGGAAAAGGGAAAGGGGAAGAAAAGGAATAATTAAAGAGAATATTTAGTAGCAAAAGGTTTGTGCTCAACTTCCTGAATTAACTTTGAATTTTTCAATTATGTGAGATTTGAACATTTGACATCTATATAAATTTGAATCAAATAAATATATTTGTGTTGATTGAGTTAATTAATAGATGAACAATGGACTAATTTGATAAAAAGAAACCTTAGAGTAATTTATCTTAAATGACCAAAATTTAAAGTATTAGATTGAATGTGAATCTTCCTTCTTTTCATGTTAAATTGTAACTAGAAATAAACCTAATGAGGTTAAAAACTAGTTGGACTAATAAAATTTTGAAGGGAGAAAATTATTGTGGCTAAATTTTAATGAACCATTTGAAAATATGCTTAAGTTGTATATGAAGTATATTTGAGAAATTGGATATATTTTATTTAAAGTTAAATGTTAAAAAAATATCAAAATGAAACTATAAAGATTAAAAATTAAATTGAAATTGAAAATTATGAGACTAAGTTAATGTATTACAAATATATATTAAATAACTATTTTTATAAATGAGAATAATGAATGGTTATACTTTTGAGTTAATATAAAATTTGACAAGCTATAAAGGATAAAATTATAAATTGTAAAGTTAAGTTAAAGTAATTGAGTTATAAATTGAATGACATGTTAAGGGGATTTGAAGAAATTTTTGGAATAAACGAGAAACTTAAATAAGATAATAGGAATTGAATTCAAATTTAAAAGTAAAATGAAAATTCAACTCATTGTATTAAATGTGGTACGAGAATTTAATAAATTTATATGGTGGAAAATGATGTTTAATATAAATATTAAGAGTTAAATGTAAAATGGCTAAAATTATAAAAGTGTAAAAGTAAATTTGTGAAATTAAAATAATTTATAAATTTAAGTCTAAATACTTTATTGTTAAATGATAAAAATAATTAAAGGTGAAAAAGAAATATAAACTTAAAAAGATAATAATAAATAATAAAAACTTTATACGGTCAAATGATAGAGATGTGAAATTAAAGTATATTAAAGGATTTTCGTATGAAATAAATTATTTGTTAAAGATTTAATAGATTTAACGATATTAAAGTAAATAACATATAAACAATTATATTTATAAGATTATAGACAAAGCTAAGGTAAGGGTATTAGAAAGTTATAATAGTTGAATTAGCAAAAAATATATAAAAAGAATATGAATAATATCTTATACTTTAAAGATTTCTAATAAAGTTAAAAAAAAGAAAAATTGCATATGTATATGCAAAATGAAACATATATAGTCTGACTATTTAAGGACAATTGTATTTAAATAATTTAAGGATTTTAAAAGTATATGCAAATAATGGATACGATAGAAATTTGCTCATGCATAAAATGATATGATTTACATGAAACATGTCATATGTGATATGGAATAAATAAACTGACTGTGTGGTTGTCGAAACCGATCAAAAATAAATTTTTTAGTTATCTACAATTTTACAACTATAGATAGTGGTAAAAGAATCAAATTCACATAGAATTGGTACTTACTTATTTTTCTTATCAAGACTAAATAAATAAATTGAAAATAAAATAAAAAGGGGGGTTTTGAGATTGATGAACTAAACTAGAATTAAAAATAGCAAAGCAAAGCAAATAATAAAGTAAAGAGAATTCAATAATGAGAAAAGCCTAGTTGAAGAGTTGGATCCATTTCAGTTGTTGGGATTGATCATTAACACTTATATTCTTTTATTTGACTCAATAAATTAGTTATGGAGGTGATGGACGCTTCTCATCTCCATATCCCTCATTAATCATTGATTAACTAGGGAACGTACTCTAATTCATCACTAATCAACAAGTTGCCAAGGAACGTCCTTAGGGCTTTTAGCATCTAACAACTGTTAATTGCATTAAAAAATAGAGAGACTGTAACGACCCGGAAACCGGACCGCTACCGGCGCTAGGATCCAGATCGGCTTAAGGCCGCCGGGACCCGTAGCAAACCTAACATACATCCTGTATACCTGTTAAATCCCATACATGATCAAACATAACCATAAAAATTTTGAACTTTTTCATTCATTCACCAAGCTTAACCTGTGCATGCACAGCTCATAACCATAAACATCAAACCCCACACTGGAGCCCTCATCAAATGGTCCAATGGGGTAACATATCATACATAAAGCCTGGTTTACATAAACATCGTTAAAACATTTCATTAAAAAGATCATGTACCAAAAAGGGATTAACAACATACTAGGGTCAAGCACAACTCTAAACCTCATTAAACATCATTATATTACATTACTGTACTGTACTTTACATTACATCATTTTCATGTGCACATCTAGCTATTACATAAAGCATGACTTCTTATTCTTGCTGACCTCCTGATTCTATCCCGTACCTGCAACCTGGGGGATTAAGGGAATGGGGTGAGCTACTAGAGCCCAGTGAGTAGAATAATAAAAATATTTAAAACATATGCTACCATGGAATGCATCACATCACAGACAAAACACATCAAGGATGAACTTGTCACCAATAGCCCACTACACATTCCAATAGTGCCAGGGGCGTAGAATGGGCCTCACTAGTCTTTCTCTTACATTAACATATCATAACATTCCAATATGCCAGGGGCGTAGAATGGGCCTCACTGGTCTTTCATACCGTATCATCACTATCTCATATCATATCATAGTGCGGCTAAAGGATCATCCAACATTCATCCACATCAACAACATAATATGCAATGCAACATATTCGTGAATTCTAATGCAAGCACCCTAATATATCTCATGGCATTCATGATGCGTGAATCATACTAAAACTTTCATTATTTACTTTGAAACATAAAGAGTCATTCTACTCACCTCAGGCTAGCTCTGACAAGACACTGAAGCAGCTGTCTCACTGCTGCGGTCCTCGGTTCCTCAAGTCCGAACCTACACAGGTGGACTCAAATGAGGGACCAAACATACATGAACATGACTCTAAAATACTCCCCAAAAACCCCCTAAAACACCTTAAAACAATCATAGGAATCATGCAAAGGAAGGCTGAATAGGGCACTTTCGGCGGCAGGTTCGGCGGCCGAAAGTCCCTCTAGAGCCGAAACTCAGCCACTTTAAGCAGCACCTTCGGCGGCCGAAAGTCCCTTCCAGAGACGAAACTCATGCATGTTCGGCGGCACCTTTGGCGGCCGAAACTCCCTTTCAGAGCCGAAAGTCCACTTTCGGGGGCAAGGTTCGGCAGCTAAAGGCTTGCCTCCACAGGCAGGTTCGGCCGCCGAAAGTCAGGTTCGGCCGCCGAAAGTCCCTTCGGCTGCCGAACCTGAGTTCTTCCAAAGGGCAGAACTCAGCCTCCACAATGCACATTTGCCTCCCAAACCATTCAAACATGCATTTAGCTATTCTACAACATGCATACACAAGCAAATAAGCATTTAGGGGTCTCAAACTATCTTAAACCCCAACACAAACACATAAAGTAACTCTAACAACAAACAATAATCAAAAACTCAACATTAACCCTAACAACATTCAACTAACTTAAACATGCATTTCTACCCCAAAAACTTTCATAAAACTTGTTTAAAACATGAAATGAGCTAAGGATCTACTCTTACCTCTTGGAGATCGAGAGGGGAGGCGATCTAAACTTGGAGATGGGAGAGATCTAGCTCCTTGGGCCTCCAAGCTCCAAAACTTGATCTTAGCTCCAAAACTCTTCAAAACCAAGTTACCACTTGTTAAAACTTGAAAGATTTGAGGAAAATCATCAAAATCAACCATGGGGGAGCATGGACTCACCGTTGGCCGAAAATAGGGGAGAAAGCTCCCCCGTTTTGGCCATGGAGCCCTTTTATAGGGGCTGGCCAGACTACCTTTGGGAGCCTAAAGTGCCTCCAAAACTCATGCAAGTTCGGCGGCCGAACATGAGGTTCGGCGGCCGAACCTGGGCCACTTTCGGAAGCCTAACTTGCCCCCTTAAACTATCCCATGTTCGGCGGCCGAACTTGAGGTTCGGCGGCCGAACCTGGAAATGCCTCCATGGTCTTTTCCATTCAAAACTCAGTTTCTTTCTTACTTAAAACCATATAATACATGAAAACATTTTATAAAAACATGACTTTGCCCTTCTAGAGGTTTTCGACATCCGAGATTCCACCGGACAGTAGGAATTTCGATACCGGAGTCTAGCCGGGTATTACAGAGACCTAATTCTAGCTACCCTAACATAAGGTGATATTGCTAGATCATGCAATCTCCTTGGTTTTTATGCCAAGATTTACTTATGTTTGAGTAATTCAAGCAATTATGGACTTATAATCACTCAAACTAACAATTTGTCACTTTGCAATCAAGAATCAACAAAGCAATAATAAAATTAAGCATGAAATTGCATGAATATTGATAAATAAAAGATAAACATCATAGGTTCAGGTCTCCCAATCCATAAACAACTTGAAATTTCACCTAATCTTCAACTAGAAAAAGGGGTTTCAACCACTCATGGCTGACACTAACAAGGAAACAAAGAAAGAAAACAAGAAAGAGAAGAGGAAGGGCCGGTGGCTGGAGCGTGCGGCTGCTGGAGGAGTTTCTGCTGAAGATGATAATGATCCAAAGATACTTTGGTTGCTAGTTTGCTGTCCTTTTATAGCTGAAGAGGTTGCCTTAAGTTTCCTTGTTGAGATGGAGTTCTCTTTCCTATTTGGAGTTGGATTCTTGGAAGGCAATTGTATATTCTTGAGATTTAGCTCCCTAAATATGTAGGATAGAATGCTGAGGTGTATTATTGACTTGCTGAGCTGTCCTCACGTGTTTGGAGAGAAAAAGACTTCTTGAAGATTTGAAATTCGAATTTTCCACAATCTGCTGTCTGCTATCCCAAGTGTTGTTTGCCCGGGTTGTTTGGGCAAACAGCTCGGTCAAACAGTTTGTCTGGGCACTGTCTGCACACTACCTTTGTCCTGTGGGTCTGTTTGCCCAGTTTGTTTGATCAAACAATCTGGTCAAACAACAAATTATTCTTCTCCCATTTCAGCTGCAACTTGATTTGGAAAAACCAGGCTTGCTCTCTTTTACTCTCTTTTGGGTAGATTTAAGGTCATTTTTACCAAATTATCCTTTTACTCCATTTTCTGCAAAATAAGATCAAAACCACAAAATTAGGTAGAAAATATGTAAATTAACATAAATAACAACATGAAAAATAGGTCTAATTTTGGCTTGGTCATAAACATATTGAAAAGAAATACATGAGCTACAGTGTTATCGTTTAATTGAAGATAAAACATATGTTAATAAAAAAAATGTAAGCATGCTTGTAAGGAAAGAATAATAAATGGTAATTCTTGGCCTTAGTAAATTTGCTGGGGTCATAATTAGTATAAAGGTATAACATGCCATATACAGATTTAGCAGTACTACACTGCAGACTATACAGATTTCAGTACTCAATATAGGGTTACCTTAGAGTATCAACTTTCAAGCCCTATTGTTTCGGCACTTGGTGCCCTATATTTACGGCTTCCCTTGGTTGACTTTATAATCCTATTAAAATTTATAATGGTCAAAACTAAAAGATTTATAATGAGTGAAAAACAATAGAATAGTTATAAAGTTTGATTAAAAAAAAAAAAAGAATAGTTATAAAGAATAATTATTTAAGAGGCATATATTTTAAAAATTTAATATTTTGTACAAGAAATTTCTGGATAATATATAGAATAAAATTTATTTATTGAATTAAAAGAAATATTTTTGATATTATTGATTTTTTATTTAAATAGTTAGAGTACTCATATTTCTAAACTTAAAATAAATACTTTATATAGCTTAGCATTTTAAAAAAATATGAGAAATATTTAAAATTTAAAGAAATTAAAATAAAAGGAATATTATTAGGTTATTAATTTATTCATAAGACCGAAAGCAATTATTATATAGAATAAAAGTTATAGTAAAATATAAAACAAATAATGTTTCTATTAAATATATGAAATAAGTTAGAATGTAAAGTACATGTTTGAAATTAATTATGAATTTCTATTAAATTTATGGATTGTATAACGTGCATTATTATTTTAACTTAAAAGAGATTAAGATAAAGATACTTTTAAGTCAAACTGTGAGTTGTTATGAAAAAATTATTTAAAAAGATATTTAAAATATTTTTAAATAATATAGTATGCTATATGCTATAGTTTTAAAGTTAAATTTTATTATTATTATTATTGGCTAAACTACCAATTTAAGGGAAATTATCATATAATGTATCAATTAGTATAAAGAATATGGTAAAGTATTTGACAATAATTATATGTAAAAAGTTCTATGTTATATTATGCTAATTGAATAAGACAATTTAGTAATTGGTTTAAATAATTTACTTGATTGGATTCTAAAAGAGAATTACATATATATTTCATTTAAGTTTTCTTAATAGATCAAATATATTCTTTTTTTTTTTACATTGTACTTTAAAAATAATTTAGCAAATTTTCAAATTTCCTTTGCAGAGTATTTTATAAGAAAAGTTGAGCACTACTAAGTAATTTACTTAGTGTATAGAAATTTTTGTTTCCTCGCACAGTTCATATATAAGAAGTAGTTAGCAAGATCTGTATCAAACCCAAAGAGTTACATCATCATATCTTTGGATGTAATTTTGGATATTTTATACAAGTTAGTTTTATAAAAATAACATGTACGTGATAGATGGATGATGTAAATTTTTTATATATATAGTTGTAAATTAAATGTGTTCAGATAATTTTATTTTAGTATAAATATATAGTTATTGGTATGAAATTTTTGTGTTGAGATTAATGAGATGATATATAAAGTGTTTATTTTGAGTTGAAAATTGTGTTGCTATTGAAAGAAGTTTGAGAGTTAAGGTTAGAATTTATAGAAGTGTGATTTTCCTATTAAGTGAACTATCTTGTTAAGATGAAGTTTATAGAAATGTGATTTTACTTAATTTAAGTTTGGAGCTTATTCTCTTCTCTAATGTTGGAAAAAGTGTTTGATATAAATGATAATCGGGAATAATGTATTAAAGAAATATTTTATCAATGGATCAAGTTGATTTAATTATAAAAAGAGATTTATATCCAACATAAATTAACAAACTTCTTTGACTATCCATCTTTATGTATTGTGAAGGAGAAATCAAAATATATACTATGTATCCAAAAATTCTACGAGGGGAAATTTTTGGTTCATGACCATAATCAAATTATAGTAAGCATAACTTGTACTAACTTGTTGGCATAATACAAATAGTAATGTCGTAAATAAGATATCTTGTTCCCATATAGAAGTAGAAAGATTTATTTGTATGAGCAATAATCAATCTATTAATTAGAGGCATTCAATAAATAATATTGCTAAATCATTTTGTATATGAACTTGTGCAACTGACTTTTCAATAGTTATTCTAACTGACATACAACAATCATTAAAAGATCAAAATATAAATTCAAAAACACTATCAAGGTGAATTATTTTGATTGTATAATATAAAAATTATACTCTTAGTCGAATTATTTGAGCAAAAAATCTCACAAATGCTAGGTTGTGAGCTAATAACAAATAAATATGTGACCATTTTATAGATGCGTCTATCAAAACCATAAAATCTGAATTGTCCTGATGATAGATGAATGGATCTATATATATCATCTTGAATATGTTGTAGAAATGTAGGGATCCATTTCCTATCTTAACTAGTGATATTTTAACAAATCAATTTTCAACTCGTGAGAATTCTTTGAATCGAAGAATCTTTTGAATTCTCAATAATTCTTCGATTCATAATTGATAGTGATGGCTTAATAAGTCATGCCAAATAATAGAAATATTTAAATCAATAATTTTTTAGTTTATTGCAACATATGTTTTAATTACACCAATATTTATATAACACAACCAAAAAGAAAAAATGGGTAAGTTCTCTAGAACACATTGTTTACTCAATATAATAGTTATGATATATATTCAATATTTTTTTCATTCGCAGTCTCAATTATTCATTACAATAAATATTTTTAAAATTCAATAAATTTCTTAGGGACTTAATAGAAAATAACGCCTCATTTATGATAAGTTTGGTTAATAATATGGTAAATGATGCGAATATAGGAGCCAAACATATAAGCAATGGAAAGAAGCGAATATCACATTGCTTCTTGGACTAATAACAATGTCTCCTGCAAAGAAAATCAAGGTACTGTCTCAACATTTAGCACAACAAGTTGTTTGCGAAGGATAGAACGCATGTGAGGAAAAATCCAAGTTGACGACACATGAAAATCCATGAGATAAAGTGTTCGTGAATACTGATTGTAGCACACTTGTGGCCACATAGCATGTTGGGCTCGAATTGCACTTAGACCTTTTTTTTTTAATTTTATATTTTATTGGACTTGTTTTAAATTAATTAGGCTAAATTATAGTAATAAAGATCGTGCAGCCCATTGAGTGTAGTAATTCTCCTAGTCTATCTAGGAAAATGATCTTTATTGTAATTCATGGTTGGAAAAGATTTGACTATTTGATCAAGAATCCTTTTTACATTGAAATAAATCCTTTTACTAATAGAATTAAGGTTTTAGGAGACTATAAAAACTCCTCTAAGTGGAAGCCATGCCCAACTCTTGTTTATAAATAATTATCTTCTTTAGTTCATAAAATTCTAATAAGAATTTTATTTAACTTAATGTTGCATCAAGAATTGGTATCTTATCGAGGTTAGTAACTTCGTAGCGATTTCATTCTTATTTTCTTATTCGATTATCTATGTTCTTATTTATTCTTTATTCAAGGGTATAGTAGAATGCTTGAGAATTAAGCTTGGCATGTGATTTGTTATTATTGTGTCTTAGGTTTTAGATTATATTATTAATCTGGGGTTCTGCATCAATTAGTATCATAGCATAGCTCATAGATAAATTTTAATTTCTCTATCTTGATTGTTATTTTTTTCAATTTCAATTTCATAGTTATATTTATTGTTATATTCATTTCGTTTATTTTATTCGCTTTCTTATTTTGGTAGCTTATTTATTATTTTGTTTACTACGTTTTTTTTTAGATTTGGTGTTATCACAAGTTTTAGTAAGAAAAAGAAAAAGAAAAAAGAATTAGATTTGAAAATTCGTGAAAAAAAAAAAAAACTTCTTGAAAAATCGTCTTTGAGGTTAAAAGCTAGGAAAAGGTATACTTTGCAATCTGTTTAAGATATATCTTTGATGAAATTATTGATTTGAGTTGTTGGTAGTATCACACGCCTAAATTTGTTGGTTTTGAGTTTTTTTTTTTTTTTTTTTTTTAAGTTTTGAGCTTTCAAATATTGGGTATTAGTTATAGGTTCAATTTTGACTTCCACTAGCAAAATTCATTTTATTTTTGGATTAATATTTTCTTTTAATTCTTGTAATCTTTGTTTTGTTTCATTTATTGGCATTATATATATATATATATAGAATGATATAGTTGCTACATATTACTCATAAAATTGCATCTTTAGTATATTTACTACCATCTTCTGCTAATATTTTTATTGCATGCGTGTTTGTTTCTAAATTTTTATATTATATTTCTTTTGTTTTCCCACACTTCTTTTCGTAAAAGAGTTGTGTTCATAACCAACTATCACAATTTCGCAGATACTCAAATATCTTACGTGATAGTTTATTTGATAAGAAAAATCGAAAAATCTTTTATTTGTAATAGTTATAGATAAACTACAAATCTTTTAAATATTATTATCTTATACTAATAATTAATATTAATAATAATAACATCTTTGTTATTATTAATTATACTAACGAGCTTTTAGCCTATTAATATAACATACACATCAATAACATTCTTTTGTGCGTGACCTAATAGGCTCAGTCCCATAAGGCCTATAAATTATAAGCGGCCTCTAGCAAGATATTATGACTACCTAACTAATATGAGGATCGATAGTCCGATAAAACCTAATAAATAGAACATGTATTAATCTTTTTGTCACACGTTATCTAGTTTGAACATAAGTCATGGTCAATGTCAAACTTATAATGTTCAAACTTGTGATTTCTCGATCTCTAAGTAGACGGATAAAATCAAATGATATTGATCACACTATAAATTCATTTGAGCATGGCCATGTATTTCTCAGTCTCACTTATCGAGGGGCCCAGAAGATATCTCTCTCAAAGTGAGGGACAAATTATATCTTTATTGTTCAATATCCTCTACATAATTTCTAATGCTCAATCATAACCTTTATGATTGTCCGATTAAAGATAATATTTGGTTATGCCAAAACATAACAGTCCTTATGTTGGAAACTATGACAATCTCAAGTTAAAGGATTAAGACATAACTACTTTGAAATTCACTTATGATAATAACCTATATAGTGATCTCAATGTGGGTCCATCCAATACTTTGTTCTCTAACAAGTATCTATGATTATTGAATTATATCAACATATACATAATCATCTCATGATTATTAATCAATAACCATACTAGTTATATTTTATTATTATCAACATAATAATAAGTAATCAAGGATGTTAATCATTATTATGTAACACGCAAACAAATAATAATGATAATAAAATCTCTTTTATTAATAAACAAAATGACATATAAAAAGGTCGAAAATAGTGGCCTAGGGCAAATACACTAACACAGACTACTCCAACAGGACGTGCCATTTGACTTTGATAAAAACTGCAGAACAGCCTTTGATTTGATCAAATCACTACTAGTCACTGCCCCAATCATCCAGCCTCCTGATTGCGACCTTCCCTTTGAGATTATGTGCGACGCCAGCAACTTTGCTGTAGGAGCAGTGTTGGGGAAGCGTATAGGTAACTCTCCTCATGTCATTCACTACGCCTCACGCACCTTAGATGCATCACAATGTAATTATTCCATAACAGAAAAAGAGTTTCTGGCCGTAGTATTTGCATTAGAGAAGTTTCGGTCCTACCTACTTGGGGTAAAAGTCATTGTATATTCAAATCATGCTGCATTAAGGTACTTGATCAAGAAAAAGGAGGCAAAACCAATATTGGTACGTTGGATATTGTTGTTATAAGAATTTGATCTGGAAATCCGTGACAAGAAAAGGAAGGAGAACCTTGTAGTTGATCACCTCAACCAAATACTTTCAGACATGGAGACATGCCCATCAACGAAAACTTCCCTAATGAGTACCTATTTGCTGCCCAAGAAGATGAACCATGGTATGCTGACATAGTGAATTACCTCGCTACGGGTGATTTGCCTTTTGATTTTCCCAAACACATGAAAGACAAGATTAAAAAGGATGCAAGGTATTATGTGTGGGATGAACCTTACCTATGGAAGCATTAAGCAGACCAAGTCATAAGAAGATGCATCCCGGATCAAGAAATTTCTCCAGTCCTGACCTTCTGCCACTCATACAGCTGTGGAGGACACTTCAGTCCACACAAGACAGCCCTAAAGATCCTTGAATGTGGTTTATATTGGCCTAACATATTTCGAGATACTTATTTATTTTGTAGATCATGTGCAAGGTGCCAAAAAATAGGTAACCTTAGCAACCGAAGTGAAATGCCATAGTCACCCATCATGGTTTGCGAAATCTTTGACATATGGGGCATAGACTTCATGGAACCATTCCCACCATCCTTTGGCAACACCTACATACTACTAGCCATAGACTATGTATCCAAATGGATAGAAGCCAAAGCAACAAGGACTGATGATGCAAGAGTGGTGGTTGACTTTGTAAAAACCAACATCTTCTCCAGATTCGATTTGCCCAAAGCCATAATCAGTGATCGAGGGACTCATTTCTACAATATGGTAGTGGAAACCATTCTAAAAAAGTACCATGTTATCCATAGAACCTTTACTGCCTATCACCCTTAAACAAATGGGCTGGCTGAAGTACCAAATAGAGAATCAAGTCCATTCTTGAGAAGACAGTTTGCCCAAAATGTAAAGACTGGAGTGTGCGCCTTAATAATGCATTGTGGGCCTACAGAACAGCTTACAAAACGCCCATAGGTATGTCCCCATATAGGCTGATCTATGGAAAAGCTTGCCATCTACCCATAGAACTTGAACACAAAGCCTATTGGGCTATTAAAAGCTACAATCTTGATGAAAAAGAAGCCAGAGCCCATAGAAAATTGCAACTTCAAGAGCTAGAGGAAATCTGACGTGATGCATATGAAGCCTCGTGGGATTATAAAGCAAAGACCAAAGCCTTCCATGACAAACACATCTCCAGAAAACAATTTCAGGTTGGTGATAAGGTCTTACTTTTTGACTCATGGTTCAAATTATTTTCAGGAAAGTTACGGTCTAGTTGGATTGGGCCATTCTTGGTAGAGCACATCTATCTACATGGGGCTGTGGACATACGTAGTCCAGAAACAGCCAAGATTTTCAAGGTCAATGGGCAGCGTTTGAAGCCATTCTATGAATGATTTACTGTGCATCTTGTGGAAGAAGTTCATTTGGATCCCCCTTCCCCGTCTGCTGATCAAGGCAAGGCAGTCCAGCCTACGACAGAAAACCAGGGCACTATTGGGAGGCAGCCCAGCTGAAGTGATTTTCCCAAATCACTGGGCAAATCCACTGACTGTGCCATAGTTGCAAGTGATTGGGGCAAGTGATTGGGGCAAGTGATTTTTCCAAATCGATGGCCAAATCGATAGGACTCGACCATCAATAGAAAAGGCGTGACCAGGGCCAATCGAGCAATTATGTCAAGGAATTAATTTGGCCAAGTGATTTGCCCAAATCAAGGACCAAATCACACTGCCATGGAATCACAGACTCTGCAATTAATGATCTGGACAGCTCAACTTCCCCAAGTCACTTTAAATATTTGTTTTCCTTTCCTTCTCTTTTACGCTATTCTTTGTTTGCCTCACCTCTTCCTTCTTCCTCAAGCTTTCCTCACCGACGATGTCTCCAACCATGGCCCGAACCAAGAAAGTAGCCACCACCGTCCCTGGCATGTGGCGGAAGCAAGGAATGCCCAGGCCCATACGCATTCCCACTGACAGTGATGAGGAGGCCATGAACAACCCTCCTCCCATCACCGACGACATCGACACAAGGACAACCAAGGGAGCAGAGACCAAGAATATCGAAAGACCAGACGTCCAAACCTATCACTGACGAACTAGGGCATCGTTGATTGCCCCATCACCTGCCACACAGACAGTCGCGACAGACGCCCCTAGAGATGAAACGCTTCTGGAAGCTACCCCTTTCACTGCCATGGACAGAAATGGCCAATGATGCATTCATCCTCACCACCGCCGAGCCCAAAGCGCCAGACAGAAGCCACCATCAATACACCGGACACATCTCCAATGGGCCACGACCAAGGCGATTTGCCCAGCAACCTGCCCAAACCAGGAAACCCCGACCATGCAACAAAGGCCCTGACCTTCAATAAGCAGTCCGGACGCTCCAGGTTCGACAGAGTCTCTTCTCTACCATACCACCCAAGTAAGTTCATCCACCACAGCACCCTTGAAGCATTAGGACTTCGAGAACAGGTACGATCTCTTGTTGATGAAATTGGGTGATATGGGGTTGCTTCGCAAGATGGGGGGAGTTTTCTCTCTTGCTTCTACAGGGCCTATAATACCACACAATGAGTGTGTGTTCAGGAAGAAGACAGCCAATCATGAAGCAACTTCTCAGCCACCTGTCCCACCAATGGCACCACAGCAGGAAGTAGATGAGGTACCTGCAGAGCACCTCAAGACCATTTGGTGGAAGCTTGTCTGACCAGAATTGAAGATAGGATGCAACACATGGAACACCTACTGCAACTGCTAGTCGACAATTTCCTGCCCACTGACCATCCACACCAGTGATTTGGCCGAGTAATTTGCCCAAATCACTGACCAAATCACCCATTTGGCCAGGAAGTCCCTGTCTCTCTTATTTTTCTCTATATATGTTTTGCATTGAGGACAATGTTTAGGCTAGGTGTGGGGGTATGGGGGGAATATTTTTTGCACTATCCTTTTACTATCTTTTTCCCTTTTTTTTACATTTTTTTACCATGTTACACCAATATTTTTTTCTATCACACACATTTCTTTTTGCACACATATTCACTTCTGCACACATGCACATACACTTAGATTTCATACACATAGGTTTTGTTTTGGCTTTCGCTCTACTCAGCATACATGACAAACTTAAAAGAGCTTCCTATCTCATGACCCCATTAATTTTCCAACCCTTTAAGCCTAAACTAAATCACTTGCAGTGTGTTACTTTCACTTAAGGAGTTTTTCTCTTGAATTGAATCTTTAAACTTGCTGTGATCAAGAAAAATAAAATCTAAAAATACATGTAAAAGGAAATAAAGCTAGTGCAGCACCCTGTGAGCTGATTTGCCCAAACTATCATGAAAAAGAAAAAGAGAAACTCAGCAAAATAAAAAAAGCACACAACATAAACCTGTTCCAATGGTGAAGGATTATGAACAGAGCTAGTAGCCACTTAAACAAGTGACCAACTTAGTAACTTGGGGTGGGTATCACCAATATGCACCTTCGCGTAAAAAGATTGGTGAATTTTTCAGGCAAAAATAAAAAGTGCTGCTGAATAAAAATGCTTAAAAGAAGGGCAAGTCACTCTTGGGGTTGCATAAAGCCAAAAACTAAAGGAAGAGCATGATTAAATCACCCTTTTGGCCACGGTACGTGAGGGGAAACAAGGAAAGGAAAGGACAACCTTAGTGCATGTACTCTACATTGCGGTGCTTCAATTTGGAAGTCTAGGGGAGGCTGATTAAGTGGTATTTAGGCTTAAAAGAAAAGGGAGCTTGATCAAGCATAAATTAGCCACATTTTTATTATCTTTTTTATTGCTTATTTACACATTTTTTAGCTTAATTTATGGTTTTTATCTTGTTTTTACAGAAAAGGAAGAAATTGGAGAATTGGAGAAAAAGTGCAGAAAGTTGACAGAAAAGTGATCGGGTCAGTGATTTGCCCAGTGATTTGCCCACTGCTTGCCCAAATCAGGCTGAAGCAGAAACCTGAAGGCAACAGGCAGAAGTGATAAGGTCAGTGATTTGCCCAGGACACTCGAAGACACTGGCCAAATCACTCGCAGAAGACAGAGAGAACTGACTCGCAGAAACGTGATCGGGTTTGTGATTTGCCCAATCACTTGAAGAAACTGGTCAAATCACCGGGCAAATCACTTTCACAACAGAAACTGACAGCAGAGCGGGAATTTGGGCAGAAAACAGAAATCCGAATTTTCAGAAGTCCAAATCCAACTCAATCACTATCAATACAAATCCAAGAGCCACGAAAAGAACTTCTCATCCAAGGAATTCCAATTGCAATTAAATTCAACATCAAAAGAGGAGTCAAACACCAAATCAAAAAAGGGATTTTGAAACCCTAGATGGATGGAAATCTGCAGCTATAAAAGGAGAGCCTCCAAACCAGCAAGGCATCATCTTGGATCAGCAACTCAACTTGCCAGAAACTCTCCAGCATTTTTCTTCCTTTCTTTTCTTTTCATCTTTTTGTATTTAGTCCACCATGAGTGGCTAAACTCTTTCTTTTCTAGTTGAAGTTGGTGAATTTCAGATTTGTGTGATGAATTGGGAGATTTAAATCTCCATTGTTAAACTTCTATTTCTTTTCAATATTTATGCAATTTGAGCTTTCCATAATTATTACTTTGCTTTTAGAATCAATAAGGGCCCATTGTTTTTAAATTGCTTAAGTAATATTATTTGAATGATTTAGGTCCGTAATTGCTTAGGTTGTTCAAATACACATTTAATCAAATTGCATGATCTAGACTTGACCACGCGGTTGGCAAGGTTAGAATTAGGTTTCTCTAAGTCTTAATGCAGTTAACAGTTGTTCGATGCTATAATGCCCCAAGGACGTTCCTTGGCAACTTGTTAACTAGTGTTTGATTAGCGAACGTTTCCTAATCAAACTAGAACTAAGGAGGAATTTGGATTGTGAGAAGCGTCTTCCACATCCAAAACTAATTTATTGAGATAAATAGGAGTATTAAAGAATCAATGATCAATTCTAAACAATCTGAAATAAAACCATACTTCAACTAGAAGCTTTTCTCTTATTGATTTACTCATCTTTAAATTATTGTTTTCTTTTGCTATTTAGTTTTAATTCATCAACTCAAACCCCCCTCTTTTAATTATTTGTTATTTACTTATCTTGGTTATTATTAGGAAGATCTTTAGTGTCAATTCCATGTGGTTCGTCCCTATTGCCACTATCTACAAATTTATTTTGTTGGTTGATAATAGGTTTATTTTTTACGGCTTCGACAACCGCCTATCAAAAATTGGCGCCGCTGCCGGGGAATTGATTTAAACTAACGTATTTTCCCTTTATGACCAGGTCTGGCCGTAAAGACACTCTTCTTTACGACCCGGAGATTGAAAAGACTGCCAAGAGCTTAAGGAAGCAAGCAAATTTGAGGAACCAAGCCTCAAAACCATCTTCATCAACAACTCTACCTCACAGACCACCTACTGCCCCTACTGAAGAAATTTCTGCACCAGCAGAAACTTCCATCACTGCACCTGCTACAGCAGAATTTTTACCAGAAACTGAATTTCTGGTCATGGCAGAAAATCCAGCAATGGCAGCACCACCTGCTGTACATGTAGAAGCTGAAAATCAAGCAAGAAACGTGCCCATCCAAGAACCACAGCCACGGGAGAGAACTCTTGGAGAGTTAGCTGAACAAGCAGGAGATCAAGCACCCTTATGCATTGAATATCCCCTATTGACAGCACCATTCGAGCTAAGGACAGGTCTGATTCATCTCCTTCCTAAATTCAGAGGCCTAGAGAATGAAGATCCTCACAAGCATTTGAAGGCATTCCACGTTGTGTGCTCAACCATGAGACCCCAAGGTATTCCAGAAGAGGACATCAAACTTAGAGCCTTCCCTTTTTCCCTTGAAGACTATGCCAAAGAATGGCTATTCTACTTGCCACCTGGATCCATCACATCATGGGCTGATATGGTAAGAGCATTCTTGAGAAAATTCTTCCCAACCTCAAAAGCCATAGGCATCCGTCGAGAGATTAGTGGCATAAGGCAAAAGCACTCTGAAGGCTTGTATGAGTACTGGGAGAGGTTCAAAAAGTTGTGCACAAGCTGCCCTCGGCATGATATTTCTGACCAATCTCTCATTGAGTACTTCTATGGAGGTTTGCTACCCTCAGAGAGAAAATTTATTGACGCAGCCTGTGGAGGAACAATTGAAAAAAAAATCACCTCGAGAGATGAGGGACTTGATTTCCTCCATGGCTGCAGCTTCTCAACAATTTGGAGACCAAGAGCTGCCAACAAGGAATGTAAATGAGGTGAGTAATTCCATTTTATCATCCCAACTTTCTGAACTCACCAATGCTGTCCGAAGCCTTGTTGTGAGTCAAACCCAACAAGTCCAGCAGATTCAGCAGCCCAAGACATATGGAATATGTGCCAACAACCACCCAACTAATCTATGTCCTTCCCTTCAAGAGGAGGACCAGCAAGTCAATGCTGTTGGAGGTTTTAATGGACAAAGAAGGTATGATCCCTATGCAAATACTTACAATCCAGGTTGGAGGGACCATCCAAATTTCAGTTATGCAAGGGGACAGCAATATCCAAGTTACCAGCAAAGAAACCAAGCTCAAGCTGCACCTCAAAATTCTAATGCATCTCTTAAAGAGATTGTGAAAAATTTGGCAAATACTGTGCAGAATCTTGAGAAACAAATGGGGCAAATGGCTTCATCCTTAAACAAAATTGAATCACAAGGAAAGCTACCTTCCCAAACTGAGATAAATCCAAGGCAAAATGCTAGTGCCATCACATTGAGGAGTGGAAAGGAGTTGCAAGACAATAGGGCTGAAAAAGTGCAAAAACAGGGCATGGAAGAAATTCTACCAGAAAGTGATCAGGGCAGTGATCTGCCCAGTTTGCTCGTAGAAACTGACCCGATCGCTGGGCAAACTAAGCTGTCCAGCAGTGATTTGCCCAATTCTCCAGAGAAGGCAGAAAGTGATTTGCCCAGTGATTTGCCCAGTGATTTGCCCAGATCACCAGATAATCTACCCAAATCACAGCCCAAATCAGACAGCAAACAGCAGAAATCAGCACAGACAGCAACTGCACCAGAACTGAAACCATTGCCAAGCCACCTCAAATATGCCTACTTGGGAGTTGGAAATTCACTTCCAGTCATTATTTCTAACCAGCTCAGCCAAGAAGAAGAGGAAAAGCTCCTTGATGTGTTAAAGAAGCACAAAAAAGCAATTGGGTGGACCTTGGAGGACATAAAAGGCACCCCAAGACCATTCGGTGGAGGCTCATCTCACCAGAATCAGAGACAGGATGCAGCACATGAAGCTATTGACATACGGAGTCCACAAACAAGCAAGATTTTCAAGGTTAATGGGCATCGTTTGAAGAGATTCTATGAAGGTTTTACTGTCCATGTTGTGGAGGAGGTTCCCTTGGATCCCCCTTCCCAAGACTGCTGAGCAAGACACTGAAGTCCAGCCCAAGATAGAAAACAGGGCGCTACTGGGAGGCAGCCCATATGTAGTGATTTGCCCAGTGATTTGCCCACTGCTTGCCCAAATCGCAGGGCAAATCGACTGAATATACCATAGTCACAAGTGATCGGGGCAGTGATTTGCCCAATTGCCCAGATAATTTGACCAAGATCACCGGTGCAATCGCAAAATCAAGCACATCATCAGAAAAGGGCGTGAACAGTACCAGCCCAGCAACTGCAAAGGAGAAGCGATCTGGCCAAGTGATTTGCCCACTGCTTACCCAAATCACTGGTCAAATCACCCTGTCAAGAATCCAGAGGGCCAGCATTAAATGATCAGGGCAGTTCACATACCCAAATCACTTTAAGTAGTTCTTTTCTTTTATTTTTTTTTTACTTTTTACGCTACTTATTGTCTTTTATCTCTTCTTCTTCAAGATTTCTCTCCTCCGACCACCACTGACCCACCGGCAAACCCAAGACCACCATGGTAAGAATTAAGATGAAGCCCACCGGCGGGCCGTTCATGTGGAAGAAACTAGGGCTGCCGAAACCCATCCCCTTTGACAGTGACGATGAAACGTGGGACACCACTCCACCGGCCACCACCAGCACCGACACGCCACCGGCTACTGAAACAGCAACAGGACGCACCGACTCACCGGCCGTCCAGCCATATCACGGCCAAGAACTCAGTCGCCACCTCCACCGCCGAGATTAGAGCCAGAACCAGAAACCACCATTGCCACACATCCCGCAGGTCATGAGGAAGGCGATGCAACCACTGATGTGCCCAGCAATTTGCCCCCTGATGCGCCCACTAGTACGCCCAGTGATTTCACTAGCAATGTGCCAAGCGCTATGCCCAGCGATGTGCCCACTGATGCGCCCACGGACTTGCCAAGTGATACACCTAGCGATCTGCCCAGTGATTTGCCCAGTGCTTGCCCAAGTCACTGGTCAAATCACCCACAGGCCAGGAAGTCCCTTTCCCTTTTCTCCTTTATTTCTCTATATATATATTCAAACATTGAGGACAATATTTGGGATAGGTGTGGGAGTACTGGAGAGTATTTATTCACTGATCACACCATCTTTTGATTTCTTTTTTTTTCCTATTTTGTTTCTTACTGTTTCTTTTTGTTTCTTTTCGCATTATTCTTACCCCTTTTTGCACACATCGGAATTTTTTTTCACACTTTTTGCACACACACACAGAATTTTGTCTTAGCTTTTGCTCTACTCAACATCGATAACAAGGTTAAAAGAGTTTCCTTATCTCATGACCCCATTGATTTGCCACCCCTTTAAGCCTAAACTGAATCATTCACAGTATGTTACCTTCACTTAGGAAGTTCTTTACTTGAATTGAATCCTTAAATTTGTTGTGGTCAAGGGAAATAAAAATAAAAATACATACAAATAAAAAGCTAGTGTAACTCCCTATGAGCTGATTTGCCCAAACTATCATGACAAACCAGCACAAAGCACAAATCACAAACTTGTTCCAATGGTCTAAGACTATGAACTGAGCCTAATAGCCACTTGGAGAAGTAACTGACTGAGTAACCGGGGGTGTATCACCCATGTACACAATCGCGTAAAAAGGTCAGTAACTTTTTCAAGCAAATAAGTTTCGATGGTCTAGACTATGAATAGAGCTAGTAGCCACTTGAACAAGTGACTAACTGAGTAACCGGGGGTGTATCACCCATGTACACAATCGCGTAAAAAGGTTAGTGACTTTTTCAGGCAAGGATAAGAATAAGTGCTGCTGAAAATAAAAATTAAATAAAAAGGAGAAAGAGAGAAGGTGGCAAGTCACTCCTAGGGGTTACATTAAACCTAACATAAAAGAATAAGCATGATTGAATCAAAAACCTTTCCCTTGACCATGGTAGGTGAAAGGAAACAAGGAAAGGAGAGGATGACCTTAGTGCATGTACTCTATACTGTGATAGTTCAGATTAGGAGTCTAGGGGGGGCTGATTAAGTGGTGCTTAGGTTCTAAGGAAAAAGGGGGCTTGATTGGCTAAGTTATTTGTTGCTTGAGGACAAGCAAAAAGCTAGGTGTGGGGGTATTTGATCAAGCATAAATTAGCCACATTTTTATTATCTTTTTTATTGCTTATTTACACATTTTTTAGCTTAATTTATGGTTTTTATCTTGTTTTTACAGAAAAGGAAGAAATTGGAGAATTGGAGAAAAAGTGCAGAAAGTTGACAGAAAAGTAATCGGGTCAGTGATTTGCCCAGTGATTTGCCCACTGCTTGCCCAAATCAGGCTGAAGCAGAAACCTGAAGGCAACAGGCAGAAGTGATAAGGTCAGTGATTTGCCCAGGACACTCGAAGACACTGGCCAAATCACTCGCAGAAGACAGAGAGAACTAACTCGCAGAAACGTGATCGGGTTTGTGTTTTGCCCAATCACTTGAAGAAACTGGTCAAACCACCGGGCAAATCACTTTCACAATAGAAACTGACAGCAGAGCGGGAATTTGGGCAGAAAACAGAAATCCAAATTTTCAGAAGTCCAAATCCAACTCAATCACTATCAATACAAATCCAAGAGCCACGAAAAGAACTTCTCATCCAAGGAATTCCAATTGCAATTAAATTCAACATCAAAAGAGGAGTCAAACACCAAATCAAAAAAGGGATTTTGAAACCCTAGATGGATGGAAATCTGCAGCTATAAAAGGAGAGCCTCCAAACCAGCAAGGCATCATCTTGGATCAGCAACTCAACTTGCCAGAAACTCTCCAGCATTTTTCTTCCTTTCTTTTCTTTTCATCTTTTTGTATTTAGTCCACCATGAGTGGCTAAACTCTTTCTTTTCTAGTTGAAGTTGGTGAATTTCAGATTTGTGTGATGAATTGGGAGATTTAAATCTCCATTGTTAAACTTCTATTTCTTTTCAATATTTATGCAATTTGAGCTTTCCATAATTATTACTTTGCTTTTAGAATCAATAAGGGCCCATTGTTTTTAAATTGCTTAAGTAATATTATTTGAATGATTTAGGTCCGTAATTGCTTAGGTTGTTCAAATACACATTTAATCAAATTGCATGATCTAGACTTGACCACGCGGTTGGCAAGGTTAGAATTAGGTTTCTCTAAGTCTTAATGCAGTTAACAGTTGTTCGATGCTATAATGCCCCAAGGACGTTCCTTGGCAACTTGTTAACTAGTGTTTGATTAGCGAACGTTTCCTAATCAAACTAGAACTAAGGAGGAATTTGGATTGTGAGAAGCGTCTTCCACATCCAAAACTAATTTATTGAGATAAATAGGAGTATTAAAGAATCAATGATCAATTCTAAACAATCTGAAATAAAACCATACTTCAACTAGAAGCTTTTCTCTTATTGATTTACTCATCTTTAAATTATTGCTTTCTTTTGCTATTTAGTTTTAATTCATCAACTCAAACCCCCCTCTTTTAATTATTTGTTATTTACTTATCTTGATTATTATTAGGAAGATCTTTAGTGTCAATTCCCTGTGGTTCGACCCTATTGCCACTATCTACAAATTTTATTTTGTTGGTTGATAATAGGTTTATTTTTTACGGCTTCGACAACCACCTATCAGAGCTTAATTAACTAAGTTATTTATTGCTTGAGGACAAGCAAAAAGCTAGGTGTGGGGGTATTTGATCAAGCATAATTTAGCCACATTTTTATTATCATTATTACATTTTAAATATGCATTTTTCTAGTCTAATTTATGTTTTTATGATATTTTTTTACAGAAAATGAGAGTGGAAACTTGGAGAAAATTTACAGAAAAAGCTGGAAAATCAATTTGTCTGAAGTGATTTGGCCAAATCACCTGAAGAAAGCTGAAGTAGAAACCTGGAAGTGACTCGCAGAAATGATTTGGGCAATCGATTTGCCCAAATCACTACGCAAATCAAATTGACTCCAGCAAGAAATTACATCAGCGTGGGAAAAGCAGAAAATTCAAAGTTCCAAAAGTGTTAGAGTCCTATCGTACTTCAAACACCACAAAACCAATCCTATGACAACTCCAAAAGCCACGCCAAAGAAAGTCCTTCACCAAAGGAGTTTTATTCATAATAAAATACAAAGGCAAAGGAGGAATTAAAAGATCTTCAAAAGACCAAGTCAAAATAGGATTCTAATTCCAAGAAGGATTAGGATTTCTCACCTATAAAAGGGGACAAGAACCCAATAGCACGGGGGGAGAATCATATCAGAATTTTCGGCAACAACATCGGCAGCTCTCTCTCTCCTTTTCTTCTTTTCTCTTTTATGTGTTCATTGTCCACCATGAGTGGCTAAAAACCTTAATCTCTAGTTGAAGTTGGAGAAATTTCAATTTTGTTATGAATTGGGAGATCTGAAACTCCATTGTTAAACTTCTATTTTTCAATATTTATGCAACTTGATCTTCATGTTATTATTATCTTGCTTTTAGAATCAATTAAGGCCTGTCGCTTTTAATTGTATGAGTAATATATTGTTAGTTTGAATGATCTGGGTCCGTAATTGCTTAGATTATTTGAACACAAGTACAATTGGTTGCATGATCTAAACTTGACCACGCGGTTAGCAAGGTTAGAATTAGATTTCTCTATGTCTTAATGCAGTTAACAGTTGAAAAGTAAAAAATCCCAAGGATGTTCTTTGGCAACTTGTTAATTAGTGTTTGATTAGCGAACGTTTCCTAATCAAACTAAAACTAAGGAGGAATTTGGTTATGAGAAGCTTCTTCCTCAATCTAAACTAATTTATTGAAATAAATAGAACAATAAAAAAATCAATGATCAATTCTAAAACTGAAATGGATCCTATACTTCAACTAGAATCCTTTTACCATTGATTTACTCATCTTTTGTTTATGCTTTGTTTTGTTACTTCAATTCTAGTTATAGTTTACTATCATCTAAAACAAAACCCCCCCTTTCTATTTTACTTTTATTATTGATTTGCCCAAGTCATAGTTAGGAGAAGTCCTTAGTGTCAAATTTTTGTGGTTCAACCCTATTGCCACTATCTACAAGTTATTTTTGTTGATTGTTAATAGGTTTATTTTTTACGGTTTCGACAACTGCTATCAGTACTGTATCAAGAATTGGCACCTTATCAAGGTTAATAATTTCATGGCGATTTTATTCTTATTTTCTTGTACGATCATCTATGTTCTTATTAATTTATTATTTACGAGTGTAGTAGAACACTTGAAAATTAATCTTAGCATATAACTTGATATTGTTGTGTATTGTTAATATGGGGTTCCATATCACTAAGTCTTCCAAAACCTTTAACTATTTGTGTACTACCAGTTGTTGTATTAATATTAGCTTCTCTCATAGATAAATGAGAAAACAATATATATATATATATATTTTTATCTCTCAACATAGTAGCACTATCTGTGAGGTATTTTTATTTATCTCTCAACACAGTAGCACTATCTGTGAGGTATACATTCTTTTTATTAATCTTAGATCCAACTAAAGAATGAGGAATGTCCATATGTTCATAAAAACAAAACAAGGTACATAATGAGCAATATTTTAATATTCATTAAATATGTAAGCAATAAACTTAAACAAAATAAAAGAAAGCATACTGGAAGGTAAAAATATATCAAAATAAGATAGCACACTAGAAAAAAAACATAAAAATAGTTTCAAATACTCTTAAATTTTTAATCCCAATTCTTATTTCTTGATTCTCAAAGAAGTCTACTATATCCAAGTGTGTTATGTCTGTAAAGTTGTAGCGTCCCACATCGAGATTGTTAGAAATTTATAATTGTATATAGGTGTTGGTTATAAACTATTAAATAACTTGAATTAACCATTTTGAGTCAATTGGAAAATGGGTTTAAAAATTATTTGGATTAGTTTGAATTCGTTTATTATAATTGGTATCAGAGCTAGTATGAGTTAGGAAAACTGCGGGAGTTAATGAACTTGCTAGGAATGGGCTACCTGTGGGACGAGGAAAAATCACCCGAAACATTAGCGAATTGTAATACTTGAGGGTTCGGTCCTAACATAGAAATGGTAACTTTGCGACGAAGATATTGTAAATTTGAGTAGAGGAGATTGCAGCATCCTATATCAAGAATGTATGGAAATATATAATTGTACATAAAAGCTAGTTAGAAATTACTAAATAATTTGAATTAATCATTTTGAGTCAAATGAAAAATTAATTCAAAAATTATTTGGGTTAGTTTAGACCAAGCTGTTACAAAGGCCACAAAGTCATCATTTTTATATAAAGTTTGCATCAATATCATTATTTTGATAAATAAAATTTTTGTCCGCATTTTTTCTATTCCTTTTGATGGAGGATTGATAAACTTAACAAGTTCCTCAGATATAAGATAGATACATGACCAATATCCTTTCACGCTGCATCTGTAATATAAATTTTCTATAGTTTTTGAAGGATTACTTTAACCATTCTTATTTCACTTGACTTTATGTAGGATGAAGGGGTTGTTATTTTGGTTGGATACAGTTATTGAGATGTTTCTAATTGTAGTAGCAAAGATAGATATCGTATATTTTTTGAATCAAATTGTATAGGTCATATATGGTAGTCCCATTGGTCTTGAATGTCATTGATAACAGAAATGCTCATTCTGCAATGGCATTTTATAGAATCCCATTTTGCTCATTCTACTACAAAATGAGAAAGATAGCTTAGAATAATCTACTTATTCTGCAGGAGAATGAGCATTTCTGCATTTTCTGCTACACAATGAGCAAAATGCTCACTTTGGTTCAACTTGTATTTTGAGAAAAAAAATTGTTATAAATTATTCTTCTTTTCATATTATTTTATTTATATTTTCTAGTAATTAAAAATAAAATATCTTTTTTCATTGTAAAAGAAAAGGTAAAAAGAATAATTGCTTCTAAAATAAGTTTTCTATGGACAGTAATATTCTAATATATATAATATATAATAGTGAGTATAAATAAAATAAATATAAAAAAATTGAATAATTATATAATCATATAAGACTATACTTAAGTAATTAAAAATTAAAATGATTTTAATCTAAATTTATACTACGATATTTATACTTTGTGGTACTTTTATATATATATATATATTTATATATATATATATATATATATATACTAGTGAAACATTCTAATTTCTATATATTATTATTTATCTAAGGTGTACAAATGAATCAACTATACATCAACTTTCATTTTGAAAGCACATTTTGGGAATAAATTTTATTTTGTAAATATAATAATTATGCAATTTTATTGCTTTGGTTGGTGTTAGAATATCTTTATTTTGTTTCGAGTTAATTTATATTGATTATATATGAAAATATTTATGGATAAAAAAATGGTGTAATTATTAAAGTGTCGTATATGAAAATAGTTTATTATACTTCATAAGTTTCTCTATTCTTTGTATGAGAGTATAGATTTATAACCTTCGATAACTTATTATTTATATGAGAGTATAGATTTATAACATTCAACCATGAATGTATTATCATTATAATTACTTTTAAGATACGATTGCAATTGAGTTTTAGTGATCAATATTATATATTTTTTAAAAATTAATTGTGATCGGCTATTTTTTTTTATTTTTTTAAATTTTTAATAGCAAAGCTTATCTATATGTGATGTGATAATTATAGTCACTATTTAATTTTTACAATGAATATTTAGCTTTTAGTGATTATAATTCTCTTCATTGAAAATTTCTTTTCTTATAGCATATCATCGGACTAATTTAAGGTTGCACAGAGTTAGCCAATCATGACGTTAGAAGGAAGTTCATCGACTGTCATTGATTATAGATAGAACCAGAAGTTTCTCATTTTGTCTTATATATCTCCAGTAATGTACCCTTTGTCAAGAGGGATTGTTATTGATCAATCCATTTTCTATTTCAAAATATCCACAATTTCTATTGGCCATTCTAATTAGAGCAGAATAAGTTACTAAAATAGTACTTTAAACAAATGGGTACTGAAAAACTAAAGTGCAAAATAGGTTAAAGTAAAGAGATAGATAGAGGCACAACGTACGAGAAAGATCTCCGAAAAGGACAAGTGGAAAAGATCATAGAAAAATGGTGCACGTACTAGTAAAAGGCAGATATGCTAAAAATTGTAGTGATTCACATGCTTCATTGAACGACAATGAGCTTATGAGGATGGGTTGACTTGCAAATGCTCTCTCACTTTTTGGGGGGCAATAACAGTCATTCTTCATCAAAATGCTACTTAGAAGTCGAATCAAACAACCTAGGTTTATTCTTCAAACACTTGTGCTAAGAAAGTTTAGCTTAGCACACTAATACCATATTATAACAAACAGTATGGGAGAAAAGTTTATATTTTATTTCTGCATATTTTGATCTTAGACATGAAATTATATTTGCGTATGATAATATGAATTAGAATATATAAGAAACTAAATACAAAAGGTAACTAGTTATAGTAAGAAGAAACTATTACAGAGAAAAATTTACTCCTTTATGTCATCCCTAACAATTTTTTCGCCACACATACTTCTAGCTCAACCTTGAAAACTTGATTCTGAAACAAATTCTCCATCTTTCTGCAAGAGTGTTAAGTTTCTTAAAAAGATGGAATACAAAGTAAAATAGAGTGCTTGTAAGGTAACTGGACAAAATTGCAAAATTTTCATAATTCACAAAGTAAAATGGAGTGCTTGTTAGATGCTCCAAGCTCAATCAACCATCTTATTGATGTAAAACCCGATGCAAACCTAACGATGCAATTTAAAATCCCAACACACAATAATATCAAGTTACATATGAAAATTAATTTTCAATTATTTTATTACACTCTTAAATAATAAATAAACAAGAACATAGATAATCGAACAAGAAATAAGAATGGAATCACTATGAAATTATTAATCTCGAAAAGATGTCAATTTTTATTGCAACACAAAGTTAAATAAAATTTACTTTATATAAATTAGAAAAAAAGAAAAAAGTAAAAACATTTGAATTTCAAATTTTTGGCAATTAACTCTATGTGAGTGTTGGGCAAAACTATCCACCAACTCCTTTTCTCTTAAGACAATGGTTAACAAAAATGCACTCTCTCTGCTTAAAACACTCTCTATGTAATACCCGGCTAGACTCCGGTATCGGAATTCCTACCGTCCGGTGGAATCTCGGATGTCGGAGACCTCTAGAAGGGTAGAGACATGTTTTATAAAATGTTTTCATGAATTTTAATGTTTTAAAGTATGGAACTAAATGAGTTTTTGCATGAAAATAGCATTGGAGGAAAAACCAGGTTCGGCCGCCGAAAGTCAAGTTCGGCCGCCGAACATGCATGCGTTTTGGAGGCACGTTAGGCCCCCGAAAGCATGAGTTAGGGAAGTTCAGGTTCGGCCGCCGAAAGTCAAGTTCGGCCGCCGAACATTTGCATGGATGCGGAGGCACATTCGGCCCCCGAACGTGGCCTGGCCAGCCACTATATAAGGGGCACTTAGCCGAAATGGGCGAGCTTTCTCCCATTTTCGACCACAGCAAGCTTCCGACTTTCCCTTTTCAAACCTAGTGTTCTTCCTCCAAATCCTCACCATTTTTCTTGAGTTTTAAACTCACATTGCAAGTTTTGAACGTTTAAACCAAGTTTTGGAGCTTTGGGAACTCAGGAGCTCATCTTCTTGGATCTCCAAGTTTAGGTCGTCTCCCTCTCGATCTTCAAGAGGTAAGAGCCGATCTTAAGCTCCTTATGTGTTTTCAATAAGTTTTATGCTAGATCGATGGGTAGAAATGCATGTTAGGTTATATGTGGAGTTATGGGTTAATCTTGATGTCTTGGACAATGTATGTTGTTTTTGTGTGTTTGAAGTGTTGTAGTTGGGGTATTTGATGTTTTGAGGCCCCTAGGAACTTGTATGCATGTTTTAACTGAGGTATATGCATGATTGGTGAGTTTGGAGGCGAAAATGCATTTGGGAGCCAAGTTTCTGCCCTTCGGCAGAAACCAGCTTCGGCAGCCGAAGGCACTTTCGGCCGCCGAACATGGCTGGTGAGGCAGGCCTTTCGGCTGCCGAAGTTGCCCCCGAAGGGAGACTTTCGTCTCTGTCTGGGACTTTCGGCCGCCGAAGGTGCCGCCGAACATGCATGAGTTTCGTCTCTGTCTGGGAGTTTCGGCCGCCGAAGGTGCCGCCGAACCTGCCTGACTTTCGGCTCTGGAGGGACTTTCGGCCGCCGAACCTGCCGCCGAAAGTGCCCTGTCCAGCCATTTCTTGCATGTTGTTATGTGATTGTTTCATGATGTTTTAGGGGGGTTTTTGGGGAGTATGTTAGAGTTATGTTTATGTATGTTTGGTCCCTCATTGGAGTCCACCTGTGTAGGTTCGGACCCGAGGAACCGAGGACCCCAGCAGTGAGCCAGCTGCTACAGAGTTTGTCAGAGCTAGCCAGAGGTGAGTGGAATAAACCTTAAGTTTTAAGTAAATGAAATATGAATTTTGAGCATGATCCATGCATCATGAATGCCATGAGATATAATAGGTTGCTTGCATTAGTATTCACGAATATGTTGCATTGCATTTATGATGTTAATGTTGATGTGGATTGGTTATTGGATGATCCTTTAGTCCTCATATGATATGATTGATGTTATGGCATGTTATGGTATGGAAGTCCAGGTTGTACCCATTCTACGTCCCTGGCACGATGTAAGAGAAAGTCCAGGTTGTACCCATTCTACGTCCCTGGCACAGTTGGTCCATATGATATGTTATGATAAGGGAAAGACCGGTTGACCCATTCTACGTCCCGGCACAGTTGGACCTATGTAGAGGACTATAGGTGACAATACCATCCGAGATGTGATTTGTTGTGATGTGTTGCATTCCATGAAAGCATGAAATTTTAATACATTGTTTTATACTATTCTGCTCACTGGGCTTTGTAGCTCACCCCTCTCCCCTAACCCCAGATGTGCAGGTACAGGGTAGATCAGAAGGTTAGCCAGAGTTTTGAAGTATGTCTTATGTTGTAATAGCTAGATTGTGGACATGACGATTGTACTATGATGTAATGTAAAAATATTCAGAATGTTATGTAATGAGGTTATTGAGGATAGAGTTGTGCTTGACCATAATGTATTGTTGATCCCTTTTGTCTATACATGATCTTATGTTATGATGTTTATGTAAACTAACTCAACTCAGGCTGTTTTGCCTTTTAGGCATGATGAGATCCCACAGAGGGACTATATTATGTATATGTTCAGGGTATGTATAGGTTGAGTTAGTTGATGACAGTACGTATGAGGAAAAGTTTTAAATTTTTATGTATGATTGTTGATCATGTATGGGATTAAACAGGTTTACAGGTTACATGTCAGGCTTGCTACGGGTCCCGGCGGCCTTAAGTCGACCCGGATCCTAGCGCCGGTAACGGTCCGATTTTCGGGGCGTTACAGAATGGTATCAGAGCCCTAGGTTCATAAGGTCGGACCTAGAGTGTCGGGCTCATAGATGTTATAGAAGGTCAAGCACATTAGGAAGGTCATGTCCACTAGGATAGGATGTTGAGTCCTGTCTTGCATGATGATGTGAAATGCCATGACTTTATGCATGTGCATTAATGATATGAAATGCCATGACTTTATGCATGTGCATTAATGATATGATATACTATGTGATGTATGTGATGAGGGTTCATGTGTGCCCACATGAACCATATGATGCTAATGTTTGTATGTTGTGTACTGTTTTCAGAAAACAGGATGAGAGGAACTCGTCGATCTGCACGGTTGACTGGAGTGCCACCTGAGGATGAGGGCACGAGCGCCCGTCCTCCTACATTGCCCAGGGCAATGTCTTGTAGAGCCAACAGAGAAAGAGTGTCAAGGGACCCTAGAAGGTCTTTTGATGCCAGCAGAAGGGGGACTGATAGAGGAGGAAGTTCTTCAGATGTGAGGGAGGTTATGGAAGAGGATCAGAGGAGGGATGGGAACCTGGATGTGAGCATGCAGGAAGAAGGGACAGGGGAGTCACAGGGAGGCGTTCAGGCCTCGGGGTATGGTTTTCCACCCCATTATCCACCCTTCCCACAGGGTTCAGGGTATCCGATGGGAGGTACATCGGATTACTCCAGCTTTCACCCCTACCCTACCTACATGCCTTATCCACCTTTCTATCCACCCTACACACAGTACCCAGCTTATCCACCCTCACCCTTCTATCCAAACCCGGCAAACCCCACCTCGGGGAATGCTGCACCTCCACCTCCACCACCTACAGAACCAGCAGCCCCAGTTACTCAACCTCCTAGACCTAGCTCAGTTGATGGGAGCAAGGTAAAGATGACAGACTACCTCAAGTTAGATGCTCCCAAATACAAGTCAGGGGATGACCCCTTTGAGTATCTGAGAGTGGTGAAGACGATAACTGATGAGCTAGGGGCAAGTGACAGTAGGGCCATTCAGATGGCAGGGTTCACTTTAAAGTGCAAGAAGGCACGGGAATGGTTCAAGTGTTATGTGGACCCGAGACTAGACGGTATGACGTGGGAAGAATTTGCGAATGAGTTCGCTGGATGGGCTTTTCCAGACAGTTCTAGAGAACTGAAAATGATTGAGTTTGAGCAACTGAGGCAGTCAGAGCACATGAGTGTAGAGGAGTTCACGGATAAATTCTTGGAGCTATTGCCTTTTTCAGGGCAAGCTCTAGATTCAGATACGAAGAAAGCCAAGAAATATGTTATGAAGCTGCATTCCAGGTACTCCTCGTTGGTTCAGTCAGCTGAGAGAGAAAGTTTCCACACTGTGGTGGATATGGCTCGAAGAATGGAGGCAAGTGCTATAGTTGAGGGGTCAGTGAAGCAGTCAGTGACCCAGTCTTCAGGGGTTAAGACCCCAGGCAGAGGAGGACCAGGGTTCTCTTCTCAGAGTTCAGGCAAGAAGAGGTGGGATAACACCACCAGGAAGTCGAAGAAGAATAAGTTTTGGAACAAGTTGAAATCCGGTTTGGGATTCGGCGGTGGCTCGAGCTCAGGCTCAGATGGTACAGAATGTCAGAGATGTGGAAGACCGCACAGGGGAGTGTGTCGAGCTGGGACTAACACATGTTTCAGATGTGGACAGGAGGGACACATGGCTCGGGATTGTCCTAGAGCACCTTTTATGGGCCAGCCCCAGCAGACAGCTTCTGGTAGTGTGGCACAGCCAGCAGTTCCAGCCACAACTCAGGGCAGTGGCAGAGGTAGAGGGAGAGGGGCAGCCTCTTCTTCTGGTTCCCGAGGTGAAGGTCCATCAGCTCCAGCCAGGATCTTCACCATGACACAGCAGGAGGCTAACACATCCAACACCGTGGTGTCAGGTAATCTCGTCATTGGGTGTTCTGATGTGTATGCATTAATGGACCCGGGTGCATCTCATTCATTTATTGCTCCGAGAGCCGTTGAGAGGTTGGGTCTGATAGTCTCTGGGTTAGAGTGTCCCCTATGGGTCAGTGGACCCAAGTGTGACCCGTCAGTGGCAGTGTCAGTCTGCCAGTACAGTCCAGTTTTTATTGAGGGAAGATGCCTCTCCGCCGACCTTGTGGTTCTAGATTTGACAGACTTTGACGTCATTCTAGGGATGGATTGGCTATCTACCCATGGTGCTACCTTGGACTGCAGGGACAAGGTAGTCAAGTTCAGAGATCAGGACGGGTCAGAGGTCGTCTTCAGAGGAGACAAGAGGGGTACACCTAGAGGTCTGATATCAGCTCTTCAGGCTCGTAGGTTGCTTAGGAAGGGATGTCAGGGGTACTTAGCTCATGTGAGAGAGCTAGACAGTCAGGTCAGGGAGCCAGCCTCGGTGCCAGTTGTCAGAGAGTTTCAGGATGTCTTTCCTGATGAACTTCCAGGTTTACCACCTGCTAGGGAGATAGAGTTCGAGATAGAGTTGGTACCTGGAGCTAGACCGATCTCTATCCCTCCCTACAGGATGGCCCCAGCAGAGTTAAAGGAGTTAAAAGAGCAATTGCAGGAGCTGATAGAAAAGGGTTTCATCCGACAGAGTACCTCACCTTGGGGTGCTCCGGTCTTGTTTGTGAGGAAGAAGGATGGATCCCTTAGACTTTGTATCGACTACAGGCAGTTGAACAAAGTCACTACCAAGAATAGGTACCCATTGCCAAGGATCGATGATCTATTCGACCAGCTAGCCGGAGCAGGTTGTTTCTCCAAAATAGATCTAAGATCGGGGTACCATCAGCTAAGGATAAGGGATGAGGATGTGCCGAAGACAGCCTTCAGGACCAGATATGGGCATTTTGAGTTCCTTGTAATGCCGTTCGGGTTAACAAACGCCCCTGCAGCATTCATGGATCTCATGAACAGAGTATTTAATCAATACCTGGATCACTTTGTTATTGTCTTTATAGATGATATCTTAGTGTAT
Source organism: Manihot esculenta (assembly GCF_001659605.2). Classification (NCBI taxonomy): domain Eukaryota; kingdom Viridiplantae; phylum Streptophyta; class Magnoliopsida; order Malpighiales; family Euphorbiaceae; genus Manihot; species Manihot esculenta. The sequence goes on from NC_035162.2 coordinate 26,187,272, forward strand.
TCCAAGAATGCAGAGGAGCATGCCCATCATCTGCGGTTGGTCTTGCAGACTTTGAGGGAACATGGCTTGTATGCCAAGTTCTCCAAATGTGAGTTCTGGCTGAGGAGCATTTCGTTCTTGGGGCATGTAGTGTCAGAGAATGGTATTGAGGTAGATCCCAAGAAGACAGAAACTGTGGCTAACTGGCCTAGACCCACTTCAGTGACAGAGATTAGAAGTTTCTTGGGTTTGGCAGGTTACTACAGGAGGTTCGTTCAGGACTTCTCAAAAATAGCAGCTCCTCTAACCAGACTAACCAGGAAGAGTCAGAAGTTTCTGTGGACCGACCAGTGCGAGGAGAGTTTCGAAGAGCTTAAGAAGAAGTTGACTTCAGCACCAGTGTTAGCTCTGCCATCTAGTGGAGAGGACTTTACAGTCTTTTGTGATGCGTCCCGTGTGGGACTGGGTTGTGTACTGATGCAGAATGAGAAGGTGATTGCTTATGCTTCTAGGCAGCTGAAGAAGCATGAGTTGAATTACCCCACACACGACCTTGAGATGGCAGCAGTAATCTTTGCACTCAAGATGTGGAGGCATTACCTCTATGGGGTGAAATGTGAGATCTTTACAGATCATAAGAGCCTGCAGTACATCTTGAGTCAGAGGGATTTGAATTTGAGACAGAGGAGATGGGTGGAGCTGCTGAGTGACTATGATTGCAAGATTCAGTACCATCCGGGTAAGGCGAATGTTGTGGCAGACGCCTTAAGCCGGAAATCACTCGGTAGTTTATCCCACATATCGGCAGAGAGGAGGCCAGTGGTGAAGGAGTTCTATAAGCTTATTGAGGAAGGTCTACAGATGGAGTTATCTGGTACAGGTGCCTTGGTGGCCCAAATGAGAGTGGCACCCGTGTTTCTAGAGCAGGTGGCTCAGAAACAGCATGAGGACCCGGAGTTAGTAAAGATTGCCAGGACTGTTCAGTCAGGCAATGATAGCGAGTATAGATTCGACAGTAAGGGGATCCTCCGCTATGGGAGCAGACTATGTGTACCAGATGACATTGGGCTAAAAGGAGACATTATGAGAGAAGCTCATAATGCGAGATACAGCATTCACCCCGGAGCCACCAAGATGTATCAAGATTTGAAGAAAGTTTATTGGTGGCCAGCGATGAAGAAAGAAGTGGCACAGTTTGTGTCCGCCTGCGAAGTGTGTCAGAGGGTGAAGCTGGAACATCAGAAGCCGGCTGGAATGCTTAACCCGCTACCTATTCCAGAGTGGAAATGGGAGAATATAGCTATGGACTTCGTACTGGGGTTACCGGCGACGTCCAACAGATTGGACTCCATATGGGTGATTGTGGACAGACTCACCAAATCTGCTCACTTCATCCCTGTCAGGAGTGGCTACTCTGTGGACAAGTTGGCGCAGGTATATGTGGATGAGATCGTCAGGTTGCATGGGGTTCCTGTTTCGATAGTGTCAGATAGAGGGCCCCAGTTCACCTCCAGATTTTGGCGGAGTCTGCAGAATGCCATGGGTACTAGGTTGGATTTCAGTACTGCCTTCCACCCCCAGACCGACGGACAGTCAGAAAGGACCATCCAGACTATCGAGGATATGCTCAGAATGTGTGTGCTGGACTTTGGCGGTTCTTGGAGGCAGCATCTACCTTTGGTGGAGTTTGCCTACAACAACAGCCATCATGCTAGCATCGGGATGGCTCCATATGAAGCTTTGTACGGAAGGAAGTGCAGATCACCTGTTTGCTGGGAGGAAGTAGGAGAAAAGGCCTTGGCAGGGCCTGAGTTAGTAGAGATCACCAGCAGGGTGGTACCCATAATCAGAGAGAGAATCAAGACTGCTGCAAGCAGACAGAAGAGCTATGCAGACGTCCGCAGAAGACAGTTAGAGTTTCAGGAGGGGGAGTTGGTATTGCTCAAGGTGTCTCCAATGAAGGGAGTGGTTCGCTTCGGGAAGAAAGGTAAACTAGCCCCACGATACATCGGACCCTTTGAGATCTTGCAAAGGATTGGGAATGTGTCGTACAAGCTGGATTTACCTGCTTCGATGGAGAGAATCCATCCGGTTTTCCATGTTTCAATGTTGAGGAAGTTTGTGTCAGATCCGAGTAAGGTTCTTAGTGAGCCTGATGTGGAGGTCCAAGAGGATCTCACCTATGTTGAACAGCCAGTACGGATCATAGACACCCAGATCAGAAAGTTAAGAAACAAGGAAATCCCGATGGTGAAAGTCCTATGGAACCACCACAACTTGGAAGAATGCACTTGGGAGACACGGGAGTCCATGCTCCAGCAATACCCTCATCTCTTTTAAGGTTAGATCCCTATGTGTTTATGTGCTTATATATGTTGTGTTGTTTGCTATGCATGTGCTAGTTGAGGAACATTCGGGGACGAATGTTCTTAAGGGGGGAGAATGTAATACCCGGCTAGACTCCGGTATCGGAATTCCTACCGTCCGGTGGAATCTCGGATGTCGGAGACCTCTAGAAGGGTAGAGACATGTTTTATAAAATGTTTTCATGAATTTTAATGTTTTAAAGTATGGAACTAAATGAGTTTTTGCATGAAAATAGCATTGGAGGAAAAACCAGGTTCGGCCGCCGAAAGTCAAGTTCGGCCGCCGAACATGCATGCGTTTTGGAGGCACGTTAGGCCCCCGAAAGCATGAGTTAGGGAAGTTCAGGTTCGGCCGCCGAAAGTCAAGTTCGGCCGCCGAACATTTGCATGGATGCGGAGGCACATTCGGCCCCCGAACGTGGCCTGGCCAGCCACTATATAAGGGGCACTTAGCCGAAATGGGCGAGCTTTCTCCCATTTTCGACCACAGCAAGCTTCTGACTTTCCCTTTTCAAACCTAGTGTTCTTCCTCCAAATCCTCACCATTTTTCTTGAGTTTTAAACTCACATTGCAAGTTTTGAACGTTTAAACCAAGTTTTGGAGCTTTGGGAACTCAGGAGCTCATCTTCTTGGATCTCCAAGTTTAGGTCGTCTCCCTCTCGATCTTCAAGAGGTAAGAGCCGATCTTAAGCTCCTTATGTGTTTTCAATAAGTTTTATGCTAGATCGATGGGTAGAAATGCATGTTAGGTTATATGTGGAGTTATGGGTTAATCTTGATGTCTTGGACAATGTATGTTGTTTTTGTGTGTTTGAAGTGTTGTAGTTGGGGTATTTGATGTTTTGAGGCCCCTAGGAACTTGTATGCATGTTTTAACTGAGGTATATGCATGATTGGTGAGTTTGGAGGCGAAAATGCATTTGGGAGCCAAGTTTCTGCCCTTCGGCAGAAACCAGGTTCGGCAGCCGAAGGCACTTTCGGCTGCCGAACATGGCTGGTGAGGCAGGCCTTTCGGCTGCCGAAGTTGCCCCCGAAGGGAGACTTTCGTCTCTGTCTGGGACTTTCGGCCGCCGAAGGTGCCGCCGAACATGCATGAGTTTCGTCTCTGTCTGGGAGTTTCGGCCGCCGAAGGTGCCGCCGAACCTGCCTGACTTTCGGCTCTGGAGGGACTTTCGGCCGCCGAACCTGCCGCCGAAAGTGCCCTGTCCAGCCATTTCTTGCATGTTGTTATGTGATTGTTTCATGATGTTTTAGGGGGGTTTTTGGGGAGTATGTTAGAGTTATGTTTATGTATGTTTGGTCCCTCATTGGAGTCCACCTGTGTAGGTTCGGACCCGAGGAACCGAGGACCCCAGCAGTGAGCCAGCTGCTACAGAGTTTGTCAGAGCTAGCCAGAGGTGAGTGGAATAAACCTTAAGTTTTAAGTAAATGAAATATGAATTTTGAGCATGATCCATGCATCATGAATGCCATGAGATATAATAGGTTGCTTGCATTAGTATTCACGAATATGTTGCATTGCATTTATGATGTTAATGTTGATGTGGATTGGTTATTGGATGATCCTTTAGTCCTTATATGATATGATTGATGTTATGGCATGTTATGGTATGGAAGTCCAGGTTGTACCCATTCTACGTCCCTAGCACGATGTAAGAGAAAGTCCAGGTTGTACCCATTCTACGTCCCTGGCACAGTTGGTCCATATGATATGTTATGATAAGGGAAAGACCGGTTGACCCATTCTACGTCCCGGCACAGTTGGACCTATGTAGAGGACTATAGGTGACAATACCATCCGAGATGTGATTTGTTGTGATGTGTTGCATTCCATGAAAGCATGAAATTTTAATACATTGTTTTATACTATTCTGCTCACTGGGCTTTGTAGCTCACCCCTCTCCCCTAACCCCAGATGTGCAGGTACAGGGTAGATCAGAAGGTTAGCCAGAGTTTTGAAGTATGTCTTATGTTGTAATAGCTAGATTGTGGACATGACGATTGTACTATGATGTAATGTAAAAATATTCAGAATGTTATGTAATGAGGTTATTGAGGATAGAGTTGTGCTTGACCATAATGTATTGTTGATCCCTTTTGTCTATACATGATCTTATGTTATGATGTTTATGTAAACTAACTCAACTCAGGCTGTTTTGCCTTTTAGGCATGATGAGATCCCACAGAGGGACTATATTATGTATATGTTCAGGGTATGTATAGGTTGAGTTAGTTGATGACAGTACGTATGAGGAAAAGTTTTAAATTTTTATGCATGATTGTTGATCATGTATGGGATTAAACAGGTTTACAGGTTACATGTCAGGCTTGCTACGGGTCCCGGCGGCCTTAAGTCGACCCGGATCCTAGCGCCGGTAACGGTCCGATTTTCGGGGCGTTACACTCTACTTAAAACATTCTTTGCTCTCACTTTTGAAAAATAGACTACCAATTATCAAAATAGTTTGATGGGAGGATAAAAGGTTTATTCTCAATTTATTTTTAATTTCTAGTTGGGCTATTTTTTTGTGGATTTCGGACTACTTCATGTATGTGTCAAGTGACCTCCTATATTCATATGGAACAAAAGAGCATCGGTCGTGGATCTTAGAATATCCAAGTACTTTGATTCTTGTAGAATACACTGTAATTTCAGATAATCCTTAGACGGTGAACTATACACATAGTTCATAGAAGATACATGATTATGTATGGGCTATGTGATATAAGGTATTTTGGTGTTTTGTTTATTTATTTCGATTCTAAAAAATTTATGAATATGAATTTTTCAACATTAGTATCAAAGCCAAGTTTCTCATATGCCCTTGTATGCTATAGCTTTATGGTTACTTTTTTTTCTAAATGCATATGCTTGTTTTTTTTTTTTTATCCAATTATGTTTTAGGTAGACATCTTTGGTTGCTTATATCTTTATCTATATTTTTCTATAAAATATAAAACTGATATCATTGTAAAGCTCTTGAAATAAGTTTTCCAACAACATAATATATGAATTTTTTTATTTATATTGGCTAATATATAAACTATCAAAATTGAGACCCTTTTTGATATTTTTTTGTTCCAGAAGATGTTATTTTAATCAGTAGAGGTTAGATGAACCTAAACTCTAGGATTTGTTAGTTTTAGACAAAATTAAATATCATAAAAAAGTCTTGGAACACCAAAATCTCATACCGAAAAGATTCAAAAAAAATTGGAGCGCGTGAAAGGATAGTCTAGTCTAGTGAGCGTGGACCATGCGGACCAAGCCCACCCGTAGGGTTAGGCAGCCCAGGCCTGTTTTTTATTATTTTTTAATTAAAAAAAAAGAAAATTATGCAATTTAAAAAAATAAACAGAATAAATTCCTGATCCAAATTAAAAAAAAAAAAGGGATAGTGACATTTATAAAAAATTAAAATTAGGCATGTTTTATATAATTATTTTTTAATAATTTTTAAAATTATTATTAAATATTTTTAATAATTTTTATCTGAAAAAATGTCTAAAGTTTTTTTTTGTTGATGACGTCACTATTATTTTTATTTTAGACCGTTAATTTTTTTATATGTGTATAAGAATATAATATCAATTTCCAATGGGATGCAAGTTATGGTGACTCATACAAGCACTTCTACCGAGCAAAGAGCTCAGATAGATGAGATGATTAGATGGATCCTATAACATTTCAAATGAGATAAACTGTCTAGTATAATTTGTCATCGATGTGAATGATGATTTTTTTATTGAAACATTTTTTGCTAAAGTAATATGTATTTTTCTTTAAGAATTTTGTTGCCTAATTCCCACTGAAAATTAGGGGTGAACAATATTTAATTCAAACTAAAAAAACTGATCGAACCAAATTAATTCAAAATTTTGATTCGATTTTTTATTCATTTCAGTTAGGTTCAGGTTTTAGTTTTAAAATTTTCAATTATTTTAGTTTGATTTGATTAGAAAAAAATTTTAAAAATTGAACCGAGCCAATTAGTGATAATAGTATATTATTTTTGATAACATAGAGATATTAGACCATAATCAAGGTTGAAATATTTCAATTAAATTTTAGAATATTAAAAATAAGGTATAAAAAATAAAAAAAAATGTTAAAAAGTCCAACGATCAAACCGATCAAACCGAATTGAATCATATCAGTTCAATCCGATGTTTCTGTCCAAAATCGATTCAGTTTGATTTTTATAAATACTAAAATTTTGATTTTTGATTTATTCACTTCGGTTCAATTTTAAGCCGAACTGACTGAGTGCTCATCCCTACGTAAATAAATTTTGGATTTCATTTGGAAAAATGTCAATGAGTCCCATAGTCGCCTTGTATTGGAATTTATTAGTGAATATTCCAAATAGATTGCTAATAAGACAGTATAATGTTCGATAGGATTATCAAGACTTAGCAGTAGGTCTATAGTCAAGTCAAAACTTGAATTAACTATGAACTGAATCGACTATATGTGATTCTATATATGTTTTTTGAACATTTTATACCTGTATTTCAAGTCCATATTAGACGTGAATAGTTTCTTTTCAAAATTATTGTTATCCATGTAGTTTGTTGATGTTATCGTGGATAATTTATAATGAACAATATTTTCTTTCATTGTTTCATGATTTTAGATAATATATTATTTTATTTCATGAATTGTTAATTGTTCATTATTTTTATATCATATGTTGATATATGGTGTATGAATTAATGTTTCTAGATATCAATCGTAAAATATTTTAAAACTCTTAAATTATAAGTAATTTAAAACATGAACCTGAACATGATTAATTATGATTAATTTTTATAATATATTAGGATTTTAGATGATGATCGAGAATATAATAAACTTTCGACTCTAAAACCTAATGTAAAATAATTATTAATATAATTCATTATACACTAAAACATTAATTCATGCGCATAAATTTTTCTAATTTAGATAAAAAAATAATATCTGCTTTCAAATCTTTTTAGCTTATCTTAATAAGTGACAGAAACTAAATGAGGATAACTATGAAATCTAAAGTAAGAAAATTTAGTATGTGTTCGAGGAACTAGAAGCTCTAGAATCTCTTAACCTTGTTATGGAAATACTAGAATAGGACAATATGGCCTAGCATCGGTTAGACCATGAGGCTTATGATGTTTGGAATAAGTAAATTCAAATGCTCACATCACTTTAGTGAGTAGTATGCATGATATTGTTATGCTTGAGTTTACAAAAATATGATTTAAAAATAGACATATGGTATGCACCTGAAAGTGAGGTTAGATGGAATCTAGATTATCAATCTTATAGTTTATACTATATAATCAAATACTTATGAGAAGAGTTCTCGTCATGACATAAGAATATGTTTTAAGATTATGAGTAGTATAGTGAATGAGTTAAAAGATACTCATCATATTTTGATTGACAAATAGAATGTTCAAGCAGTAATATGCTCTTTGTCTAAACACCTAGGATCACATGAAAAATACTACTTACTGATCAAACATAATTTAGCCACATTTTTATTATCCTTATTACTGTTTAATTACACATTTTTCCAGCTTAATTTATGTTTTCATCATGTTTTTGCAGAAAATGAAGAAAATGAAAAGTTGGAGAAAAAGTGCAGAAAAAGCTGAAAAAGTGATTGGGTCAAAGTGATTTGGCCAAATCACTCGCAGAAAGCTAAAGCAGAAACCTGGGACTGACTTGCAGAAATGATCTGGGCGAGCGATTTGGGAAAATCATTGCCCAAATCAAACTAACGCAGAGGAGGACAGCAATGCGGAAAAAAGGAAAATTTCAAATTTCAAGAGCATTGAAGTCATATCCTACTTCAAACACTTCAAGATCAATCCTATGACACCTCCAAGAGTCACTCCCAAGAAAGACTTTCTCCAAGAAGAAGATTTATTCATGATTAAATACAAAAGAAAATAAGGAATAAAAGACTACAAAAGACCAAGTCAAATTAGGATTCCAAATCCTAATTGAACTAGGACTCTTCACCTATAAAAGGAGACAGCCACAAACCAGCAATGACCCATCGAAAATACTGCAGAAATTAAGCAGCAGCACAGGAACCTCTTCTATTTTTCTTCTTTCTTTTTGTGTATTTTTGTCCATCATGAGTGGCTAAACATATTCCTTTCTAGTTGAAGTTGGGAAATTTCAGTTTTGTGATGAATTGGGAGATTTAAAACTCCATTATTAAACTTCTATTTTTCAATATTTATGCAACTTGTTCTTCATGCTATTATTGCTTTGCTTAAGGCCTGTTGCTTTTACTTGCATAAGTGATAAATTGTTAGTTTAAATAATCTAAGTCCGTAATTGCTTAGATTGTTTGAACACAAGCACACTTGGTTGCATAATCTAAACTTGACCACGCGGTTGGCAAGGTTAGAATTAGGTTTCTCTAAGTCTTAATGCAGTCAACAATTGAAAAGAAAGAAAACCCCAAGGACATTCCTTGACAACTTGTTGACTAGTGTTTGATTAGCGAACGTTTCCTAGTCAAACTAAAACTAAGGAGGAATTTAGTTGTGAGAAGCGTCTTCCACAACCTAAACTAATTTATTGAAATAAATAGGAGTATCAAAGAATCAATGATCAATTCTAAACAACTGAAATAGATCCATACTTCAACTAGAGTTTTTCTCCCATTGATTTACTTATCTTTTCAAATTATTGCTTTCTCTTACTACTTAGTTTTAATTTTAGTTCTCTATCATCAAAACAAACCCCCCTCTTTTTATTTATTTTTGTTATTTACTTGTCCAAGTCATAATTAGAAAGATCTTTAGTGTCAAATCCCTGTGGTTCGACCCTATTGCCACTATCTGCAAATTATTTTGTTGATTGATAATAGCTTTATTTTTTACGGCTTCGACAACCACTATCACTTACCCACAACGTATATATTAAGTATATAGAATATATTATATAGCTTTTAGAGTTAGAGTAGGAACATCTGCGTTTAAATCTAATGAGTACAAAGCGCTATTCCTAAGGAAGAAAGGGGAACTAGTGAAAATATCAAGATGGTAAATAGCATGGGATAGAAAAATTTAAGCCCAACAAGAAACAACAATAAAGGGAAGGGTAGAGGTCCTTTCGGATAGAAGAAGAAAACATTGCAAAGGTAAAATGTTTTAACTATACAAAATAGGATCAAAATACATTCGTAGAATTTTGATAACTTCTTCTATGAGTAAATTAGATATTTGTTAGGAAATAACTTCAAAGAGGAGGTGAAGGGTTCGAGCACCGATGAGCGTGCTATATGTAGTGAGAAAATTCAATTCCTACATAATATCCGATTTGTTCCATAAATTCAATAGAATATATTATTTATGTTTGTGTTGATTAAACTTTAACTTTTTTTTATTTTTCATCAATTAGCTGTAAACTTATTTTAAGTATAAATTCTAGTGGTTATAGATATTTCATGAATGCTCATATTGGTTTAGAAGTTATATGTAACTTCAATAGTATATTTTCTTCCCTATTTTACATCTTTAGATATGTCTACGAATGATGTAAATACATGGTATGTGATGCTTTGCCACATAGGTTAAAAGATATACAACAATTAATCGAAGTGAGCCTATTAGGTAATAGCAACAAAGTAGATATATTCATTTGTAAATATTACCTAATTTGAAACTTTCAAAAAACAAGAGATGAATTTCTATTGTGTTTAATCTTTTCTGGTAAATGTGATTATATGTATGTGAGGCTAGATATAGGAGGCATCTATTTCATAAATAATAACTACTCTTTGTAAGGTTATGTTTATTTGAGATTTTATTAAACTGAGGCTTTAAGTTGCTTCATTAAATTTTTGGATTTAGTTGAGAATCAAATAGACAGAAAAGCAAAGAATTTAAGAACCAATCAAGGTAGAAAATTTTTGTTAGAGCAATTTAGAAATTGTGTAACAGAAAGAAGAAATAGAATCCTATCAGGTTAGGTCAATAATGAGATGAGCTAATTTTGTCAATCATCTATTGGGGCGATATATTATTAGTAATCACTATTAAACTTAACCTAATACTCAAATAATTAATAACTTCCGCTTCATATGAGTTATGGACTAAACACAAATTTATTTATGGACCTTAAAACTATAGGATTGTAAAATTACTCATGAGCCTTCATATAAATTTGGAGGACCAAGGGAAAAATATGTTATTTTCAAAATATTTTTGAGCAGTTAAAAGGATATGTATTCTTTAGTGAGGAAGAGAATGGAAGTTTAATTGAATTTGAATCATAGGGGATCACATTCTTTAAGTTTTTGTTTCCCAAGCATATGGAGATAGGATAAGTCTTACCTTTAAATTATACTCGTGACCAAAATATTTCTGCTATAGAAATTTTTTGACAGACACACGTCCAAGTAGGAGAAATATAGATACAGATGAATATGATCATTAGTTTCATAATTGTATCTTTGAGTGTAGTCATTGAATCTGGTCCGAGTGGGAGTAACATGCACATTGATGAGTCAGTAGATCAATCTTAACTACGATGAATATGCCATCTAAGGATTTTCAATTGTCGTTTTGAGATTGAAGGAAAGTATTTATTGTTACTCTTGATGGAGATAAGCAGAGAAATATGTTTCTTAAACTCTTAGATCTTCAGCTACGAAAAAAATTGATTAAAAATAATGGAATGAGAAAATGGAGTCAATAAATAGTTAGTCAATGTAGAGTTGCAATTAGAACATAAGACAATTGAGAATTAGTGGATTCTCAAAGTGAAGCATCAGGCTGATGGTAATATCAAGAGATACAAAATTTGTTTGGTAGTTAAGGGGATACGCACAATAAGAAGGAAAGAATTATAAGATTTTTTGAACCTATTGTGAGGTTTACCTCGATAAGTTTTTTTTATTATTATTATTAAATTGAATTAGTTTGGATCTTAAATTACATCAAATGGATTTGAAGACTGTTTTTCTCAAATTTTTTAAATTAAAATTTACATGAAACAGTCCATAAGTTTCGATATAAATAGCCAAAAGCACAAAGTGTGTAGATTCTTGAAGTCATTCTAAGGTCTTAAACAGTCTTCGGGACTATGGTATATTAGATTTCATAATATCGTCGGATTTTTTGATTTCACTGAGATAAATGAGGATCATGAAAATATACGTAAAAAATCCAAGAATAAATTAGTAACCTTATCATTCTATGTAGACGACATACTAATAGCTAGAAACGATAGTGAGTATATCACAACCATTAAGGTTTGATTATCATCTTCTAAAATGAAAGGGATGAAGAAGTTGCTTATAATCTTAGAGTCAAGATTCTAAGAGATCATTAAGAAAATTATTGTCTTTTATTAAGAGCAATATATCATGCAAGTCTTATAATTGAATATGCAAGATTTCAAACCTATAGATACTCATTTTTTTCAAAAAGAAAAGTTTTAAACCGTAGATTATGTCCTAAGACTCTAAAAAAGATAGCTCAAATAAAAATGTTCCATATGAGAGTGATGTCAAGAGCCTGATATATGTTATGAAGTGTACAAGACTTGATATATTCTATGATATAAGTATAGTAAATCAATCTGACCCTAGGTGAGCACACCAGATATCGTAGAATTGGATATAGAGATATCTTAGACGTATACTAAATTATTCATGATATTATCAAGGAAATAGTCTTTGAGAGACTATAGGGATGTAGAAAGGAGAGGAGATTTATATGAGCCTAAATATATCTTAAGATATATCTTCTTAAGAAGTAAGAAGTTATAGTTTACTGTATTAGAGATATAGATGCACATAAAATGAAAGTTTTTTCTACGCATGAAATGACTTTAAGACTTCTAATGAAGACGAGTATAAAATATGTTTTGTATAGCCTTGTAAAATGATTAAGTTAGCGTAGAGGATAATATCATGAGTTAATATATTTAAATTATTAATTTCAATTATACAATTCATACATATTATATATCAGGGGTATAATTATAAGAAGTATGTTAGACAGATAACAAATGTCTTCTCGCACGACATTGGTTTTATTATCTAGTAATGTAATAAAATACAAGGCAATTATAAGTTTATTTTATTTGTGGAAAAAATTAAGAGTTCAAAAACTTATAATACGAGATGTCATCTTAAAGAAATTGAGAATAATAGTAGGAGATCATTCTATTTTACAATGATCTTATGTTAATAAGTAACATTAACTGTCTTAACAGCCAGATGGCGTTATGTTTTAAATTGAGTAGCTTAGAGAACTCAAATTTGAACATTAAGTATGTTCAAATTATCATCTGTACAATATCTTAAATAGAGATATATGCTCCATTATGAATGGAAAGAGATATCATAGCATGTGATGCATACCATATGTGCATGTGACCAATGATGGGAGTACAAGCGCTGATTTCTGCTTGCTAATGTGTGCGACTTTAAAAATTTTAAGTAATCTTACTAATACCCTTAGGACTCTGATCTATTACTTCAAACTTAATTTAATGTTTGCTATCTTAGGATATTAACAGATGATTACGAATGATGCGATCTTACAAGATATTTTTAAAAAAGCAAATTGAATTAAGGTTGAGAGTATCGAGATGTGAGGAAGATCATATGGAAGTATGACATTAATTTTGTGTTCATTGATTGGCCAATTATATTTATCTGTGGATGGGTCATAATTATGGAATAAAAGAAAATAATTGAGATTATATGGATATTCAGTGTGATAAATGATCTAGGGTATTTACATACTGCAACTACTCTGAATTTCGCCATTCAAGCAGTTATATTGTCCTAATAAATATATAACATTTGAGCTCCCGAAGTATGCACAGATCACATAATCTATTTGTTAAGTATGAAAATTGCATATTATCATGCCCTATCAAGTGTGAGTGGGAGATGAAAGAAATTATATATCCAAGATAGAGCCGAAAAAAATAAAGCCCAAAATAAAGTTCTATATTTTATTTATAATAGTCCAGTTTTAATTTATTTTATATAAATTAAAAAAAGAAAAAAAGAAAAAAAAAAGATTTGAACTTTAAATCTTTGACAGTTACATGGCCTTTATAACTGCTCTGTGTAAGTGATGGACATAATTGTCTACCAACTCCTTTTCTCTCCAGATGATGGTTAACGAAAATGAGCTCTCTCTGCTTAAAACACTCTATGTTCGCTCGGTCGAAAAATAGGCTACCGATTATTAAAACAATTTGATAAAAGAACAAAAAGTTTGTTCTCAATTTATTTTTTCTAGTTGGACTATTTTCTTGTGGATGTCAGGCTATCTCCTGTATGCTTCGAGTGATCTTCTATGTTCGTGTGGAATAAAAGGGCATCGGTCATGAAATATGAGGATATCTAGGTATTTGGGTTCTTGTGGAATACACAATAATTCTATGTAACTCTTAGATTGTGAAGATATGCATGATTCGTAGAAATTTTTACAAGAAAATAAAAATATACCGACGATATTTTTCATCGATAAAAAAATCTAATTTTTTCGGTAAATAAAGTTACCGATGAATTAGCGATGGTAAATAGGTCATTGGTATTGGACTCATCACTAACCTTATCAACAAAAAAGCTAGCGTTAGTAAAATATTACCGACAACATTGTTCGTCACTAATTTCTTTTTTTGTCATCGGTAATATTGTTAGAATAAATTTTATATGTGACGAAATAGCAATATTTTTACTGACAACATTTTGTCATTGGTAAATTTACTGACAATCCATTTCATCACTAATTACTTATTAATTTGTCAGTAATTTTTTATATTTTATGAGCCTGAATTTGGTGAAATAGTGACACTATCACCGATGCAATGCGTCATTGGTATATTTTAAAGAATTTTTAATTTTACCGACTCTGAGCATCTGTAATATATTGATTTAATTAGCGACAAATATTTCATCGGTAATAATTTCTATTATTTTTAATAAATACAATATTAGCGATAATGACTCAATGTCGGTAAAATATTAATTATTAAAAAATACTGCTATCAAAATATTTTACCTATGATTTGTTTCGTAGGTAAAATTAGTATAATCTAAAAAAATAAATATTAATTTTTTTTACATATTCAATTTGTATCAACAAATATTCAATAATAATGAAATAAATATTCTAAAAAAAAGTAATTATAAAATTTAATTGTATTACAAGTATAAATATTTAACAAAACAGTTCATTTAAAAACTAACTTAATTTTGATATGCTAAACAGGCCATGTGGCTCCAACATCAGCTTCTTCCTGCAAGGTATCAGTTTGAGTAGGGGCTATAGGAGGAATAACCCTTGGAGAAGACTGGAGCTGGGTGGGAGCGGATTCTTCAGTTGTAAGAGGGCGAGGAGGAGGAGGAGGAAGCATGATGATCTCCTCGGTGCATCGAGCATGCTTAGATGGAGGCGATCGCTCCAGCAATAGCCTTGCCTTTCCGGGTAACAAGTGCCGCTTCAACGAATTTGTTTCTTGACTCAACCATATCTGTATAGAGTAAAAAGTGAATAAGTAAAGTAGTTTGAAATACAAAAAAGATTAGAAAGAGAAATACCTTACTCGTTAGCCAGAGAGGTGTTTTCCTCAAGGCAAGGAAGGCTAGACGGGTGAGGACCCCGAGCCTAGCTTGCCTAGGGTTGGCTCTGCCAAGACAAAACTGCGTTCCTCACCACCTTGAGGATGTCTATCTTTTGGGACATAGCCATTGTCTGGAGGAATTCTAGAGCCTCTGCCTCATTCCTCCGCGACTGGATTCTCAACTCCATATACATGTTCCAGCTGGTATGAAAGGGACCAAAACCCCTGGACATCTGATGGCAGAGGATAAAAAATTTTTTCTTCAATCACTTTAGGGAAGAAGGTATCCGGTCAAATAGTGTTTGGCATTTTCTCCCACTGAAAAATTAGAACTCTTCATTTTTTCAAATGCCCAACTAGTACAGTTGAGAGAAGAGAGTCACGCTCCACTCAATGGTCTTATTAAAACAAATGAACCAGAAGACCACCAAGATTCTCCAGCTGTTGGGATGCTGCTAAGCATCTGAAAACTTATGAAATCAAAGGACCTCAGTGAAAAATGGGTCCATAGGGAATCGAAGAGCCGCCTTCAGTTGCTCTTCGTAAACTATGATAGTATCCTCCATAGGGATCTGGTCATCTACACGAACGCTTGGGGATGGAGGAAAGACGCAAAACATTTCTCTATAGATGTGGTATTTTTCATGAAGACGATCTATATCTCTCTCCGATTGTATGGAAGAGATGTCACTGATCAGACTACCTTTGCCTTCATAGATCGGGGTGAGCAATATTCATTTTAAACCGAAATAACTGACCAAACCAATTAATTTCGAAAATTTGGTTTGGTTTTATTTTTTATTCTGTTCGGTTCGGGTTTAATTTTCTGAAAAATCGGTGATTTTGGTTCAGTTCGATTTTAGATAAAATTTTGATTAGACCGAACCGAACCGAAAACACCTATACTACGTAGTTTTGAAATGTACCCTTATTTTCCCTAAATCTAAAAGCCGTGCCACTGAGTACAGTTCACGCTAATCTCCATTCCACGCTGCCTCACGTCACACACAACGCCTGTGCCTCTTCTTTGAGCACTGAGCTCCACCACTTCCAGCGGGTCCACCGTCCACCGTCCAACCTCCACTCTCCTCCCGGCATCGACTGATTAACCATCGCAGCTAGCTCGGGTTGTCGCTCTTCACTACGTTGCAGATGTGCGACTTAGCAACGCCGACTCCTCTCACCTCACTGTCACTCTCTAGTCTCTCTCCCCACACAATCGTCGGCCGTCACTCTCTAGTCCATCGGCTCCCTGCACCGTTAGCAACTTGGTTGTCCTCAGTTCTCAATGTAAAAAAAAATCAATCTGAAAAAAAATGAAAAGTTTAAAAATTGGTTCAACCGATCAAACTGAATCGAATCAAATCGATTTGATTCGATTCGATTATTCCTCTTATTCGGTTCGGTTTGATTTATGAAAAATTCTACAATTTAATTTTCGGTTATTTCAATTCGATTCGGTTTTGAACCGAACTGACCGAATACTCACCCCTAATCTAGAGCACGAATATGACCATCGAAGGAGGAGTTTGAGGTAAAACTTGCAGCAAAAGCATAAGAAGAAGTGTTTCTATTCATTGCTATGAAACTGAAAGTGAATAGGAATTACCTTAAGCGTGTGAATAAGTAAAGTGGTCAAGGCTTTCCTAAAGTACAGAAGTCAATTGTAAGAAAAAAGTGGTACCTGAAGGAGAAGTAGGATTCTTATATGACAGTTTCGATGGCAGATTTTAAATGTGGCTCAAAGAACGACAGTCATTATTTATGGGAAAGAGCAGGCAAAGTGACGTGAGCAGGGAAATGCCAATATAAATGAGCCACATGCCCCAGATCGTGAAGAGAACTGTCACCTTCGAATCTGAAGAATTGAAGACTAGTAAGGGGGACCTCTAATTTAACACAAAAGTCACCCAAAGTAAGACATGAGCTATCCTCATAAGGTAGTACCACATGGCAAGAGTCTTATAAGCTGATAAGTGGTCCCACCGGTGGAAAGAAAGACCCAGACACTATAGCACCCAGTTCTTCATAAAGACTCGCCCTTTCCTAAAGAGGATGAATCTTTGCATAAAGTTACCTTTTGCAAGCACAATCTAGCAGATCCCCATTACATATGTAATCGCGGGATCTCCGATCAATTAGCCGATAGGTTCCCTTATCAACTAGCTGGCACCAACTGGATTTTCAGAAAATGCTATAGTTAACTCCATCTTCTTACAGTATAAAAGCTAATGATCACATAGATAAAGGTATGCAATTCTTACACAACTACTCTTGAGTTCTAAATAATTCCTTACGTTTATCATTTTCTTTAGTTTACTGACTTAAGCATCAGAGTGGCTGCCAAAGGCGCTAACCACCTCATGTTCTCTTTCTTACAGATTGACCAATCGCAGTACAGTATTATTTCGGCCACATCAAACTCTAATTATTGTGACATTATACAGATTTGATTATATTATCTCAAGATTTTTATAACAGCTTGCATGGCTAGTTTTTCCATAATAAATAGTTTGCACTTTCACAAAAAAAAAAAAATCACTTCTATTTTCATTTTTTTTTGGGAAATAAACTTATATTTTCTACTTTATTCATTTTCTTTTTTTGCTATTTGTTGGGTTACAAATTAGAAATAAATTTTTGCTATTCTGATCCTGTAATTAAAATTCTAAAATAACTTATTTTATCTTGGGGGATTGCAAAATAATCTTTAAGAATAATATCTAATACGACTAAGATTTTATTATTCCATCCCATTTTTACAACATAAATGGGACACACTTTTAATATTTAAAAATGCCAAATGATATATTACGTTAGCAATGGTACTCTCTCTCCAAATAGAATTTTAAATTAGAATAAAATATTTGCAAAAGTTTCAATTTTAGACTAGTTTACCAAAATTAAAACATTAAGATTAAATTGCTAAATCGCACAAACATCTAACTTTTAAAAACCAATTCGCCTTTTACTAATAAAAAAGATAAACAAAATACCTTAAATAAAGCACATGATTTTAATAAAACTACTACCTGAACTTTAAATATACTCTTTTTTGTAAAAAAAAAAATTTATACAACACATAAATTTGAGAAAATACATAAGAGTAGATGGTTTTATAAATGAACAAGGGGAAAATATCTCAAATAAAGTCTATGGTTTAGTAAAATCACAATAAAGCCCATAGTTTAGCAAACTAGCATCTGTATTATAAAAACATTAAATCATATATGGCTTTATACATAAAAAGACAAAATAAAAAAAGTATCTTAATGTACAAATCATAATTTAGTAAAATGACTATTCACATTTTATATTACGTGATAAATAAAAGCTCTTACTTTAGAATTATTAAGTAGGTCGAATGACCATTTTAAAAGTCGAATGACCACCTAAGGTTAGATGAAAGATGGACAAGTCGGATGACTATTCTAGAAAATTAGGTCAGACGACCACCTGAGATCAGGTCAGACGATCATCAAAGGTCACATGAAAGTCGTATAGGTCGGATAACCATTTCAGAAGATTAGGTCGAACGACCACCCAAAGTCAGATGACCAGGTCAGGCACCATTCTAATAGACTAGGTTGGATGACCAGACGATCACTCCAAAATGACCAAGTCGGGCAACTATTCTAAAATGACCGGATTGGAATAAATGGATGACCAGATGATCACTCCAAGATGACCAAGTCGGACAACTTAACTATCCTAAAATAATTGAATTGCTATCCGTCGGATATTCCAGAATTTTCTCTCTTCTTCTCTCTCTTAACTCACATGTTTTTTTCTATAATAATAGATGTACATTATGACGCATACATTTCTAGAATACTCCATAGAGCTATATATAAACACATTTTACTCAAGTAAAATGATCGAGCTCGTTTTTGCCTTAGTCTCTCTATTTCGGTCAGTTTTTTTTGTAACATGGTATTAGAGCAATAACATTTTTTTCTCTTTCCTTTTCTTCTTCTTCTTCCTTCCAATTGCATTCATGGCAGGTCAAAATATGAGGTTCTTGAATCAGCCTCAAAACCAAACAACAAATTATCTCACCAATCTTTCAAATCCATATTTTTTACATCCAAATGAAAATCATGCCTTGATTCTTGTGTTACCTGCTCTCTCAGGACCAAATTACCATTCTTGGTGTAGAGCCATGAAAATGGCTTTATAATCCAAAAATAAGATAAAATTCATTTATGGATCTTTAAAGATGCCAGAAGCCACAGATCAGATGTTTGCAGCATGAAAAAGGTGTAATAACATGGTTCTATCTTGGATAACGAAATCTTTATCACAGTCAATTGCACAAAGTATTATTTGGATCGATGTTGCAGCAGAAGCCTGAAAAGACCTTCAAGATCGATTCTCGCAGAGAGATATGTTTCGCATCTCTAATTTACAAGAGGTTTATAGTGTCAAACAAGCAGATTTATCTATTATAGACTACTTTACCCATCTAAAAACCTTGTGGGATGAATTAATCAACTTTAGACCTATACCTCGGTGCACATGCAATCCTTTATGCAACAGTGGTGCAATTGCAATTGTGAGAACTTACAGAGAAAATGATTATGTCACTAGATTTTTAAAGGGTCTCAATGATCAGTTTAACAATGTCAAGTCGCAAATCATGATGATGGATCCACTGCCTTCAATAAACAAAGTTTTTTCTCTTGTGGTACAATAAGAAAGACAATTATTTCTTAGTGTAATCCCAAAACCTAGGACATTGATTATGGAATCTAACCAAGAAACATTTCAAAGATCTTATCATGAATGAGGTACTAATACATCTTCTTTTCAAGGAAATAGAAGATACAATACTCAGAATAACACCAAGATTTATACTTTTTTGTAGCAAATTAAGACACACAGAGGAGACTTGCTATAGAAAAAATGTCTTTCCACCTGGTTTTAAGTTTAGAAATAGCTCCAGCAATGCTAGTATCAATAACATAGAGACAAGTGATTCATCTAGTATTGCTGCTCTCAATCAAGGCAACCCTGATTCCTCAAATCTTCATTTCACTTAAGATCAATACCAATGCTTACTTACTTTTATTCAACTAGTAAGTCAATCAAATAAATCTAAAAAAGACATATACTCTATAAATCAAGTAAGCACATCCATAGCAGCCACATATTATCTTCATCTCACTACTTCTTGCTCTAATTCTCCAAGTAATTTTTCTATTTTTTTGTGTTCTTTGCAAACTGATGTATGGATCTTAGACACTGAAGCTACTATTCATGTCTGTTTTTCTCTTAGTCATTTCCTGTCCTACAAAAGAATTAGGCCTATACATGTCAAATTACCAAATGGTGCCATAGGTGCGGCAGACATATCTAGCATAATGTATTTCTCTCAGTGTCTCATTCTTCATGAAGTCTTATATGTACCTCAGTTTTCTTTCAACCTTATTTCAGTCACCAAATTGACCTCGTCACTTTATTTTTGTCTCATCTTTTCTCATGATAAATGCATCATACAGGAGCAAAATACCTTGAAGATGATTGGTTTAGCTAAAGCAAAAGATGGCCTTTATCTCATGACAGATCCTATAACATCCACTCCTTCATTCAATACAGTTTTATCCTTAATTGAACTTGTTAATTTTTCATCCCCTCAAAATCATTCTTCTAGTGTTTATGATATACGACATTTTATATTGGGGCATCCTTCCTTGTCTACCATGAATAGCATCAAAAATATACATTCTTATATTACTAATGCATGAAATAAAATTTGTGATATATGCCAATTTGCCAAATAGAAAAAATTACCTTTTTTAGAAAGATAATCAAAATCTTTTGCAATTTTTGAGTTGATTCATGTTGACTTCTAGGGACCATTCAAGACCATATCCATACATGGTCATAGATATTTTTTTAGCAGATGATTTCTCTAGATACACCTAAATATTTTTTATGAAGCACAAGTCAGAGGCATCAGGTTTCCTACAATCCTTTGTCCAACTCATTGACACTCAATCATCTGTCAAAGTTAAAAACATTAAAAGTGATAATGGACCAGAATTTAAAATGGCTCAATTTTATGCAAATAAGGAAATCATACACCAAACAAGTTGTGTAGCGACCCTAGAATAGAACACTATTATTGAGAGAGAAAACACCAGCATATTTTGAATGTAGCTCGAGCCTTATTATTTCAAGCTAATCTACCAAAGGTGTTCTAGTCCTATGCTATTTTGCACTCAGTTTTCTTGATTAACAGATTGCCTACACTAGTTGCTGGAAATAAATCACCATATGAATTATTTATCAAAAGCTGCCTGATCTTTTGTTTCTTAAAACTTTTGGTTCTTTGTATTTTATAGCTACATTAACTACTACTAGAACCAAGTTTGACTCTAGAGCAAAGAAATGCATCTTCTTGGGATATATACCTGGAAAAAAAGAATTTGTTACCTTTGATCTATCATCTAGAGAAGTTTTTGTTTTCAGAAATATCATTTTCTATGAGTTTGCCTTTTCTTATAAGCATCAATCCGATTCAAATCTTTCTCATCTGTCTACAAAACCTATTATTCTTCCTCAAGACTATACTATTCCTAGTGATTTCTCTTATTATCCCATTATTCCTAATTATAAAGCAGATTATCAGCCTGTTGAGTTGCCTACTCTTCCTCAGCATTCACATGTTTCTAAAACTTCTACCAAAACCAAAAGAAAAACCTCTTATCTCCAAGATTACCATTGTAACTCACTTAGTTCTCTTCCTTTCCACTCACAATCTGGTGTTCTTTATCCCCTTTCATAAGTTCTCACATAATATTATGTCTCTTCCTCCCATAATCACTCCATCATGTCTACTTCAACTGTAACCGAACCAAGAACATACACACAGGCAGTCAAACATGATTATTGGAGTGAAGCTATGCAAGCTAAGATTGTTGCTTTAGAACAAAATAATACATGGGAACTCACAGACTTACCACCAGGGAAGATTCCCATTGGATGCAAATGAGTTTATAAGATAAAATTTAAGGCAGATGGTTCAATAGAAAGATACAAGGCCAGTCTTATTGCTAAAGGCTATACCCAAATTGAAGGTATAGACTACTTTGATACTTTTTCTCCTGTGGCAAAGATAACCACAGTATGATTAGTTCTTGCTTTAGCCGCTAAACATAATTAGTATCTACACTAATTATATGTAAATAATATTTGTTTACATGGTAACCTTAATGAAGAAGTATACATGTGTAACGACCCGAAAATCGGACCGCTACCGGCGCTAGGATCCAGATCGGCTTAAGGCCGCCAGGACCCGTAGCAAGCCTGACATGAAACCTGTAAACCTGTATAATCCCATACATGATCAACAATCATACATAAAAATTAAAACTTTTCTATTCATCATGACCTCATACACCAACTCAACCTGTACATGTACAGAACATAAACATAACTATAAACATTGATCCCTCTGTGGGACCTCATCAATGCCCCCGATGGGTGGCATAGCATAAGGTGAGTTGGTTAAACATCAATCATCATTAAACATTAAGATCATGTGACAAAAAGGGATTACAATATACTATGGTCAAGCACACTTCTAAACCTCAACATCATTACATTATGTATCTATACATCATTATACAATTTGTCATGTCCACATTCTAGCTATTACATGCACAAGACTTCATTACTCTTGCCGACCTCCTAGTCTACCCTGTACCTGCAAGCCTGGGGGTTAAGGGAGAGGGGTGAGCTACTAGAGCCCAGTGAGCAGAATCATAAAGCATTTAAAACACATGCTATCATGGAATGCATCACATCACAACTAATCATATCAAGGATGAACTTGTCACCATTTAGCCCTCTACATATTCCAATCATGCCAGGGGCGTAGTGCAGGCCACACCTGGTCTTTCCCTTATACATAACATAACATACATAATCCATGGTGCCGGGAGCGTAGTGCAGGCCACGTCCGGTCTTTCTCTTACATAGTGCCAAGGGCGTAGTGCAGGCCACACCTGGTCTTCCATACCATATCATCATGTCATAACATATGAGGGCTAATGGATCATTCAACATTCATCCACATCAACAACATATTATGCAATGCAACATATTCGTGATTTCTAATGCAAACAACCTAAAATATCACATGGCATCCGTGATGCATGAACATGCTCAAAACTGATTTATTTATTTGAAAGCATAAGAGTTATTCCACTCACCTCTGGCTAGCTCTGACACTGACTGAAGCAGTTGACTCACTGCTGAGGTCCTCAGTTCCTCGGGTCCGAACCTACAAGGTGGACTCAAATGAGGGACCAAACAACTGGAACATAACTCTAAAAACATCCCCCAAAAACCCCCTAAAACATCTCAAAACATCCATGCAAGAACATGCAAAGAAGGCTGGACAGGGCACTTTCGGCGGCGGGTTCGGCGGCCGAAAGTCCCTCCAGAGCCGAAAGTCAGGCAGGTTCGGAGGCACCTTCGGCGGCCGAAACTCCCGGACAGAGGCGAAACTCATGCATGTTCGGCGGCACTTTCGGCGGCCGAAAGTCCCTTTGGCTGCCGAACCTGGTTTCTCCCAAAGGGCAGAAACTTGGTTCAAACATGCACAAATGCCTCCAAACTTAGACCATTATACATTTAGCTCAACCAAAACATGCATACAAGCTCCTAGGGGTCTCAAACTACCTTAAACCCCAACTACAACACATCAAACACACATTACAAGCCACAATGCTCAAAAACCCATAAACTCAACATAAGCTTACTCATGCATTTTCTACCCCTTGAACTTGCATAAAACTTGTTTAAAACATAATGTAAGCTAGAGATCGACTCTTACCTCTTGAAGATCAAGAGTAGAGGTGACCAAACTTGGAGTTGGGAGAGATTTGAGTTCTCGAACCTCAAAGCTCCAAAACTTTGCTCAAAAGCTCAAATCTTCAAAACAAAGTTAAAACAAATGAAAAACTTGAAAGATCTAGAGGAAAAACATCAAAGATCGGTGAGGGACGGTGGAGAGCTCACCTTGGCCGAAAATGGGGAAAAAGCTCGCCCGTTTTCGGCTAAGGGACCCTTTTATAGTGGCTGCCCAGGCCACGTTCGGGGGCTGAACGTGCCTCCGCATGCATGC
Source organism: Manihot esculenta (assembly GCF_001659605.2). NCBI lineage: Eukaryota > Viridiplantae > Streptophyta > Magnoliopsida > Malpighiales > Euphorbiaceae > Manihot > Manihot esculenta. The sequence goes on from NC_035162.2 coordinate 26,211,352, forward strand.
CATGTTCGGCGGCCGAACTTGAGGTTCAGCGGCCGAACCTGGACTTCCCTCACTTATGCCTTCGGGGGCCTAAGACTCACCCGAAATGCATGCATGTTCGGCGGCCGAACTTTGAGTTTCGGCGGCCGAACCTGAGCTTTCCTCCAAGGTTGTTTTTATTCAAAAACTCATTTCCTCTTTACTTAAAATCATCAAAAACATTAAAACATTTCATGAAAACATGGTTTTACCCTTCTAGAGGTCTCCGACATCCGAGATTCCACCGAACGGTAGGAATTCCGATACCGGAGTCTAGCCGGGTATTACAACATGATTTTTCCTTCTGGTTTTCAAATTAACCATCCTAACAAGGTATGAAAGATGTTAAAGTCCTTATAGGATTTAAAATAAGCCAGTAGATAGTGATTTTCTAAACTTTCTAATGCCTTGTTAGTCCTTGGACATGTACAAAGCAAGTTGGACCATTCGCTGTTCACAAAGAAGACAGATGTTTCCTTTTCTGCCTTGCCAGTTTTTATAAATGACATCATTTTGGAAGGAAATAACATGGAAGAGATAAATGCAGCCAAATCCTTTCTTGATACTTCTTTCAAAATCAAGGATTTAAGAGAACTAAAATTTTTTCTAGGTCTGAAAATTACAAAATCTCCTAAAGGGATTATCCTTAATTAAAGAAAATATGCCTTGAAAATTCTTTTTGATGCAAGATACTTAGCTTCCAAGCCAGTCAAAACTCCCATGGATAGTGCTCACAAATTACAATAAGACAAGGATTCTCTTCATGGTGATTGTATAGTTTACAGAAGGTTAGTGGATAGATTGTTATATCTTACCATAACCAGACTTGACCTTAGTTTTGCAATTCAACAACTTAGTCAATACCTATCAAAACCTACTAATCTTTACCTAAAGGTAGCTCACAGAATTTTGAGATATATTAAAAGTTCTCCAGGAGCTGGATTATTTTTTCCAGCCAAATCTGATTTTAAATTAAAAGGTTTCAGTAATTCGGGCTGGGCTGGCTGCATTGACACCCGCAAATCAATTACAGGTTTTTGTATCTTCTTAGGCTCAGTGTTAAGTTCTTGAAAATCCAAAAAGCAAACCACTATCTCTCATTCATCTTCTGAAGCTGAATGTAGAGCATTTGCAGTTGTAACATGTGAATTTCAATAGCTCAATTACCTCCTTGATGATCTTCAAGTTTCTTATACATCACCAGCTTTAGTCTATTGTGACCACCAAAGCGCATTACACATTGCTGCCAATCCTACATTTCATGAAAGAATAAAACACATTCAGTTGGACTGCCATATTGTAAGAAAAAAAGTATAGATCGTTCTCCTCAAACTTCTACCAGTTTCCTTAGCAACTCAGTTGGCAAATATCTTCACCAAACATTTACCCCTTGACCCCTTCTCAAAACTAAAACTCAAGATGGGAATGATGGGTATTACGTGATAAATAAAAGCGCTTAGTCTAGAAATATTGAGTAGGTTGGACGACCATTCCAGAAGTCAAACGACCATCGAAGGTTAAACAAAAGATGGACAGGTCAGACGACCATTCCAGAAGATCAGGTCAGATAATTACCAAAGGTTAGATGAAAGTCAGACAGGTCGGACGGCCATTCTAGAAGATTAGGTCGGACGACCACCCAAAGTCGGATGACCAGGTCAGAAGACCAGGTCAGCAACCACTCCAATAAACCAAGTCGAACAACCAGATGAACTACTCGAAAATGACCAGATTGGAATCAATGGACGACTAGGCGATCACTCTAAGATGACTAGTCGAACAACTATCCTAAAATGATTGGATTGGAATCAGTTGGATATTCTAGAATTTTCTCTCTTTTTCTCTCTCTTAACTCGCATGTTTTTTGCTATAACAACAGCTGTACATTATGATGCATACATTTTCAGAATACTCGATAGAGTTATATATGAACATATTCTACTCAAATAAAATAATCAAGCAAGTTTTTGCCTTGGTCTCTCTATTTTGGTCAAATTTCTTCTTGTAACATTTTAAAATAGCTATCAGTACAGGAAAAGATGTTTAGTTATGGTTTTTGAGGAATACCTAAAAGAAACTGTTTTCTAGACAAAAAGAGAGAAAAGTGTCTTGAATAAATTCCATGGTTTAATAAAAAGAGAATTATTATTTAACCCTTGTGAATTAATAAAACTAGTTAATAAATTTCTATTTTTAAAAATACATTAATTATAGCGATTAAATAGTTGTAATTTTAAAATTTTAGAGATTGAATAGATACGGTTGATATTCTAAGTATTTAATAATTATGGTTTAAAAGTGTAAGGAATAGTTTTTTTTTTTTTTTGAAATAGGGGTTGGGGGAGTCGAACCTTAGACCTTTCAAGGCTACAGGATGCACTTTCCACCAGGCTAAGCCTTGGAGTGCAGTGTAAGGAATAGTTGAATTTTGAAATTGCAAGACTAATTATAGATAGGCACATTTTATTCATTTCTTATATGATTAATGGCTTAATAAATGAATAAACTAAA